>NC_044033.1:435754349-436063717 GCF_901765095.1 Microcaecilia unicolor
TCTCTAGAGAGTCACTGTGGGGGAGTAACTAGTATGTCCCTGAGTGGGAGATGGCTCAGCCCAAGGAGGTTTGACTGAGAACAGGAGATGGCATGATATCAAAACATTGAAGCCACTTAGGTTAGTCTGTGTTTCCCCTTCCCCACGCAGCCGTTGTTCTGCTTACACTCAAAACAAAGCAAACAAACCTATGAGCTGCTGCATCCACATTGCAGTTCTTTATTGTTGGTAGCATTTTTAGTTTCACTTATATTTTCAAACATGCCAGCTTGTGCAGCATACAGATGCACATAGAGGAAGTATGATCATGGAAACTTTTCATAGGTAGAGTACTAACTTGTTATAAAACGTAACCAGTGTGTCATTTTGGAGGGGCTAGTTATAGAGATTCCCTAGCATGTGTTGTATTTGTGCAGAGATTATTTTCTCCTGGTAAAGCACCACTAAAGCAGACATCATGTTATAAAAATCAGGTGCTTAACATTTAGAGTTTCTATCTATTTATTTCTTTACTTATTATGACTTTTGTATCCCACATCAAACATTATTTAGGTTGAATCCTGGGAGCATTTAAAATCTTTTTTTTCCTTATGCCTAGATCAAAAGAGAAAGATGGTTTGTGGGAACTTGCTCCTTTTGTTTTGTGGAATGCAGTGGTATATTATAAAAATGTACTTAATATTATTTATTACTACTATTTATAAGAGAGATATTAAATAATGTATATAGATGTGTTATGGAAATAATGAAGGCTAAGGGAAAGCATCAGTAAAAGAGATGGAGTTGAATGACAGGAAAAAATCTGGTGGAGTGGAAATGAGTCAGCATGAGTTCAGTAAATAGAATGTTAGGTATTATTAGGAAAGGAATGGAAACAAAAATAAGAATGTTATAATGCTTTTGTATCACTCCATGATACAACTGCATCTCAAATACTGTGTGCAATTCTGGTCACCGCATCTCAAAAACGATATTGTGGAATTAGAAAAAGTACAGAGAAGGGCAATAAAAATGATAAAGGGGATGGGACAACTTCACTATGAGGAAAGGCTAAAGCAGCTAGGGCTCTTCAGCTTGGAGAAGAGACGGCTGAGAGGAGATATGATAGAAGTCTATAAAATACTGAGTGGAGTGGAATCACAGACGTGATTCACTTGTTTATTCTTTCAAAAAACACTAAGACAAGGAGGCATGCAATGAAGCTACTAAGTATGAAATTTAAAACAAATTGTAAAAAATATTTCTTCACTCAGGACCCCTTTTACAAAGTGGCAGTAAGCCCAACACGGGCTTACTGCTCGCTATAAAGGAAGTACCGCTGGGTTACCGCAGCAGCCCGGCAGTACTTCCCACCCCCAGCATGCCTCATATCCAGCGCTACAAAAATATTTATTTTTGTAGCGCCGGTGTATACCCAGCGGTATTCACTGCCCAGTTACCGCTGGGTTAATGTGGGAGCCCTTACCACCATCTCAATAGGTGACAGGAAGGGCTCCCCCACCCCCTGATATGGCCTCGTGCCAAGTGCTTCACTTTCCCCATGGCCATTTCTTAAAAAAAAAAAAAGACCTACCTTTTAACCACTGCGGTAAAAGGGGGCTTCGGCATGCTTCAAAAACACACACCAATGCCAGCGCAGGTCCCCTTTTGCCACAACCTGGTAAAAGGGGTCTTCAATGTGTAATTAAACTCTGAAATTCATTGCCAGAAAATATGGCAGTTAGCTTAGCAGGGTTTTAAAAAGGTTTAGATAATTTCCTAAAAGAAAAGTCTATAAGCTATTATTACAATGGACTTGGGAAAATCCATTGCTTATTTCTACGATAAGCAGCATAAAATCTGTTTTACTGTTCTGGGATCTTGCCAAGTACTTGAGTCCTGAATTGGTCACTGTTGGAAATAGGATACTGGTCTTGATGGACCTTCTATCTGTCCCAGTATGCTAATGTTCTTAGGTTCTTATGTAAAATGATTTAACCAGGTAGGAAAGCTTCTACCCAGTTATATCCTGCAGGTAGCACTTAACCGGATAGTGCCGCTGAACATCAGCACGGGCTACCACGGTACTAACCAGTTAATGGCAGGGAAGTTCAGGGTCAGATTTTCAATCTGCTAACCAAGTAGGTGCCCAGATAAAGTTATGACAGCAAAAACGTCATCCAGGTATTAGTCTGAATATCTGATGGCACCCAGATAACTTCTGGTTATCAGCCAAGCCTGGCATTGAACATTCGGGTCAATGGCATCATGTAGTTCATTCTCTGTTGAAGGTCTTGGATATTCTCAGCCACCGCAGATTTCCTTGCCATTATCTCCACTTGGTTTTGATAGCTGTTAGATCTGCCGTCATCTCTGTCAACTCAGTCTGGAATCTGGATGTCCCCTGTGCCTGACTTGGTGAGTCACTCTCATAGTGTGTGAATTTCTTCCAATATAGTGCTGAGTGATGCCTCCTCATACTTTCTAGGTGCCATTTTATGTTGAGATAGTGGGTCTATTTTGCTACCTCTGTAAACGCTGCCGCTGCTTCTACCTTTCCAGCTTTGCCAGATGCCACATCCACACCAAAGAGTAAAGTTTCACAACAAGGAGAATATTCTACCCAAGTGATTTTAGTATTCTAAAAGGACCGTCTCCTGGAGCTCATCGTCTATGCTGCCATCTTGTCAGTGTTCACCAGTGCCCCCCTGAATATCCAAGTCAAATTCAGCCCTTGGCAGGCAAGATACAAAATGGAACTTTGAAAGGCTAAGTGCGTTGAAAATGAGCCCTTATATGGCCTATCTAGTTTGCCTATCCAAACTCATATCCCCGTCTCTATAACCCCTTCTCCCTCAGCAATCCGAGATGCTTGCCCTATGCTTTCTTCAATTCTGATATTGCCCTAGCCTGCACCATTTCCTCTGGTAGGCTGTTCCATGCATCCACTAATCTTCTGTAAAGAAATATCTCCAAAGATGATGCATTTTATTAGGCAGACAGATCCATAAGACTTAGCAATCACATCCTGAGTTACAGAAAAGCTTAATCCAGAGGTACACGTATACACAATGGCTATGAGGCTTGATTTCTCCTTTGTCTGGAAGCAAAATCAATCTGGATTATGGTCTTCTATGAATCATCACTGAGTCAACAATCCAGTTTTATTCCAAACTGTGATTTTTAATTGGCAATCACCAAAGTTGGGTAAGTCGTCAGTAATAATATTGGTTTTGCTCCATCTCAGGAGGATCCCCAAAAGCTGCTCTGTCACAGTGCTCTGAAAATGTACACACACCTCTGCTGCAGTTGTGAAAGCAACTTGTCAGAGCTGCTACACTGCCATAAAAGTTAGACAAATGGATGAGTAATATCTTTATTGCTGTATCTATTCACAGCTAGTCAAGGTGAAGCACAGGAAAGTAGAAAGATCCTTTCAGGGTCACAAAGAATTAGTGGGGAAAAAAACTAGATAAGAGTTCTCCTGACTCCCATCTTCAAATGGCACTTCTGTTTCTCACCATTTTGACACGCCACAGTTAATCTCTACCAAACTATCATATAATAACCACAAATTTAGGTAGAACATGTCTATTGCTTATAATTGGGGTCTAAGAAAGGTTATAATTATCTTATGTGTATATTTTCTTTCATTATTCCATTCTTTAAATAATTTTCAGCAAAAGCTAGTTTATGTGAACTTTTTGGAATAAATAAGTCTTTGATTTCTACCTGAATTTCTGTACAAGGTTTATCCTTGAATGTATATAATTTAAAATTATAAATAAAGAATTAAAAAAAAGAACGTGTCTATTGCTTGACACTCAAACGCACATATTATTTGCCTGTTGATTATGTACTAGGAAGAGTGAGTACTGTAACTTGACCCACATGTACCATCTTTGTTAAATTATAAGCCACATTGACCCAAATTTTGTTTGGATATTGTGGGATGTAAGACTTAATAAATGGAAATTGAAATAGAGGGTCATTTTATAAAATGCCTCTGTGAGAAGTCCAAAAGCTGCTTGTTTTAAGTCTATTTTATAAAGGTAGTATAGGCTCATATGTTCATATACTGTATAAATATGCTATTCTATTCTTCACATTTATATCCCAGCTTATTGGTCCAATGAAACCATTCAAAGCAGCTTATACTATATTAAAAATGATACATTTTAATATTTATTATATTGTATGCATCAATAAATATTTATCTAATCTAATTCACACGTTATATACTGCTCCTATCCCAGCAGAAGGTTCCAGGCAGTTTACAATTCAAGAGCTCACAAAAAGTGAAGAATAATAGAATACATAACATAAAATAAAACATAAATTTATCAAATAAGAAAGTTTTCAGCTTCTTACGCAACCTCATATAATCTAATTCTAGGCAAATTAAACCAGGTAAATTATTCCACACAATGATAGCTTGAAAAGAAAACATAGAACCAAGCTGACACTTGAATCGTATATTCTTAAAAACCGGATATTTCAATAGTAAGCTGTTATGAACTCAAACAGAATTATAAAAGCAGTAAGAAAAAAACTGAATTAACAGTTCTGATATATTCCCATATAAACACCTGAAAAACTGAACATTCAGTTTTAAAAATAATTTGCACATGAACACACAGCCAATTTAATTCCTTCAATTAACTAGAAACACTATCATATTTTCATAAATAAAAAATCAACTATACCACCGTATTCTGCAGAAGTAATTTAGCTAACAACTAACTATTCAAACCAATATACAATGAATTACAGTAACCAAGATTAGATAAAACCAACATCTGAACCAGCAGAACAAAATGCAACTTATGAAAATAAAGCCTTATCAATCTCAGCTGAAGCAAACAGAAAAAAAAGATTTTTTCCAAACCTGATTGATCTGAGCTTCAAAAGCTAATGAGATGTCCAAGATGACACCCAAGACCCTAGATTCATTTTCCACATTACTATCAAAAACACAGCATGGCCTGTCATTCCAGTTCAGAACTAGCCCCAATAGCACATAAATGCCCAGACATAAATTCATAACTGCTTCAAAAAAGGTATGTTTGTGCATCTATGTCACATGTGTACCCATGTATTTTCTGAAATACAACTATACATTGCACCTCTGCCCAAACTACACTCATGCACTTATAGAACTGGCTCCTACCAGACGCCCTCTGGATGCTTGTTTATAGGCACCCAGTTATAGAACTGGTTCCATAGGGTAATTTTATAAAGCTTTATCTGCATATTTATTTATTTATTGAACTTGTATCCCACATTTTCCCATCTATTTGCAGGCTCAATGTGGCTTACACAGACCTGTTATGGCATTGCCATTCCAGGGTAAGAGTTACAATTGGTGTTACAAAATCTCAAGGATAACAAAAAGAACTATTCAAACAGTTATAGAAAGAGGACTTTCAGGGAATGGTAGACTGGTGAAGTGTTATAATTAAGTTATGGATTCTCGAGGTAGGCTTTGTTGAAGAGATATGTTTTCAGAGATTTGCGAAAGTTGGTTATTTCGTTGATTGTTTTCAAGCTTGTTGGTAGGTCATTCCACAGCCGTGTGCTCGTGTAGGAAAAGCTGGTCGCATGTTTTAGTTTGTATTTTACGGGGAAGTGTAGATTAAGAAATGTGCGGGCAGATTTTTTAGCATTTCTGGGAGGGAGATCTACAAGGTCTAGCATGTATGATGGGGCATCTCCGTAAATAATTTTATGAACAATCGTGCAGATATAAAGCTTGCGCACTGTTGCATATATGCATGAAAAGATGGCGCAAAGAAAGACTGCTTGCCCTGGGATTGGTAGCATGGAATGTTGCTACTATTTGGGTTTCTGCCAGGTACTTGTGACCTAGATAGGCCACTGTTGGAAGCAGGATGCTGGGCTAGATAGACCATTGGTCTGACCCAGTATGGCTATTCTTAGGTTCAAGCCATATCAACAATTTCAAATCCTTTAATTTCTTCTCAGCATTATTGGTGCTACAAATGTGGAAGAAAAGCCTCAAAAGATATTGGGATAACTCCATTGTCAACAGCTCACAAGCTTATCAACCTTAAGGAGCCCCCTCACTCATCACTGGCATAAAAACCTCCAACTATTCTTCTGATTACTTTTTTCTTATCAGAACTACTCAGACTGTTTTTATTTTTTTTCAATTAATCAGAACTTATCTGTACAATCGCATAGTCTTGTTCAACTGTCCACGGCCAACTTTGGCCAAGGTTTCAGGTCCTGCTTCAGGGTCCATGGTGTACTCGACTGTCTTTTCACTACTGCATACTGACAAAAGAACAGTCGAGTACGCCACGGACCCTGAAGCAGGACCCGAAACCTTGGCCAAAGTTGGCAGTGGACAGTTGAACAAGACTGTGCGACTGCAAAGATAAGTTCTGATTAATTGAAAAATAAAAACAGTCTGAGTAGTTCTGATAAGAAAAAGGTAATCAGAAGAATAGTTGGAGGTTTTTATGCCAGTGATGAGTGAGGGGGCTCCTTAAGGTTGATAAGCTCGTGAGCTGTTGGCAACGGAGTTATTCAAATATCTTTTGAGGCTTTTCCTCCACATTTGTAGCACCACCATGCTGAGAAGAAATTAAAGGATTTGACATTGTTGATTTGGCTTGAATAAGTACTGTGATCCTTTCTAGCTCTGTGTTTGTATAGTGTATTCTTAGGTTCAAACATTTTGCTTGCTCTATTGCTTTTCCAGTGGGAAAATGAAATGTTCTGCCTATCTCCCATATCTCCTTTTTTTGAGAACTTTCCAGTGTTGTCAAGCAGGGAATAACAACCTACAAAACATCTTTTTGAGAGAACATCGGTGACTCAGGATGAGCATACCTGCAGATAGTACCGTGGCATCAATCTAGAGGGAACACACCCAAGGCAAAGAAAAAAAAACAAGCACATGGGAACTTGGCTAATTCAGAAGAGAGGGGAAAAGCTTCTGTACAAGGTGTGGCGATAGGCGTTGGCTGTACAAGCAGCGTAGTGCCTCAGTTACTCTGGTAACCTAGAGGAAATGATTAGACAAGCAGAATCACAGGAATATCAAAGGAAATGTTGAAATAACTGCAGCATTTTGATCTGAGCTAACTTTAAATCATTCATTTATATTTCTTTACATTTGGCAAAGACCACATGTAGAAGTTCTGTGACAGTCTTATTCACTTTGGATCCTCAGCTGGTTTGTAAAAAATAACTTCAGCAGCAGAAAACTTTGTGGATTAAGGGAGTTCAAACAGTGAAGGAGTAGCCTCATGGTTAGTGCAAGGTATTTAATTTAACCCTCCATTGCCCCAGGTACAAAAATTTACTGTACATGTGAGCCCACTGGGAACAAAGTACCTGTATATAATACATAAACTGCTTTGGTTGTACCACAGAAAGGCACCAACCCCATCTCCTACCACGGTTTCTTACTTTCCATTTGCACGTTGTTATTCTTTCTTTCTTTCTTAAAGAATAGCACTATACAGCAGCAGCTTCAAACAGCAAGAGAAGATTATATGTGATCGACAAATACTCCTCAACTCTAAACCTCTCCCCCCATACTACAACATATGCTAGAAACAAAAAAGCATCAAAGTGTTATGCATGTGGAAACTAGTAGTCACCTGAGAAACCAAAATTGTCTATTTAAAAGAGAGATATGTGGTTTGGCCAGAAAAGTAGAGCAATAAGATTCCCATATGGACTGAAACCTCCACCAGTATAGCTCCCTTTTTGGCATGCCCAGTCACTCCATGATGAGTAAGGATGTCATTTGTATTCTCCATTGAGGAAGAGTGGGTGAAGTTTGATGTCCATAGCAACAAAATGCATTTGTGGACCAACAAGAAAGCTTTGCACAGAAAAGGTTTTGAGGCCCTGGAAGCAGACAATGGGATTACTCCCTCATCAAAAACTAGATCTGGTTTAGCAGTCAATGCCAGCCTCAACAAACGAAAGCAGTAAGCGCAAAGGTCCCTCCAAAAATGCTGCATTCCATAGAGGGGCATTTTCAAAAGAAATGTCTAAGTTGGAATTTGGACGTCTTTGTAAAACGTCCAAATTCGGAGACGGGGAAAAGGTCATTTTCAAAAAAAGATGGATGTCCATCTTTCGTTTCAAAAATACCAAGGACCCTTAGATTTGGACGTCTTTGATTTTCAGCGATTTTCGAAACCAAAGACGTCCAAGTCTAAAACATCCAAATGCAAGCCATTTGGATGTGGGAGGAGCCAGCATTTGTAGTACACTGGTGACCCTAGCATGCCAGGACAGCAATCGGGCACCCTAGGGGGCACTGCAGTGGACTTCATAAAATGCTCCCAGGTACATAGCTCCCTTACCTTGTATGCTGAGCCCCTCAAAACCCACTATCCCCAACTATACACCACTGCCATAGCCCTTATGGGTGAAGGGGGGCACCTATATGTGGGTACAGAGGGTTTCTGGTGGGTTTTGGAGGGCTCGCTGTTTCCTCCACAAATGTAACAGGTGGGGGGGTATGGGCCTGGGTCCACCTGTCTGAAGTGCACTGCACCCACTAAAACTGCTCCAGGGACCTGCATGCACTGTCATGGACCTGAGTATGACATCTGAGGCTGGCATAGAGGCTGGCACGTAAAATTTTTAATGATATTTTTTGAGGGTGGGAGGGGGTTAGTGACCATGGGGGGAGTAATGGGAGTTCATCCCCGATTTCCTCCAGTGGTCATCTGGTCATTTCAGGCACCTTTTTGTGCCTTATTCGTAATAAAAACAGGTCTGGGTGAAAACATCCAATTTTTAGTCTTGGACATCTCTGCTTTTTTCCATTATGGCTTAAAGACGTCCAAGTCTTAGGAATGCCCATGTCCCGCCTTCACCACGCCTCCGATACACCCCCCTCAGATTTGGACATCCTTGCAACAGACTTCCGCTAGAGAGTCCAAAATCAGGTTTCGATTATACCGATTTGGACGTCTCTGAGAGATGGATGTCCAAGTGACGATTTATGTCGAAAGATGGATGTCCATCTCTTTCGAAAATGAGCCTGATAGTGTCCTACAAATCAATCCAGAGACGAGTGGGTTATGTCCCTCTACCAGCAGGTGAAGATAGAATGCCAGAGCTGTGCCATATAAGTACATAAGTACATAAGTAGTGCCATACTGGGAAAGACCAAAGGTCCATCTAGCCCAGCATCCTGTCACCGACAGTGGCCAATCCAGGTCAAGGGCACCTGGCACGCTCCCCAAACGTAAAAACATTCCAGACAAGTTATACCTAAAAATGAGGAATTTTTCCAGTCCATTTAATAGCGGTCTATGGACTTGTCCTTTAGGAATCTATCTAACCCCTTTTTAAACTCCGTCAAGCTAACCGCCCGTACCACGTTCTCCGGCAATGAATTCCAGAGTCTAATTACACGTTGGGTGAAGAAAAATTTTCTCCGATTCGTTTTAAATTTACCACACTGTAGCTTCAACTCATGCCCTCTAGTCCTAGTATTTTTGGATAGCGTGAACAGTCGCTTCACATCCACCCGATCCATTCCACTCATTATTTTATACACTTCTATCATATCTCCCCTCAGCCGTCTCTTCTCCAAGCTGAAAAGCCCTAGCCTTCTCAGCCTCTCTTCATAGGAAAGTCGTCCCATCCCCACTATCATTTTCGTCGCCCTTCGCTGTACCTTTTCCAATTCTACTATATCTTTTTTGAGATACGGAGACCAGTACTGAACACAATACTCCAGGTGCGGTCGCACCATGGAGCGATACAACGGCATTATAACATCCGCACACCTGGACTCCATACCCTTCTTAATAACACCCAACATTCTATTCGCTTTCCTAGCCGCAGCAGCACACTGAGCAGAAGGTTTCAGCGTATCATCGACGACGACACCCAGATCCCTTTCTTGATCCGTAACTCCTAACGCGGAACCTTGCAAGACGTAGCTATAATTCGGGTTCCTCTTACCCACATGCATCACTTTGCACTTGTCAACATTGAACTTCATCTGCCACTTGCACGCCCATTCTCCCAGTCTCGCAAGGTCCTCCTGTAATCGTTCACATTCCTCCTGCGACTTGACGACCCTGAATAATTTTGTGTCATCGGCGAATTTAATTACCTCACTAGTTATTCCCATCTCTAGGTCATTTATAAATACATTAAAAAGCAACGGACCCAGCACAGACCCCTGCGGGACCCCACTAACTACCCTCCTCCACTGAGAATACTGGCCACGCAATCCTACTCTCTGCTTCCTATCTTTCAACCAGTTCTTAATCCATAATAATACCCTACCTCCGATTCCATGACTCTGCAATTTCTTCAGGAGTCTTTCGTGCGGCACTTTGTCAAACGCCTTCTGAAAATCCAGATATACAATATCAACCGGCTCCCCATTGTCCACATGTTTGCTTACCCCCTCAAAAAAATGCATTAGATTGGTGAGGCAAGACTTCCCTTCACTAAATCCGTGCTGACTTTGTCTCATCAGTCCATGTTTTTGTATATGCTCTGCAATTTTATTCTTAACAATAGCCTCCACCATCTTGCCCGGCACCGACGTCAGACTCACCGGTCTATAATTTCCCGGATCTCCTCTGGAACCTTTCTTAAAAATCGGAGTAACATTGGCTACCCTCCAGTCTTCCGGTATTACACTCGATTTTAGGGACAGATTGCATATTTCTAACAGTAGCTCCGCAAGTTCATTTTTTAGTTCTATTAATACTCTGGGATGAATACCATCAGGTCCCGGTGATTTACTACTCTTCAGCTTGCTGAACTGACCCATTACATCCTCCAAGGTTACAGAGAATTTGTTTAGTTTCTCCGACTCCCCCGCTTCAAATATTCTTTCCGGCACCGGTGTCCCCCCCAAATCCTCCTCGGTGAAGACCGAAGCAAAGAATTCATTTAATTTCTCCGCTACGGCTTTGTCCTCCTTGATCGCCCCTTTAACACCATTTTCGTCCAGCGGCCCAACCGACTCTTTGGCCGGTTTCCTGCTTTTAATGTATCTAAAAAAGTTTTTACTATGTATTTTTGCTTCCAACGCTAATTTCTTCTCAAAGTCCTTTTTTGCCCTCCTTATCTCCGCTTTGCATTTGGCTTGGCATTCCTTATGATCTATCCTGTTACTTTCAGTTGGTTCTCTTCTCCACTTTCTGAAGGATTGTTTTTTGGCTCTAATGATTTCCTTTATCTTACTGTTTAGCCACGCCGGCTGACGTTTAGTCTTTTTTCCCTTTTTTCTAATACGTGGAATATATTTGTCCTGAACCTCCAGGATGGTGTTTTTAAACAGCATCCACGCCTGATGCAAGTTTTTTACTCTGCGAGCTGCTCCTTTCAGTCTTTTTTTCACCATTTTTCTAATTTTGTCGTAATCACCTTTTCTATAGTTAAGCGCTAGCGTACTTGATTTCCTAGTTTCACTTCCTTCAATGCCAATATCAAAACCGATCATATTATGATCACTGTTATCAAGCGGCCCTCGTATCGTTACCCCCTGCACTAGATCATGAGCACCACTAAGGACTAAGTCTAGTATTTTTCCTTCTCTTGTCGGCTCCTGAACTAGCTGTTCCATGAAGCTGTCCTTGATTTCATCAAGAAATCTTATGTCCCTTGCGTGTACAGATGTTACATTACCCCAGTCTATATGCGGGTAATTGAAATCCCCCATTATTATTGTGTTGCCCAGTTTGTTTGCGTCCCTGATTTCCTTTAACATTTCCGCATCCGTCTGTTCGTCCTGGCCAGGCGGACGGTAGTACACTCCTATCACTATCCTTTTCCCCTTTGCACATGGAATTTCAATCCACAGTGATTCCAAGGAGTGTTTTGCTTCCTGCAGAATTTTCAATCTATTTGATTCAAGGCTCTCGTTAATATACAATGCTACCCCTCCACCAATCCGATTCACCCTATCACTACGATATAATTTGTACCCCGGTATGACATATGCCATAAAGAATACTGTGCAGCAGCCTCACTTCCAGTATTCTCTCTCTCTCTCTCTCAGCAGGTGGATGGACATATCCTGTGCAGTTGTGGTTTGACGCTTGCTCCTAGCCTGTTCCCTCAGGCTTAGTCAAGCTGGGGGTTATGGCATGGTTCTACTGTGCTGGCCTGTTGGGGTACACCTGGTGGTGCCAGGCCCCCCCCCCCTTCCCCTACCCACCTCAGGGGGGATCTTCTGGTGAGCCTGTGTTAGGAATGTATTCTCCTGCCTCAAGAAAGAAAGAAAGAAAGAAAGAAAGAAAGAAAGAAAGAAAGAAAGAAAGAAAGAAAGACAAACATAGCTAGAAGCACCATTCATTCTGTGAATCTGCCTCTGCTTCCTCCATTGTCTGCATCGTTCCTGTTAGGTTTGTTCTCTACTCTAGCCGGCATGTGTCTGTACTCCTATTCCTTGCTAGCTCTGCCTCTGCTACAGATCTTTCTGCTGCTGCTTGCTCATTTTTCCTATACCCACATTGTCTGTCTTCCCCTCCAGATGAGTACCACCAGTTTTCTGGGTTTTACTTGTCCAGGGGCCTTCCCATGTTGCTCTGTGTGCTCTGTGGTGGTTTTCTTTGACAGGCTCCGCTCTAGTCGTGAGCTCAGTCCGCCATCTTGAATTGGCTGCAATCTCAAAGTGCATGTTTCTATCACCTGACCGAAGTGTTACAATTGGGTCTGGTCTACCTGTTGCCTTTGGTGGCGCACAGGGAGCAGATGCAGCAGGATTTTCACCTGTTCTCCTCTCGTCTATGGTTTCCAGGTCTGCCCTATCTGTTACAGTGGACCGGCTGTGTTGGGAGGCCCAGGGTGATCTCGGCTCCCTGTTCCCATGCTTTCTTGTCTGGCGATTGCCTTCCTCATTGCCTTTTTTGGGGGGAAAAATATCCAGGGTCAGCCAATCTCACTGCTAGAGAGAAGGTCTCCATAGGACATAACATAAGTTAAGATTTATTAAGGCAAGCAGATGCCACGCGCGAGCAGCCACGGCTCTGGATAGTTTCCTTTCTCCACAACCTTCCTGCTGGTCTACACTGCAGCTCCTTGGCGTCTTTTTGAGGTTTGTTTCCCTTCCTTATCAGGCTTCTTTTTTTCGGGCGTTTCAGCGTTGGAGTGCGGTCAGGGCTGCTGGTTTCTGCCTTTGACTCTTTGGTCAGTTTTTGGCACAGGGCTCTTGACTGACCCCCAGCAGGCTCACGTCCTTAAGAAGCTCCTGGTCCTGGCAGCCCTGGAGCACCTGGGGTGAGGGTTGGCATTCTGTGACTCCCTAAGGATGGTTGTTGCACCCTGTTCCTTGGCAGGTTCATGCCTCTGGTGGCTGGTTGTCCACTGCAGTTCCTCT
This sequence comes from Microcaecilia unicolor, assembly GCF_901765095.1. Lineage (NCBI taxonomy): Eukaryota > Metazoa > Chordata > Amphibia > Gymnophiona > Siphonopidae > Microcaecilia > Microcaecilia unicolor. Next base: position 435,767,677 of record NC_044033.1, read on the forward strand.
GGAACTTATAGGGGCTCTTGGGTCCCTGTAGGTTCATTGGAGCCCCTGTTTGGCTTGGATACCCTTTAGGGGTCATACTCTTCTTGGGGGGCTCTGTTTCCTTTTGTGCCTTTCAGGGCTTCTTAGTCCTTCTTTCTGCTTTGGGACTGGATCACTCAAGTCTTCCTCGGCTGGTGGCTTTCGCCCAGCCTTATCTGAGGTGGTTCCCTGTTTCCGGCATGCTCACTCTGCTGGGCTTTCCTTTCTCCACCCCCCCCCCCCCCCACTGTCTCTCCTGCTAGGAAGATTGGTTGGGGATTGGGGCTGCCTCGGGCTGCTGTGTTCCACTGTCTTGCTTCTGTAGTGCTTGCCTTGGGAACCTGAGGCACACAAGGTGGGTTAAGGGCTTTGCTCCTGCCATTGGCCTTGCTCTACCAAATTGGTCGGGCTTTCTGGCTTGGTCCAGCGTCTTCGCAGCTCTGTGATCAGTTGGCTTCTGGGTGGCAGCTTGGAGGCAATGTTCTGAGTGCCTCTTCCCACTTTGGGGGTGCTCCTTCCCTCTCTTGCTGGTTCTAGTCTGGTAGGGCCCTGTGCCTGTCTGTTGGGGGGGCAGATGGTGCTTCTTGGCAGTAGTGGAGATGGCCTTCCTCTGTTCAGGCAGCTTGGATTAGTCTATCAGTACTCTGGGATGTATACCACCCAGTCCAGGCTATTTGCTACTCTTCAATTTGTCAAATTGCCCCATTTCATCTTCCAGGTTTACAGAGATTTGTTTCAGTTTCTCTGACTCATCAGCACTGAATACCATTTCTGTCACCGGTATCTCTCCCACAAATTCCTCAGTGAAAACCGAAGCAAAGAATTAATTTAATCTCTCCGCTATGGCCTTGTCTTCCCTGAATGCTCCTTTTACCCCTCAGTCATCTAGCAATCCAACTGATTCTTCTACCAGCTTCTTGCTTCCAATATACCTTGAAAGGTTTTTACGATGTGTTTTTGCCTCCAATGCATTCTTCTTTTCAAAGTTCATTCATTTAAGTATTTATATACCACTTAGACCTAAACAGTTTACAGCTTCATTTTACAGGTATTGGGTCTGTCCTTAGTGGGCTCACAATCTAAGTAGTACATTCTGCTACTGTTGTACCTGGGGCAATGGAGGATTAAGTGACTTGCCCAGAGACACATGGAGCTGCAAAGGGAATTGAACCTAGTTACCCAGGATCTCAACCCACTGCTGACCATCAGGCAACAACAGGAACTGAACCCAGTTCCCCAGGTCTGTAACCCACTGCACTAACCATTAGTCCACTCCTCCACTCTCTTTACCTTCTTTATCAGCGCTTTGTATTTGACTTGCCATTCCTCAAGCTGTTTCCTATTATTTTCAGTCAGATCCTTCTTCCGTTTTCTGAAGGATTTTCTTTTAGTTCTAATAGCTTCCTTCACCTCACTTTATAACCATGCAGGCTGTCGTTTGGCCTTCCTTCCTCCTTTTTTTAATGCATGGAATATATCTGATCTGGGCTTTCAGGATGGTATTTTTGAACTGCATCCACGCCTGATTCAATTTTTGACCTTCGCAGCTGTTCCTCGAAGGGTTTTTTGTTTGTTTTTTTTACCATTCTTCTCATTTTATCATAGTCTCCTTTTTTAAGGTTAAATGCTAATTTATTGGGTTTCCTGTGTGTACTTACTCCAGAGATTATATCAAATCTGATCATGTTGTGATCACTGTTATCAAGTGGCCCCAGCACCATTACCACCTGCACCAGATCACGCGCTCCACTAAGGACTAGGTCTAGAATTTTTCCTCCTCTTGTTGGTTCCTGTACCAGCTGCTCCTTAAAGCAGTCCTTGATTTTGTCAAGGAATTTTACCTCCCTTGTAAGCACTGATGTTACATTTCCCCAGTCAATGTTGAGGGTAATTGAGATCACCCATTATTATTGTGTTACCCAGTTTGTTACCTCCCTAATTTCTGATAACATCTCTGCACTTAAACGGTTAGTGCTGCTGAAAATAACCTGCTAGCGTCAAACTCAAAACTGGCATTTTGGGGAGAGTTTTCAGGGGCAGAGTTAGCACTTGGCTGGTTAACTGCTGTTATTCAGAACTTAATCTGCCCGTTAACTGCATAAATAGGAATATATATTATTATTATTTATTTGTTACATTTGTATCCCACATTTTCCCACATATTTGCAGGCTCAATGTAGCTTACATAATACCATGAAGGCATTCGCCAAATCCGGTACGGGATAGGTACAAAATGTTGTATTGGGATAGGGAAGATATGTTGTATGGGATAGGGAAGATAAGATTCAATCAAGTTGGGTTGAGGTAAAAGAGTTAATTAATGTCCAATACGATCTTTAATAGTGAGTTGTTGCAGGGTTGAGTCATTTAAGTTGGGTCATTTGGATATGCCCTTCCGAATAGATGAGTCTTTAAGGACTTTCTGAATTTTAGATAATCATGTTATTTTCACCACTTGTGGCAATGCGTTCCACAGGCGTGCGCCTATGTAAGAGAAATTGGACGCATGGGTTGTCTTGTATTTTAGTCCTTTGCAATTTGGGTAATGGAGATTCAGGTAAGACCGTGATGAACTGGTACTATTTCTGATTGGGAGATTGACTAGGTCAGTCCTATTAAGTGCTGAATATTGCACTTAACCAATTATGTGTTGGCCAACTCTGCAACCCCCTAAATTCAATGCTGATGCCTGGACATGGCCCAGCATTGAATTTCTGGGTTTAGTGCTGCCAGCTGAACTTTGCGCCCTAAATTTCTATGGTTAAGTTAATTTCCAAGTCCGTTACCCTGTCAAAATTTAAATTATCAATGGAGTAGATATTCCTTTGGAATCTGCATTAAGAATTTCAGGTATAATATGTGAACCCTCATTGACTTGGAATGCACAATTTAGTTTAGTGTCTAAGACAGTGTTCATGAGACCGAGGCAATTACACCGGATTCACAATTTGTTGTTTATTTTAATCATTTAAGTTGATGTGCTGTGTTCTGCCCCCATTTGCATGGAAGCAGGCTACATTGTTTATGGGTATGTGCTGGGTGCTGTCTATAACAGATTGCATGGTCTGTATAGTAAATACAGTGTAGCACAAATAGTATCTGGTAAATGGGAGGTGTAGACCTTGGAATCACATTCTGTTGGTGCAAGTATAAGCAAATTTGCTTCCAGATTTGTCTTACAAAAGTGGCCAAAAAGCATTCGCACAATCAGGTTTTTCAGTGGCCTCCCGCCTGCCTCTGGAGTTCTCTTACAAAAGTTGTCAAAAAAGCAAGCAAACAACCAGGTTTTTCAGCGGCCTTCCACCTGCCTCCGGAATTCTCTTACCTCATACAGTACTGTCCTGTTAAGTTGCATGAACAGTGCCTACAGTTTGTGTCCCACAATCAGGAGCAGCATGAAGTGCGACTGAGTGGGGCTTCACAGAGAGGCGATTGCTGTGTGGGGTTTCCTGTTCCACTTTGCAGGAGCTGGAGGTCAGACGTGTGCAGTGCTCCCCTTAGTTGTGCTATACAGTATGGTCAATGGTGAATGCTGTGTGCGTCTGAGCTTTGCCTTCTGTGGCCACTGAAAAACATGGTTGTTTGTGTGCTTTTTGGCAACTTTTGTTGTATCAGTGTGTGAAGGAAGAAAGGGACTTGGGGGTGATTGTGTCTGACGACCTTAAAGCTTTCAAACAGGTAGAAAAAGCGATGGCCAAAGCCAGAAGGATGCTTGGGTGCATAAAGAGAGGCATGACCAGCAGGAAAAAGGAAGTGATAGTGCCGTTGTATATGTCTCTGGTGAGGCCTCATTTGGAGTACTGCGTGCAGTTCTGGAGACCGCACCTAAGGAAAGATATAAACAGGATGGAGTCGGTCCAGAGGGCGGCTACGAAATTAGTAAGCGGTCTTGAATGCAAAAATTACAGGGACAGGCATAGGTACCGCAACATATATACACTGGAAGAGAGGAGGGAGAGAGGAGACATGATAGAAACATTTAAATATCTCAAGGGCATTTATGTACAGGAAGAGAGTCTTTTTCAAATGAAGGAGAGCTCTGGAATGAGGGGGCATAAGACAAAGTTAAGAGGGAATAGGCTTAGGAGTAACCTAAGGAAGTATTATTTCACAGAAAGGGTGGTGGAGGCATGGAATGGCCTCCCGGTGGAGGTGGTGGAGTCGAGGACTGTTCCAAAATTTAAAAAGGCATGGGATAAGCATGTGGGATCGCTTAGGAACAGGAAGAATTAGGGGTTACAGAGGATGGGCAGACTGGATGGGTCATATGGCCTTTATCTGCCATCATGTTTCTATGTTTCTATGAATTGGATTGAGAGTCTACTTCTAGTAACATTCTATACTTGGTTTAAACTGACTGTCAAGCATAGTACGAGGAATGCTTTGTGAGGACAGTACATGCTGGTTGTATGGAGAGTGCAAAGATGTTATGACCCCTTCAGAACACAGCAGCTCGTCTTTTATGTGATTCTTGTAAATTTGATAGGATTAGCCCCCCCCCCCCCCATTACAAAAATTACAGTAGCTTCCTATAGAAGCAAGAGTTACTTTTAAAAGCTGTGGTCCGATTCATAAGATCTTATATGTCATGCCCCAACATATATGGACAAAATATTTCAGAGTAAGAGAGGAAAATATAAATATCATACAAAAATCCTTCTCTAAATGCCAGAAACTCCAAACCAATATTGCCCCTTGTGTTTGGTTAATATTAATGTTAAGTGGAGAAAAAGGACCTTTGTGCACATACAAGGTCAAATTTCAAAAGATCACAAAGACACCATCACTGGTCCTAAAAAAAAAAAATCTCCACTGCATCTGTACTATCAATCTCAACAGAGGGAAAAGTTTTGTGAATTGAACTTCTTTACTTCCACTATTACTCAACAGGAGATCAGCCTTCAATTCTCACATCCAAAGAATCTAGCTTCCCACTTCATAATACATTACCCTTTTATTAATATTCCCTTCCACCAGTAATAATGCACAACAGAGAAATAGCGTAACTCTTCAATTCCCCAGTCTTAAAGGGGTGACATATAAAAAGATATTAAACTTAATGGGGCCGATAGTCAGACCACAGGAGTTAGCCAGGCTGCCTCCCGTGGTTGGCACTGAGCCCAAATATTCAATGCTGGGCCATTTCTGGTGACCACCATTGAATATTCGGTTTATTTTTGGTCAGTCTCAACTTAATTGGCCAGGTCAATGTTCAGCGTTGGCTGGTTAAGTTGAAACCAGCCAAAGATAGGCCTGCTATTTTGGCAGCCCAATTTGGTGGCCAAACTTAGCCAGCAATGTGCTGAATATTAGTGGATAGCTAGCTATATCATGCAATATAGCTGGTTATCTGCTAAGCACTGACCACAAATATTCAGATATTAAGGAACTGATATTCAGCCAGCAGTGATTAGCATTTTGATGACCACCACCAGCGTTTTCCCTCGAAATTCAATGCCGGGCCTCTGGGAGTTACCAGGATGATATAAGAAAAGCCATAGTGGGTCAGATCAAAGGTCCATTGAGACCACCATCTTGTCTTCCAACAGTGGACAGTCCAGATCACAAATAACCAACAGATCCCAAAAAGTAGATCTATTTCCATAGGTCATTTCCCAAGTCCACCTGGCTATTAATGTTCTATGGTCCTTTTCTCCAAGAACTTATCCAGTCCTTTCTTGAATCCTTTCATGCTATGTTACCTTGACTGCATCCTCCAGCAAAAGGTTCCACAACTTAATTACGCACTGTGTAAAAATAATCTTTCTAAAATTTGTTTTCAATCTGCTGGTCCTATAAGTCATGAAGAACACAGCTGTGTAGCTGCTATATGGCACTAAAAAATCCAGCCACATCATACCTCTGTTGATAGACCAGCATTAGCTTCCTTTTAGTGACGTGTAAAATTCAAATATTAATGTTGGCCTATCAGACAGGACAAGCAGGATGTCCAGATTATCTTTCATCTATGCTCATTTCTTAGCCCCTACAGAATTTCACATCCTCTCTGCAGAACCCCTTGACAATTCCTGCATGTCCAGCAAAACGACTTTAGGCTTCATGTCACCCTTGCTTTAGTGTTACAGCTCCTTCACTTTGGAATTCAATGCCCCTTACCTTAGGGATGCAATCTCCAGAGGCAGGTCAGGAAAGAATTCAAGACCTGGCTTTTTGCCCAAACTTTGGGTTAATCTGGCACCAGATACTTAACTCCAGCACAGGCAACATGACTTGCTCATTGACAGAGTTAGGTTTGCATGGACTGTCTTCCATCCTCTTGTGTCTGAAAGGATAATTATATGATGTTCTATAGATATGGTATTTATCCAATGGATCTCTATTCTGTACCACACCTAAGTTATCTGCCAATTTTCTCTCCCCATTAGCATTGCTTTGAATTTTATTTTTGTTAATCATCTTGATGCAAGAGAGTCAAAAGGTGGCCAAGCAAATCTATCAATAAAAATAATCCAGCCGATACTGAACAATGGCTGTCAGCATTTAAAACTGGATATTCTGTGCCAGTACCTGGATATCAGTCAGTGCTAGATATCCAGTTTCAGTGCTATCTGGTTGGCAGCGATATTCAAACCACTAACCAGATAAAATTAGGACAGTCTTTTTGCTGTCATTAACCGGATAACCTCTGGCTTTGAGGAAGCTCTGCCCAAGTTCCAGCCATGGATCACCCTGGCATTGCCCAGATAATAGTTTATTCAGGGCTTATATACCACCTATCAAATGAATATCTAGGCTGCTTACAATCAAATATAAAGAGGGAGGGAGAATGGACATACATGTAAGTGTGGGGGGGGGGGGAGACAGGGAATAACAGGAGGAGAGGTGGGAACGAACTATAATAAGTGATAGGAAAGCAGGGGGAGGAGCACAAGAGGAAAGGAACGTGTAGTTCAGGCTGGCCGACAGTGGACCCAAGACAGGACTGAGGTTAGGGCCTTGGAGGAAAGAAAGGTCTTTAGCTCAGATTTAAATTGTTGAAGGAAGGAGCATAGTCTAAAGTGATGGGGCAAATTGTTCCAAAGTTTTGGACCCTGGACTGAGAAAACAGAACTCCAAATGGTAGCGTGACTGAGAGTGTGAAAGGAAGGAACAATGAGAAGATTCTGTTGTTAGGACCTAAGCGATCTGGAGGGAAAATAAGGAGTCAAGGATTCTAAGAGAAATAGAGGTTCACCAGAAGCCTGGATCTTGTAGACTAAGAGCAGTACTTTAAAGGTTATACGATGAGATAGGGGTAGCCAGTGGGCAGATCTCAGGAATGGGGTAACATGATCAAATTTTACATTATCAGTAGTGATTTTTATGACTGTATTTTGAATAAGCTGTAAACAGTGGAGATCTAAGACCATAAGGTCTATATAAAGAGAGAATATCAAGGCAGTCAGAGGAAATATTCAGCGGCACTATCCAGTTAGTTTCACTAAATATCCCTCTCACTTGCACTTATCTTCCCCTTTCCCTCTCTAAGTTCCCCCCAACTGTTTCCTACCATATATATACAGCTCCATGACCCTAATGTGCTTCTTCCTGAGCCACTCCTTTGTTGCCTTGGCTGTATGTTTTGGGTCATTGTCGTGCTGGAAGACCCAGCCACGACCCATTTTTAAGGCCCTGGCGGAGGGAAGGAGGTTGTCACTCAGAATTGTACGGTACATGGCCCCATCCATTCTCCCATTGATGCGGTGAAGTAGTCCTGTGCCCTTAGCAGAGAAACACCCCCAAAACATAACATTTCCACCTCCATGCTTGACAGTGGGGACGGTGTTCTTTGGGTCATAGGCAGCATTCTCTTCCTCCAAACACGGCGAGTTGAGTTCATGCCAAAGAGCTCAATTTTTGTCTCATCTGACCACAGCACCTTCTCCCAATCACTCTCGGCATCATCCAGGTGTTCACTGGCAAACTTCAGACGGGCCGTCACATGTGCCTTCCGGAGCAGGGGGACCTTGCGGGCACTGCAGGATTGCAATCCGTTATGTCGTAATGTGTTACCAATGGTTTTCGTGGTGACAGTGGTCCCAGCTGCCTTGAGATCATTGACAAGTTCCCCCCTTGTAGTTGTAGGCTGATTTCTAACCTTCCTCATGATCAAGGATACCCCACGAGGTGAGATTTTGCGTGGAGCCCCAGATCTTTGTCGATTGACAGTCATTTTGTACTTCTTCCATTTTCTTACTATGGCACCAACAGTTGTCTCCTTCTCGCCCAGCGTCTTACTGATGGTTTTGTAGCCCATTCCAGCCTTGTGCAGGTGTATGATCTTGTCCCTGACATCCTTAGACAGCTCCTTGCTCTTGGCCATTTTGTAGAGGTTAGAGTCTGACTGATTCACTGAGTCTGTGGACAAGTGTCTTTCATACAGGTGACCATTGCCGACAGCTGTCTGTCATGCAGGTAACGAGTTGATTTGGAGCATCTACCTGGTCTGTAGGGGCCAGATCTCTTACTGGTTGGTGGGGGATCAAATACTTATTTTCCTCTGCAGAATGCAAATAAATTCATATACTTTCCACAATGTGATTTTCCGGATTTAATTTGTGATGTGCTATCTCTCACTGTTACCAATAACCTACCCTTCAATTATGGGCTGCTCATGTCTTTGTCAGTGGGCAAACTTACAAAATCAGCAAGGGATCAAATACTTATTTCCACCACTGTACCTCATTATACCACATTATCACTTTGTATTCAATCATACTATGTATTTGTTCAAACCGTAATCGGCTAACACCGTTAACTGTTATACAGTATGTAAGCCACATTAAGCCTGCAAAAGGTGGGAAAATGTGGGATACAAATGTAACAAATAAATAAATAAAATTATCCAGTTAGCATCACCTGCTAACCAGATAAGTGCCTTTGAATATCAGCACCATTGTATTTTTTCAACGCATTTAATTGTAATGCAATAAAATACAACAAATCATGTCTCAGATCTCAATGTTTAGTTGTTTATTTATTTAATTACACATATTTTATATTTTTAGTTCATTTCATTGTATTATGTTCACAAGCAGTTTACATTTTTTTTTTTGCTTGAGATCCAGTACACCAGCAGCCATATTACTTACATAAGTGCATGTCTTTACCTGTCTTAGGATGTCAGACTGTTTCTTTGTTCAAGGGCAGTTCCCTCTGTAATTAGTCTGTATAGTACATGAAACCTGCTTATGTCTCAGCATGGCTGTACAAATAGCATGGCTGGGGGTTTTTATGGTTTGTTTAATCACATTTAAATATTTTTATTCAAAAATAAAAACCCAATAATGAATATTACTTTCAAAATTAAAATGCAAATTACAGAGTTTTCATGTGGCAATACATCACAATATAGGCTTTTCAAATGAATGCTACTACTACTTACTGCTACTACTTATCAATTCTATAGCGCAACTAGACATACGCATCTCTGTACACTGGACATAATGAGACAGTCCCTGCTCAACAGAGCTTATAATCTAATTATGACAGATAAACAGGAGAAATAAGAGAAGGGAATTACTAAGGTGGAAATGATAAAACATGGGTACTGAACAAGTGAGTAAGGGTTAGGAGTTAAAAGCAGCATCAAAAAGGTGGGCTTTTAGCCTAGATTTGAAGATGACCAGATATGGAGCTTGACATATTGGCTTAGGAAGTCTATTCCAGGCATATGGTGCAGCAAGATAAAAGGAACGGAGTCTGGAGTTAGCGGTGGAGGAGAAGGGTACAGATAAGTGAGATTTACCTAGTGAATGGAGTTCCCGGGGAGGAGTGTAGGGAGAGATACTGAGGAACTGCAGAGTGAATGCACTTGTAAGTCAATAAGAGGAGTTTGAACTGTATGTAGAAATGGATAGGAAGCCAGTGAAGTGACTTGAGGAGAGGGCTAATATGAGCATAACGATACTGGCAGAATATAAGTAGCACAGCAGACTTTTGAAAAGATTGAAGAGGAGAGAGATGGCTAAATGGGAGACCTGTGAGAAGCAAGCTGCAATACTCTAAGTGAGAGGTGATAAGAGTGTGGATAAGGGTTCTGGTAGTGTGCTCAGAAAGGAAAAAATGAATTTTGGTGATATTATAGAGAAAGAAATGACAGATTTTAGCAATCTGCTGAATATGTGCAGAGAAGGAGAGAGAGGAATCGAAGGTGACCCCAAGGTTACAACTGATGAGACAGGGAGGATGAGAGTGTTATCCACAGAGACAGAGAATGGGGGAAGAGGAGAGGTTGGTTTAGGCGGAAAGATAAGAAGCTCAGTCTTGGTCATATTTAGTTTCAGATGGCGGTGAGACACCCAGGCAGCAATGTCAGACAGGCAAGGCTGATACTTTGGCCTGGATTCCTGCTGAGATTTCTGGTGTGGAGAGTCATCAGCATAAAAGTGATACTGAAGCCATAGAATGAGATCAGAGTACCAAGGGAAGACGTATAGATGGAGAAAAGAAGAGGTCCCAGGACAGATCCCAGAGGTACACCAACTGATAGTGGGATAGAAGTAGAGGAGGATCCACCAGAGTATACACTAAAAGTACGATGGGAGAGATAAGAAGAAAACCAGGAAAGAACAGAGCCCTGAAATCCAAGTAAGGACAGCGTATCAAGGAGTAGGCGGTGATCAACAGTGTCAAAAACAGCAGATAGATCAAGAAGGATGAGGATAGAATAGAGACCTTTGGATCTGGCCAGGAACAAGTCATTGGAGACTTTAACAAGTGCTGTTTCAGTTGAATGTAGAGGGTGAAAGCCAGATTGAAGTGGATCAAGAATAACTTGAGATGAAAGAAAGTCAAGACAATGGCGGTGAACAGCACATTCAAGTATCTTGGATAGGAAAGGGAGGAGGTAGATGGGGCAATAGTTGGAAGGATAGGTAGGGTCCAATGAAGGTTTTTTTAAGGAGTGGTGCAACTATGACATTTTTGAAGGCATCAGGAACAGTCACAGTGGAAAGTGAAAGATTGAGGATGTGACAGATAAAAGGGATGACAGTAGGAGAGATAGTGCTAAGTAGATGAGTGGAAATAGGATCAGAGGAACAGGTAGCTAATTTCGAGGAGGAAAGAAAATGTGAAGGTTCCTCTTCAGTAATTTCAGAAAAGGAAGAAAAGGAGGCAGGGGTTGAAGGAGGGTTGAGAGAATAGACTAAAGGAAGGAGAGGTGGAGGTGTCTTGGTTGAGAATTCAAGTTTAAGCTTGTGAACCTTATCATGAAAGTACTCAGCCAGAGTCTCGGGAGAAAGTGAAGGCACTTTGAGGAGAGAGTTCAGTGTGGGAAAGAGACATCGAGGGTTTGAGCCAAGAGAATTTGTCAACTGGATGTAATAATCCTGTTTGGAAAGTAAAAGAGCAGACTGGAAGGAGGTCAGCAAGAATTTGAAATGTATGAAGTCAGCATGGGCATGGGATTTCAGCCAAAGATTTTCAGCAGAGCGGGCACAGGAATGTAGGTAGCGGATTCTAGAGGTCAGCCAAGGCTAGGGATTGGTACGCCTTATAGAACGAGGAATGGGAGGAGCAAGAGTATCCAGAGCAGAGGAGAGAATAGTATTATAGGAAGAGACAGCCTCATTGACAGACTTCGATAACATAGTGGTTGAGAAGAGATTTGAAACACTGGAGGACAGAGTAGAAGGGTCAGTAGCCTAAAGATTCCTAAATGTATTGGTTACGATTGGATGGGACTGGGGGGGAAGGGTGTTTAAGTGTGAAAGTTATCAGAAGATGGTCAGAGAAGAGCTGAGGCACAGAAACTGGAGAGTGAGCAGTTTGAGAAGAAGATAAGATCAAGACAGTGGCCATTCTGGTGTGTGGGGATAGTGGAGCACAGTTGAAGATTGAAAGAGGAAAGGCGAGAAACTGAGAAGCATAAGAGTCAGAGGGATCATTAGCATGAATATTAAAATCCTCAGGAATGAGGGAAGGAAATGAAGGTTCAAGAAAGAAGGAAAGGCAGGCGTCAAAGTCAGTGAGAAAGGAAGAAAGGGACTTATCGGGGGGGGGGGGGGGGGACGATAACTAATTGCTACTCAGAGAGGCAGAGGAGTGAATAGACGGATGGTGTGGACTTCAAAAAGAAAAGCAGTGAGACTGAGGTGGAAGAAGAGGTTGAAATCTACAGGAGGATGAAAGTAGTAGACTGACACCACCTCCGTGGCCAACCGGGCAAGGAGTATTGGAGAAAAGATAACCCCTATGGCATAGGGCCACAAGTGAAGCAGAGTCTTCAGGGCAAAGCCAAGTTTCAGTTAAGGCAAGCAGATGGAGAGTACGAGAGATAAAGAGGTCATGGATGTAGGAAAGTTTGTTGCAGACAGAGTGGGCATTCCACAGAGCATATGAGAAAGACAGGGAAGAAGGGGGGAGGAGAGGATCAGAAATTAGATTGGAGACATCACGGTGTGACCTGCACAAATAGGATGAGAGCTGATGTAGAGGACCAGGATTGGGATTAATGTCCCCAACAGAGAGCAGGAGAAGGAGCAAGAGACTATGGAGAAGAGTAGGAGAGGCATGATGACAGCGACGAAGGCGAGATGTACTCAGATAGTAATGCATTTTACTTCTCATATGTGAAAATGGTGAAAAATCCCATAGCAAATAAACTCAGGAGCAAAGTTATCAAGCTGTGTTAGGGTTTAAATCACTTCATTTGCCCCTTAACACAACTTAAAGGACTCTAATGCAGCTTGACTTATTTTGCCACAGCAATATTTAAGTCACCGGGATTACATAGTAATGAGATGCAAAATATGCATGCATTTGATATACTGCCTTTATGTGATTACAATCAAAGCAGTTTACATATTATATACAGGTACTTATTTTCTACCTGGGGCAATAGAGGATTAAGGGCTTCTTTTACAAAACCATACTAATGATTCCTGTACAGCAAATGAGAGGAAACCCATAGGAATTGAATGGGATTTCTCTCATTTGCCGCACCGAAAATCTCTAGTGCAACTTTGTAAAAGAGGTCCTAATGACTTGCCCAGAGTCACAACAATCTTCAGTGAGAATCAAACCTAGTTCCCCTGGTTCTTAGGCCACTGCACTAACTATTAGGCTACTTCTCCAGCGCATTACTATATAAAAACTGTACCGATCTGTGGTGTGCCCTGGGTATACACCGCAAGTTGTGTTATGGTTCATAAATCATGCGAAAACAACCTCCCCGGACTCAAGCTCTCCCACCCACCCCCCACAGGCTACAGATCCCCACCCCACCTCAACCCTCACCCCTCCAGTTCCAGACCCCCCCCCCCCTCCACCAGCACTCCCAAATACACAAAGAACAAGGGGTGGGGCTCCTCCTCTGAATTACAGTCAGGGAGTGAGGGCAGTTTGGAGTGACAGAAACAGCAAACTGACAGGAGCCAACAATTAAGTTTGTAACAAAATCATGAAAGTACATAAAACCACATAAAAACAAATTCAACCACCCTCTGCTCACCTAACTGTATCTGAATTCAAGAAAGCTTGGACAAGTACATAGGATCTCGAAGGGAGTGAAAGGGAGAGTAGATGGCATGGATGGGTAGACTGGATAAAAGCCAAGTAGTATTTAACTGCCTTCATTTTTCTATGTTTCTCCCTGGGAATCCAGCAAGTGTCCTTCTCTCTTCCCTCCCTCCTATACCCTCCCCCCCACCACCACCACTCATCTCTCCCTCTTCATCCTTCATCCCTCATCCCTTTCTGTCTCCTCTCTTGCATTTGTGGGCAGCAAATTTTTGAAGGCAGCAGCCACAGGGTGGTAAGGGAGCCCCAGGTGTTACATTTAAATAGAGGGTGTGCTACTGCAAAGCCTGCAAGGATAAGCCATGCATTCCTGTTGTTTTCTTATGCTGATCAAACCTTTTATTGTATGCTCTGAGCCTACCTCAGCTGGCTTTTATTGCTTGAAGAGCCTCACCAAAGAGCCAGTTCTCATAAAATGAACTACTTGAGCTTACACTTTGAGAAAGATGAAGAGGTCACATGATGATCTTAGCAGGATAGGACACTCCGCTCTGTTTCTCCCTCTCCCTGCTACTCATTCTTTGTTCTTGTGCTGTTTATTTTTCCAATAAAGACATTTTACTTACTTCTTTGCAGTTGTGGATGCTTTATGGACAACGTTGTGATGACAAGTGATATTAATATGGCAACTAACAAAAATAACAGAGAAAGTGAAAACAACTGACCCCAAGATGGCAGAGGCTGAGTCAGCCCTGATCACGGTTAGTGATGCCACAATTTTCTTGCTGACAAAAGCAATGATGAAGGCTCTGGATGGTCAATTCAATCAAAAAGGTTTAGCTGAACTTGGAGTTATCTGGAGCAGCATGTGTAGACATGGGAGAAGCTCTGGATCAGGCCCAGGCTCAGCTTACAGATGTTTCAAAAAAGTTGGCGCAATCTGTGAATCCAAATTGGAGGACTTGGAGAACCGATCTCAAAGAGGTAACTTGAGATTTGTCAATTTCCCTGAATCGTTGTTGGATGCGGTGTTTTTGTAAACTTGGTTGGTTCTGGAGTTTTTGGCACCATCACACCTTGGTATGTTGAGAGTGGAATGTGCACATAAATTAGACCAAAAAATGATACTGGTTAGTGGGTACATGTTTTGATAGCTGAGTATTGTGTTCAACTCGCCGTATCTCAAAAAAGATACAGTGGAATTATAAAAGGTTCAAAGAAAAGCAACCAAAATGATAAAGGGGATGGAACTCATATGATGAAAGGCTAAAGAGGTTAGGCCTCTCCAACTTGGAAAAGAGATGGCTAAGGGGGGGGGGGGGTACGATTGAGGTCTACAAAATCCTCAGTGGACTAGAATGGGTAAAAGTGAATCGATTTTTTCACTCTTTCAAAAAGTACAAAGACCAGGGAACACTCAATGATATTATATACAAACTAGTAAAAAAAAGGCCCGTTTCTGAGACCAATGAAACGGGCACTAGTAAGGTATTTGTTTTTTGCAATTAATGTTTTGAAAGGGATATTTAGGATAATTGTGTTTTCATGGTAATGATTAATGTACATTTTTGTGTTGTGTGTAATAATTTTTTTGTTGTTGTTGTTGGTTGTAATGTTATTTGGTGGCACAGTTGTTGTTTTCTGTGTGTGCAGTGTTCTGGTAAAAATGAAATGGGCAGTGTCACAATTCTCATGTATTTTCAATTATTTATTGTAGTACTCTGTTAGGAGACAGTAAGTCTGACAGTTACATGAAGTGAGTATGTGTGTGTCTGAGAGTGATTCATGGGAAGGAGTATGTGTGAGAGAGAGATGATGTGTGGGTAGGGGGCATGTGTGGCGATCTGTGAGGCGGCATCACTGTGTGTATGTCACAGAGAGTGTGTGTGTGTGTGTGTGTGTGTGTGTGTGTGTGTGTGTGTGTGTTTCACAGAGATAGTTTATGTGTATGTGAAAGTGAGAGAGGGTTGTGTTGACTTGAAAGTTGGGGGTGAGTGTCTGTGTTTGTGTGATTTTGTGTGTGGGTCTCAGAATGGTTGGGGGGAGGGGGCGGGGGTGGTGAACTGAGAGGGTGTGACAGGGGCGAGAGTGAGTGTCCATGTCTCCATGTTACGCATCAGTGTTTGTGTGTGTGAGTGTTTTTTTCTGTGAGGTTTGGGAGGGGTGGTGGTTGTGTGTGTAAGTGTGAGAGACAAAGATCATGTGTGTCACAAAGATATTTTGTGTGTGTGTGTGTGTGTGGAAGTGATAGAGGGTGGGACAAAGTTGGAGTGTGGGGAGGAGTATCAGTGTGTGTGTGTGTGTGTGTTTGTTGTGTTTATTGTGTGTGTAACTTTGGTGGTGGGGTGTCTGGTGAACTTGGAGGGGTTGGCTGTTGGGTTGTATTGTTTTTGTCTTAAAGGTACAGGAGTCTTGCTAGTTTGGGGGGCTTGGGGGGGCATAGGTTGGGGAGGGGTGTGTTTGGCAATCTGTGAGCCTGCATCACTGTGTGTGTGACAGAGAGAGAGAGAGAGAGAGAGAGAGAGAGAGAGAGTGTGTGTGTGTGTGTGTGTGTGTGTGTGTGTGTGTGTGTGTGTGTGTGTGTGTGTGAAAGTGAGAGAGGGTGGGGCAGACTGGGAGGTTGGGTGCTAGTGTCTGTGTTTTGTGTTATTGTGTGTATGTTTCTCACCAAGGGGGGGAAAGGTGATCTGAGAGGGTGTGGCAGGGGGCTTGGAGGGTGGGTCATGGGTTTTTTTTTTGGGGGGGGGTGGCCATGTTGTTGCTTGCTCGTATTACTGTGGTGCTGTGGTGTGGTTTTTTTTGTTTTGTTTTTGTTGGGGGGGGGGGGGTTGAGGATGTCTCGTGCTGGCAAAGTGGGATGAAGTGTTGTGTGGCTTTGAGGGTGGTTATTGTTTCTGGGATGATATATATAGAGAGAGATGGAGTGTGCATCTATCCATGTTCCGCAAGAGTGTATGTGTTTGTGTGTTTTTTGGGGGGTGGTGGTGGTTGTGTGTCTGTGTGTGTTAGTGAAAGGTCATGTGTGTCACAGAGCTATATTGTGTGTGTGAGAGTGTGTCTGTGTGTATGTGTGTATGTGTAACAGAGAGAGTTTATGTGTGTGTGTAAGTGAGAGAGGGTGGGATGTACTGGGAGGTTGGGGGCGAGTGTCTGTGGTTTTGTGATATTGTATGTGTGTGTCTCACAATGAAAGGGGGTGTAGAACTGAGAGGGTTGTGGTTTAAGGGGGGGGCGGGGGTTTTGGGGATGTCCTGTGCTGGCAAAGTGGGAGGATGTGGGGGGTGGCTTTGAGGGTGGTTATTGTTGCAGGGGTGATATAGAAAGAGAGGGAGTGAGTGTGCATGTGTCCTTGTTCCGTGTGTGAGTGTTTTTTTGTGGTGTTTTGGGGGGGTGGTTGTGTGTCTATGTGCGAGTGTGAAAGTTCATGTGTGTCACAGAGATAGTTTATGTGTGTGAGAATATGTTTGTGTGTGTGTCACAGAGTGTGTTTGTTTGTTTGTTTGTTTGTTTGTTTGTGTGTGTGTGGTGGACTGGGAGCGAGTGTCTTTGTGATATTGTGTGTGTGTCTCACAATGAAAGGGGGGAAGTTGGTGAACTGAGAGGGTTTTGGTGTAAGAGGGGGAGGAGGGGGGTTGTGGGGATGTCTCATTTCTGACACAAATGAAACGGGCGCTAGCAAGGTTTTCCTTGGAGTGTGTATGTTTGTGAGAGTGTGTGTGAGACTGACTGTGTGAGAGAGAGAGAGTGAATGTGGGACTGTGTGGGTGTTACAGAGAGAGAGTGAGACTGGGTGCGAGTGTGTCTGTGAGAGAAAGAGTGTGTTTGTGTGAGAATGTGTGCCATGGGCCCCCCCCTCCCTCCCTCCGAGTTCCAGGGTCGTCCCCCTCCCTCCCTCCGAGTTCCAGGGTGGCCCCTCCCTCCCTCCGCGTTCCAGGGTGGCCCCACCCTCCCTCCCTGGGGCACTATAGTTTGAATATGGAAGGCAGTCGGTTTCAACATTATCTGAAATAATGGCTGATCTGTGTATGAGCAAGAAAGACAGTGATGGAAGATAAATTTTCACAAGCAGATAGAAAATTCCATTAAAAAAAACATACAGGCTATCTGTAAGCATATTTCAAAGCTAACACTAATGGATATTTTCTGGCTAATGATCAAGCTAAATCAATCAGCTTCCAGCCACTGCCCTGCTGCGGCTAATGCAAATTATCTACTCCTGTCTTGTAATATGGTTCATGATTAGCTGTATCTAATCTTTTCATTAATAAAGGCAGAAATGAAGGTACATATCACATGGAAGGAGTAATTCATCTCATTGTGCATTGCCCTGTGTGAATGAGAATCAAATATAGTCCGATCAAACCTTTTCCTTTGGCACTTTAAGCCAACTAATTGAAATGTTCGAGTCTTGATTTTCCTCAGCTTGACTGTACATTTCTGGAGCCAGCAGGGCACAGAACACTTACACTTTCAACACACTGTACGTTTTTGCCTCCATTCTATGTAACTAGTGTCCAAGTATGCTCTGTAGTGAATGTGCCATTAAAGTTTACTGGTCATATTTTCAAAAGGTGGTTTTGTCATTGATGTACAATGGGAAAAACTCTTCTGAAACAAGAGCCTTACTTTCCTGAAGTCTACTAATTAGCCATTTCATGACACTAATGTCATCCAACCTTATGCAGGAAAGGATGGGGCTCCTCATAGAACAGGATATTCTTGAATCTAGACAGACATTGTGTGAGCTAGCCAGGGCCAGCAATCGGTAAGCAAGGTATGCACGGCAGGGGGGCACCAACATTCTAGAGGTGCCAGAAACTGCCATGCTTACCCATTGCACTGTTCTACAAAGACCTACCTGGAAGGCCAGGGCCCGCCCTGGTGGTATAGTGGCCTCTGCATAAGCGCCCGGTATAAGAGGCTTGGACAGGCTAAGCCTCCCCTGCTGTGCTCTGAGAGGTTTAAATTGTTGATTTACCTCCATCCTCACAGCAGGAGCTGCAGTGAAAGCCCTCTAGCCTTGTGTAACCAATTGTAGAAATTGGTTTATGGTTTGTTTACCTTACTGCTGGGAGAGCAGGGGGAGGGGGGGGGGTTGGCTGGGTTGCCAGGGAGATATTTAACGAGGATGACTTCCTGACCTGCACTGAGAACAGATAGCAGCAGAATCAGACAACCAGACAACAAAGGTAGAAAAGATCATTTTATTTTCATTATAGTGTTTGGAATATGTCTACTTTGAGAATCAGGTGCTCAACATTAAAAGTTTATATTTATTTACTTATTTATGGCATTTTATCCCACATTAAACATGAATTAGGGTGTTTTGTGGCTCTACATGAGAATTGGGATGATATGATCCCTTGTTTCATATTGTTGACGGTCTGCATTTTCCGTATGGGTGGTATATTGGTGTATTAGGTTCTGCCCAGTGTAATATTTATGGTACAGTAAGGTTCTGAGTGTGTTTTTGCACAAAGTTGTGCATAGTGTTTTGCAGTTGAGCGATTGTGCTTAGAATATGCTTTGAGCAACCACTTTATTCTTTGACCTATGATACATATCTAATATCTAAATTAATAAACGGTATTAATTGTGACTTTTATTTTTATTTATTTATTTTTTTCTGTGTGTTATCAGACAATTATGGATTTAAGCTCCACCACTGGCCCCACCCCTAACCCCACCCCCTTTAGCCTTCCCAAACAGTTGGGCCACCGACCGCCTATGGGCCTCTGAGGCTATGGGGGAGCATGAAAGAATCCCACTCTTTCCTGCCTGCTGTAACTACACCATCTCTGCTTTGCTCTTCTGCACCTTAGGTGGTGCCACCGTGTTTTAAAAATGACTGCTGAGACTTCCAGTGGCGCCGGAAGTCTTGGCAGCCATTTTGAAAACACAGCAGCAGTGCCTGCGGCACAGAAAAGCAAAGCAGAAACGGAGTAGCAGCAACGGGCAGGTAAGTGTGGGATTCTTTCCTGCCCCCTGCAAAGGCCACACCACCAGGATGGGCCCTGGCCTTCAAGGTAGGACTGTAGTGTGGCGGAGAAGGGGGTTGTAATATGCGAGAGGGGGATAGCAGTGATGGCAGCAACTGCAGCGGTGGGGGGGGGGCAGGTTTTGGCAAAGTATAAGACACTCTTCACAAGCACAAAATATAAGAAAATCAATGGACTGTATCAGGGGCTTATAGCCCATTTAGTTATATTTAAACAAATGAGAGATCTGCATGAAAGAAAATATTTACTTTTATTATTTTGACTTATGAAAACCACTTGTCCCTGAAACATGCTCCAAACAGAATAATCCATTTGTACAAAACAGATGAGGTGGGCCCCAATTAAAGGCGAGTTAAATTTTACTTCCAATCTTTATAGTACTAGGCTTCCCAAGGCAGATTACAATAGTTAAGAGTAAATAGGATAGCCTCACTGAACTTTGGCAATGTATTACTGTATTGTATAGAACAGTGTAGAAAAAGGAGCACAAAATATAGCCTTTATTAGTGCTGTTTCAACCAGCTACAATAATTTAAGCAGTTTTAGTGATATTCAATTTTATTTCATGATACTTGTATCTACATAGGGAAGCTTTCAAATAAATTAAAAAACTGTCGAGTAAAAACAAAATAACTTTTGTTCTTCACCTTTTAAGGCATTGGGCTGAAAAACGGGGTGGGAGAAAGGGGAGGGAGAAGAGAGAAAGGAGATGCTGAACTGGAGGGGGCCACCAACTGATAGTCTGGGTGCCAGAAGGGGGAGTGTGACGAAACAGTGTGCTTTAAGCATATAAAATGTATTGGATATTTTCCTGTATTATGTTCTGAAGTGTATTTCTCCTGTTCGGCCAGCAGATGGTGCATGTTTATGCTTAAAGCTGTTACAGAGGACCGATTCTCTTTATTCTTTATTTGGCACACAAATAATAGGAAGTGCCTGTAGTGATGGGTTGGCTCCTAGATCCTAAGAAACTTTGTCGAGCCTTGCCTTACAAGAGTGGGAGACAGGTCATCCAAATGGCAGATGACATTTAATGTGAACAGGCTTATTTTCGAAAGAGAAGGGCGCCAATCTTCCGGCACAAATCGGGAGATGGGCGTCCTTCTTTCAGTGTTGCCCAAATCGGCATAATCGAAAGCTGATTTTGGGCGTCCTCAACTGCTTCCCGTCGCGGGGACGACCAAAGTTCAGGGGGGCATGTTGACACCATAGCTAAGGTGGGACTGGGGCGTGATTAAGAGATGGGCATCCTCGGCCGATAATGGAAAAAAGAAGGGTGTTCCTGACGAGCACTTGGCCGACTTTAATTGGTCCATTTTTTTCTTGCGACCAAGCCGTGAAAAGATGCCCGAACTGACTAGATGACCACTGGAGGGTATCGGGGATGACTTCCCCTTACTCCCCCAGTGGTCAACAACCCCCTCCCACCCCAAAAAAGAAAAAACTTTAAAAAAAAAATTTTGCCAGCCTCAAATGTCATACCCAGCTCCATGACAGCAGTATGCAGGTCCCTGGAGCAGTTTTAGTGGGTGCAGTGCACTTCACGTAGGCGGACCCAGGCCCACCCCCCCCCCCACCTGTTACATTTGTGCTGGTAAATGTGAGCCCTCCAAAACCCACCCGAAACCCACTGGACCCACGTGTAGGTGCCCCCCTTCACCCCTTAGGGCTATGGTAGTGGTGTACAGTTGTAGGGAGTGGGTTTTAGGTTTTTTTGGAGGGGCTCAGCACCCAAGGTAAGGGAGCTATGCACCTGGGAGCAATTTGTGAAGTCCACTGCAGTGCCCCCTAGGGTGTCCGGTTGGTGTCCTGGCATGTCAGGGGGACCAGTGCACTATGAATTCTGGCTCCTCCCACAACCAAAGAGCTTGGATTTGGTCATTTTTGAGATGGGTGTCCTCGGTTTCCATTATGGCCAAAAACCGGGGATGACCATCTCTAAGGTCGACCATCTCAACATTTAGGTTGACCATCTCTAAGGTCGACCTAAATGTTGAGATTTGGGCGTCCCTGACCGTATTATCAAAACGAAAGATGCACGCCCATCTTGTTTCGATAATACGGGTTTCCCCGCCCCTTCACGGGGCTGTCCTGCGAGGATGCCCTCATGAAAACTTGGGTGCCCCCTTCGATTATGCCCCTTCGCGTGATGCAAGGTTCCACATTAGGAGACACCACCCAGGAAATGGATCTAGGTGTTGAGGATATATTGAAACCTTCTGCTCAGTTTGCAGCGGCAGCTAAGAAAGCAAACAAAATGTTAGGAATTGTTAGGAAAGGAATGGAAGTAAAAAATGAAAGTTATAATGCAATGCCATTCTATTGCTCCATAGTGCGACCACACCTGAAGCACTGTGTGCAATTTTAGTTACTCTGAAATTCTGGTCATTGCATCTCAAAAAAATGATGTAGCAGAATTAGAAAATGTACAGAGAAGGGCAACAAAAATGATAAATGGGATGGGACAACATCCCTATGAGGAAAGGCTAAAGCAGCTAAGGCTCTTCGGCTTGAAGAAGAGTTGGCAGAGGGGAGATATGATAGAGGTCTGTAGAATACTGGGTGGAGTGTAATCGGTAGACATAAATCTCTCGTTTACTCTTTCCAAAAATACTAGAACTATGAGGCACTCAGTGAAGCTATTGAGTAGCAAATTTAAAAGAAACTGGCGGTAATATTTCTTCACTCAACGTGTAATTAAACTCTGAAATTTATAGCCTAGCCAAAGAATGTGGTAAAAATCAGTTAGCTTAGCAGGGTTTTAAAATAGTTTGGATAATTTCCTAAAAGAAAAGTCTGTAAGCCATTATTAAGATGGTCTTGGGAAACTTCACTGCTTAAATCTTGGATAAGCAGCATAAAATCTGTTTTACTGTTTTGGGATCTTGCCAAGTACTTGTTACTTAGATTGGCCACTGTTGGAAACAGGATAATGGGCTTGATGGACCTTCGGTCTGTCCCAGTATGGCAATGCTTATGTTCCTTTTTTGTCTCAAATTCTCTGTTGTTCAGGTGATTTCTCTCTTGCAGTCTCACAGGAGTTGAAATGAGAGACAGACAACACAAACGACAAACATAAAAGAGAGAAAAGGTCTGAGTTTCTGGAGTGGACAACAGTCCACAGAGTTCATTACTTCATGGTGTATGCGTATCACTGGCTCAGTGATGGCTCTACTGAAGAAGCTTGTTGTCTTCCATGGGAGTCCGATGTCAAAGTTCCCAGGTGGTGCCAAGTTGTCATTGATGATCTGCAGTTCTGCATCTGATGGCACTTTGGTGATAGGTGTCTGATCTTTCATCAGCTGATTGATGGCATGAAGACACATGGTGACAAGAACAGTCATCTCTGGACCGATCTCTGCATCAGAGTCAGTGTCTATAAGCTCAAAGGAGTTCTTCATAGTTGGAGACTTGTGGCCAGGTTTTAGAAGGAAATCTAGTCCTGATAACTATGTGGTTTCCATTAGATAGGGCACTGGCACAGTCAACTGGATTTTGGTTAGCTGGTATGTAATGCAACGGTTCTGGTCATGCTGACTTCTGTATATGCTCAACTCTGTTGCTGACGTACAAGTAAAATCTCCTGGTTTGCTTGTAGATGTAACCCAGGACGAGTTTACTGTCTGTGTAAAAGTGATTATGTTTATTTGAATGTCCATTTTACTTAGTATCATATCTGTTATCTCTACTGCCAGCACTACTCGAGATAGCCCAGCACCTGTAGCTTTCAAATAGGCCACTATAGCTATAGCTTTTTCAGAAGCATCTGAGAAGATGCCGCTCTCTTTGTGTCAGGCAGTACTGAAGTGCACGAGATGTGCAGTTCAAGAGTCTAGAGAATCTTTCCATTTCTCCCATTCTTTTCACATTGCTGATGGCAGTGGGATATCCCACTCACTAGTACTTTAGGAAAACTCCCTCAATAGGGGTCTTCCTTGAATGGTGACAAACTACAAACCACAGTTGATCATATAGACTATTGCCTGTGGACAAGACACCTCTGTGTGTATACAGTTTCTCTTGGGTGAAGACTTGATAAAGTAAAAACATCTCTTTTTAGGTCCCGATGTAATCCAAGACTTCTCTGAAGCAGTGGTGTCTACTCTTAGATCTAAATCCTTTAAAGCTTTGGCATGATCCTTAGCAGGAAATGCTCTCATTACTTTTAGACTGTTGAAGGCAATTTTGTGAAGTCTCAGATTGGCCTCTGCCAGCATTGATTGTGTTCTATTTAACAGGTGAATGGCTTCTCCTACAGTGGGTAAAGAACATACCACTGTCAACATAAAAAGTCTCTTTTGATGACATGTCTAGCATCTGTGCCATACTCTCAATATTCTTGGGCTGTCCTACTAAGCCCATAGGTTGCTACTGCAGGCGATGGACTATTACCAAAGACATTAACTCTTATTCTGTGTTCCATAATCTCCTGGTTGATGTTGTTTTCACTGTACCACAGGAATCTCAAGTAGTTTCTGTAGTCTTGGTGTACAACAAAGCAGTACAGCATTTGTTGGCTATCTGCTGTTATGGCGATTGGTTCCTTCTAAAGTGACTCCTAATAAGCTGTTAATCATGTCAAGCCCAGAAAGCAGCACATTGTTGAGTAAGATTTCTTGAAATTGAGTACTGGAATCAAACACAATCCTGATCCAGCCTGGTTTTTTTTTTGGGGGGGGGGATACACACCAAAGATAGGTAAGTACCAACATTCTTCATTGTCTTTTAATGATGGAGTTGGTTCTGCATGGCCATTATCCAGCATGTTTTGTATGAATATTAGAAAGTTATAAAGTGCTGTTTTGTCTCTGGTTTTCTTCGTAGAGTCTTCTGCAATAAATTGAATCGAGAGAGAGCTTGCTGTGTTATTAGAGAGTCATGATCTGTGCTTCTGAAATACTAGAGGAGCTACCCAAGTCATTGACTCATCTTTATACAATTCCTTATCCATAGTTCTCAAGAACTCTCTGTCTTCTACTGAAAAACAAAATCAGTTTCTCATCATCCTTAATGACTTGGACCACTGAATTCCCCAGATATTCTCCTAAATATGGTGGAAAGGTGTCCCTACAGATTGTGCCAGGGTCTAGTTCTTCCCAGCTGAAAACCTCCTTTACCTGCAGATGGTTATGACGAAGCTTGAACAAGGTGGTGTATCCATTCTGCAAGATGTACATCTACACTTGACCTCCTCAATCTGAAAGATGGACCCATCTCATGGTGAGTCAGTAGGCATATGGTGTGTCAGGTGGACCTGCACATGACTCACTCTTATTAGGAAGAGACGTACCAACATTGATCAGAGTTTGTAAGACCTCAGCTCTGGATACTCTGCTATAGGTTACAAATGAAGATGGTGTTGCGCAACCTCTGCTGTGGGAATTTCCACCCTGTAATCAGGTATCTGATTACACTCAATAAGAATCAGTAGATGGGTCTTGTTGAAGACATCTGTCGCTTCTATTCTGTATCCACCAACTCTTCTTTACCCCTGTAGAGGTCTCAAAGTTGTAGGGATAGTGATCTCCCTGGATGTCAAATAAGTCAAAGAATTCTGTCCTTGCCAGGGACTGCTCATCTCTGATGACATACATCTTTACTGTCTTTTCTGGTTGTTCTTTTGAATATACTTCAGCTACACATATCTTGGTGCATGACCTTCCACTGCGGCCTCCTCCGCACACATGTGTACAGTTTGGAGTAATGTTCGGTGGTGACACTTTCTCTGCCTCCTTCTCCCCACTGTGGCTCAACTCTGAGTCTGAGGTTCCTGTAGAAGTAGGCTTACTTTTGTCGGGATGTAATGCACTGACATGCTGGTCACAATCACACTCCATACACTTGATGGCTGCTTTACAGTCTTAGCCATATGCTTGGATGAAGAGCAACATTTGTAACAAATTCCATACTTTTCAACAGTTCTTTATGTTCTCTCAAGGGTTTCTTCCTAAACCCTCAACATTTCTTGAAAGGATGAGGTATCTTATGTATAGAACACTGTCAGTCTGGATCCTCTACTTTCTCTGTAGCAGGACAACAATCAGATGGTAGGGTTGCTGTGAGCATCACATGTGTCATATGTACAGCTATAGGCTTCCTGGTGTTGCTGTACTTCTTGACCAGCTTTTCATTCAGGAAGTAGTCTGTCTTGCCTGCTTTAGGTACATCAAACATGAAGCTGAGATCATTTCTCCTCTTTGCCAAATCTCAGATAAACTTCACAAAGATTGAAGGGAGTAAACGTCTCTTGGTTTTCCTCTTTATAGTTTGTGCATAATGATGACCATTTCTCTCTTATGTTGTACAGCAGCTGTATTATAATCTCGTTTATGCCCCAAGTTGTATGCTAGAACAGGCCTGAAAGGTTCAGATCAGCTTTGATTACTTCCAGTTATGGAGGAGATCTCCTAAGTCTTCTAACTTGTCATTACCTCTATTTGTAAACTTTGAGAAACTACTTATTCTCTTCATCAGTGTCTTTTGGATTGCTTCTGGGCTGCCATAGTGCTGTTCAAGTCTTTCCCACATAATTCAAACCTTTGGAGGAGTCAGGTAAATGTGCATCCTTTAATTCCTTTACACAATAGGCTGATTCAGTTCCCAGGTTCATTTCTTGCTTTGGATGGATTTCATAATTGCTGTATCATCCTTAAAGTCAGATTTCCACTCTCTATACTTTTCAGGGCAGTCATTGAACTGGGTAAGCCCCATGTTCACCTCCTTTTTGTGAGCCATATATGTTGTCAGAGTTTCTAGTGCGATGGCAGTAGGTACCTGTGGCTGGCTGGTTGCCACAATTTATCTGGAGTCGGGTATGGAGTGTGGCTGGTTGGGTGCCTATTGCTTAATCACACTGTGTTTAGCTGGGCATAACTTTAGTTGAAAAGAAGCATTGTTGTTCAGTGCACTTTCCTGGAACTAGAGCCAGTGGTATATATACGAGTGTATGGGTCACTGTGGTGGCGGGCTGCCTCTGTGATGTGCTTTACCTTAGGCTTACTTCTTTTAGGCAAGCTGGTGTGGAGGGATGTACTTTCTCTAAATCTGATGACTCTTCTGAGTCAGACTGTGACTGTGCATTTTCATGTGGTAGGGTATGAACCTTCACATAGGCTGCAGTTCACTTCTCACAATCTTCCAAGACAATGTGGCTAAGCTGGCTCTCCCCACTATCCTGCCTTATGTCGTCAAGGTTTTTTGGTTTTGGCCTTGGCCTTGGCCTCAACGGTAGCTACTTCTTTCTTTTGTTGCAGTATTTCCGTGGCAGAGCAGGTGGTGGGAGGCGGGGCTGGTGGTTGGGAGGTGGGGATAGTGCTGGGCAGACTTATACGGTCTGTGCCAGAGCCGGTGGTGGGAGGTGGGGCTGGTGGTTGGGAGGCGGGGATAGTGCTGGGCAGACTTATATGGTCTGTGCCAGAGCCGGTGGTGGGAGGCGGGACTGGTGGTTGGGAGGCAGGGATAGTGCTGGGCAGACTTATACAGTCTGTGCCAGAGCCAGTGGTGGGAGGCAGGGCTGGTGGTTGGGAGGTGGGGATAGTGCTGGGCAGACTTATACGGTCTGTGCCCTGAAGAGGACAGGTACAAATCAAGGTATATACAAAAAGTAGCACATATGAGTTTATCTTGTTGGGCAGACTGGATGGACCGTGCAGGTCTTTTTCTGCCATCATCTACTATGTTACTATGCTTCAATGCTGCTTCTTGTTCAGTATAAAGAACACATGATCTAGCGGCCTCAGCCTTAGCTTGAACCCAGATGGCTGCTGAACTAGTTGCAGACTGACAGGAATGGCTGGTCCTGTGCGATTTTAGAGTTCTAGAAATTCTAGAGCGATGCCTAGAAATGCCAGAATATTGGGATTCATTCTCCCTTGCAGATCTGTGTGAAGTTGTGTTTTTAATTGCCTCTGTCACTATGGCCTGGCATGTTATATCTGTAGCTTGCCATCTCTCTCTCTCTAGGCTAGACTACCCTCTGCATTTGCTCTGCCTAGAAACTGGCAATATTCTTCTGACTTTTGCTGGTATTGCTTATACATGGACTGTAATTGCGCTATATGG
The DNA here is from genome assembly GCF_901765095.1 of Microcaecilia unicolor. Taxonomy (NCBI): domain Eukaryota; kingdom Metazoa; phylum Chordata; class Amphibia; order Gymnophiona; family Siphonopidae; genus Microcaecilia; species Microcaecilia unicolor. The sequence continues at coordinate 435,795,219 of NC_044033.1, forward strand.
AGGGTATCAGCTTTGCCTTTTTTTTTAAATATATACCACACTTATTTTCTACCCTACTTTGAGCCCGAGTCTATCCAGGAGAAGGAGATAGCTGTGTACTTCTGCTTCATAATTTTCTCTGGCTTTTCCTGTAAGCTTGTATGTTCTCTTTGAACTAGCAGACTGTCCATTCTCATCTATGGTCCCAGCATCATATAGCTTGGCTTGGAGATTTTGTTCAGTCTGCTCGTTACTTCATTCTCTGACACAATAGAACCTGTTATTGCTTTACACTGGTAAAAAAAAAAAAAACCTTTTTTTTTTTTTCTTAGAACCCCTCTGCAGTGAGTGTGAGCCTTGGCTTTATGTCAGAATTATTACTTTTTTGCTACAGCAAGATGGGAAATGTGCAGTAGTTTCTTGCTCTGCTAGTATACAGCACCTGTTTAACTAATTATGTTTGCAGCTTTGAGCTCTGTGCATAGGAAATTGGCCCCTAAAAGTCTGGAGTAGCATATGAGAGATACAACTTTTCACTAACCACTGTTATTTCACAATACCCTTGTCCAGTTTACTACTAGCACTAGAATCCTAGGAGTTATCTTTGTCAACATGCTTTCTTATCATAAGCATGTGTCATTCAATTTGTTGGATGTTTTACAAATTGAGGCTCATCCACTCAGGTCAGATACTTCTTCACCTCTCAGCCCTCAATGTGCTGTTTCACTCTCTTATCACCAGTCAGATTGACTACTGTAACTCCCTATATCAATCACTTACATTAAAGGATCTTCACCGTCTAAGCTTGCTCAAAATATAGCAATTTAAAAAAAACTTATCCATGGTGCACAAAAATATGATCATGTTACACCTTTGTTATGGTCCTCTCACTGGCTTCCAATTATTACATACAAAATTTTGCTTCTAGGGTTCAAAATACAGTCCACTGGAGACCCTTCATTCCTCGCATGTTTACTATCTCATTATGTCCCAGCTCAATCCCTATGTTCATCCACTCAACGCTTGAGATGACTGTTCCTACCTATCAAGATATTGTTCATGCTAGAATCTGAAATGCCATTTTTTTTCTGTTCAAGTCCCAGAGCTCTGGAATCAGCTCCCACAGCACCTGAGGTCTCAAACTTCCCTGGAACAGTTTAAGGCCGAATTAAAGACACCTCTTTTTAGAGGCTTTTCAATGTCCCTAATACCTTGTGAGAAGACCTTGACATCGTAAGGTTTTTGAAAGTGCTCCCCCTCCCTTGTGTGCTTTCCTTCCCCCCTTTTTCCTGTCATGGCAATGTAGTTCTCCCTCCTTCCCTCTGCTTGACGTTCAGTCCTTCTTTCTTTTCCTCTCTCCTCTTTTTTAACCTATAAGCCGCTTAGTTGGCATTGCCAAGAGGTGGGATAGCAAGTGCTCAATAAACTTGAAACTTTTCTGCTTGTGAATTTGTTAATAAAATTTGGTAATAAAATTACACTTAAAGGCTTTATAATTCTCAGTTGTTCACACAGTAACTGTTTTAAAGCAATTTGCAGTTTCTTACTGATTGACTTTCACAACTGAGTAGCTTCTTACGGCAAATAAGAATGCTTTTATTCTGTCTGAAGTGTTGCTTGCACTTAAACTGATAACAGCAGTTCTTTGTCACCACATGCTTTGAGTAAATGCACTGAGACCCCATAAAACTGAAGTCCAATGCAGAATCCCAGTTTTTCACTGAGACCTACAAGATTTCCTTGCTCTGCTCTCCTGTTGGGTGATTGGCATGCAGTTTAAACCAGAGTATAGATCATCACTAGGAGAAGATTCAGAACTCTTAAACCAAAATCTTCTTTAATGTAGTAATCAAACAAGGAAAAATAACTCAGTTCAGACGAGCTGGACAAGAGTTTTTGCCTTGCAAACTGGGAGTCTGTTCTCAACCAGCTCTCTCTCCATGCAAGAGAAAAGTTGAGAAGAATTCAACAGCATGCTGAGAGTAATGTTGTTAGTTACGGGTGACTGAAGTACTGGGTGAGAAGGAGGGAAGGAACAAGGGGAGTACTGTCTTGTCTGTCTGTATTACTTAGATTGTAAGCTCTATTGAGCAGGGACTGTCTCTTTGTGTCAGGTGTTCAGTGCTGCGTGCGTCTGGTAGCACTATACAAATGCTAATAATAATAATAATACTTTTATACTGGTAAAATCTTAATAGAGTCACAGTAGCTTGAAGGAGGTCACACAGCAAAATACAGCATAAGCAGTTTCAGTTCACAGAGGAGATATGCTGCAGACTAACTCTCCAGACCCAATGGAGAAGGAAAGGAGGGGCTATTTGCCCAGCAAGCCTAGAGAAGAAGGTTAACCAACAGAGTCCCATAAGACACAGGGAACTAGTCATGTGCTGTGAAAGAGCCTATTACAGGGAACTACAGGATTATAGGGATTTGTAGTCTTATTACATATCCTATCATCTGCCTCCATGCATATGGGAGGAGGGGTGGGGGGGGGAGACACAGAACATAAGATGCTTGCTATGAAAAGGTGACATACTGAGTGTCAGCTGCACTCCAGCATCCGGAATGGATTAAATTTGTAAGTACACCTCTACAAAAGCAAACTTGAAGTAAAAGCTTAGAAAAAGTAATTATTAAAAAAAAAATATATATATATATATATATATGTTCACGTCCTATACATCTAGTCAATCATCAACGCTATAGCAATTTTAGAACAAATTACAAATACATAAAATATGTATTTCAAGAACTGTATAAACAAAAAAGAGTCTGATCCACACAAAATCCTGTCAGCTGTATTTTGACTTAAACATGCCTTTAGGCAAGGAAAGTACTGATCTCTGATCACTGGGTCTAGTAATAGGATTTTCCTCTCTGAAAGTGGCTGCTGGACATGGTTTGGCTCTTCAGTTCCAGTGAAAAAGTACCACTAGCCTCCTGAAATCTCTTTGAACCACTGAATATCACAGACACTATGAACAACTGTTGGTGAAATTTAATTGCAATGAATAAATCTGAATAACAATACGTTTGTTTATAAAGTTTTATTTGGCAGTAAATCATACAAGCAGCAGAATTTTGCAAGACTTAAAGTGGATGGAAAACAATGTTAGGGAGACCACAGTTCTGTTTGGAGAAAAAAAAAAGCAGTCTGAAACTAGAACTGGACAGACAACGCAAGAGCAGCCCAAAATAAATGAATAGATTTCAGGGATTAAAACTTGCCGATTGCTCCTGTTCCTGCCCTGTGATAATACCTTAGAGAACTGTCAAGAGAGAGAAAACAGATAAGTGTACAAGAAAAATCTGTTTTACTACTGGGTATTATCTATTGTATCCAGATAGCACCCAACAGTAAACAGAGTTAGATTTCTTCACGACACCAATTGTTGACTGAATTTCTTTGCAGGCTATGGTGCATTTTTACTTAGAATCAATATAAGAATTATCAAAAGTTAATTATGTGAAAGTACTTTCAAAAAACACATAGGTCCTCTCTAGAGATGTGGAAGAAAATGAAAATTGAGTCAAGAAATGAAAAAAAGAAAATAAAAGCATTTGTGAAATCATGAACTACCATTGTAATTCCTTAAGCCAACACTGCCCGTCTGAGCTAAATATAAAATCTGCTGTACTTCATGATCACATTCAAGGACTCCTGGGAGAGAGTCCAATATCTCAATATGCTATTGACATGGTCTAATTTATTGTTAAATATAGTATCAAAATATTATTGTGCAACTTATAAATCCATGGAACAGAGGCCTGTGCTTATTATTTATTTATTTATTTATTGCATTTGTATCCCACATTTTCCCACCTCTTTGCGGGTTCAGTGTAGCTTACAATAAGATATGAATAATGGAAATACAATTGTACAGCTTGGTTATGGGTTACATTGTACAGGTTATGCGAGACCATCGAAGTATCGTTAGGAATATAACAATGGGACATCAACATTGAAACATTGGAAGGAGACAATGGGAAGCTTAAAGGGCAGTAATAAAACACAAAGACATATGGTGTACATATTTCTGTGAGTACATGTATGGGTGATGTGGAATTAAGGGGGATGAGGGTCAGAAGTGGTTGTATGATGCATTGATGAACAGTGAGTGTGGACTCTATGTGTTTTGGCTTTTTCCGTAGATTGTTTCAAACAGGTGAGTCTTCAATGATTTGCGGAAGGAAGCTTGTTCGTAAATCGTTCTTAGGTTGCGCGGCAGTGTATTCCAAAGCTGCGTGCTCATGTGAGAATAGGTTGATGCGTGTAGCGTCTTGTATTTCACGCCCTCCCTCCATGGAATCTTCTTCCCCACAACCCTGGCCTAGTTGTCATCCGTCTTCATATTTTCAAGAAATGTTGATTCATTCCAGGTTTTGTCTCATTGCAAGCATAGACATCTGATTTCCTAAAGAAAGGCAAGCTTGTACATATAAAGGCATTAAGCCAAAATTGAATCTATGGAGCCAGAAGGCAACCCCATCCTTGAGAAAATATTCCTGAAACTATTGCTAGTACCACCACCGTCACTACTCTTCTGTATTCTTGTAGGATGAGATTTGTAACCTGGTAAAAGCAGTGCTACATAAGTATTTCCATACTGGGACAGACCAAAGGTCCATCAAGCCCAGCATCCTGTTTCCAACAGTGGCCAATCCAGGTCACAAATACCTGGCAAGATCCCCAAAAAAGTACAAAACATTTTATGCTGCTTATCCCAGAAATAAGCAGTGGATTTTCCCCAAGTCCATTTTAATAATGGTCTATGGACTTTTCCTTTAGGAAGCCGTCCAAACATTTTTAAACGCCTAAAGCTAACCGCCTTTATCACATTCTCTGGCAACGTATTCCAAGAGTCTAATTACATGTTGAGTGAAGAAACATTTTCTCCGATTCGTTTTAAATTTACTACCTTGTAGTAATTTTGGAAAGAGTAAACAGATGCTTCACGTCTACCCTTTCCACTCTGCTCATTATTTTATAGACCTTTTCTAGAAGAAGCTGCAATTAACCAAAGGGCTCGAAATATTCTTTCCTGGAGCAACATGCGGGCCACATTTTTCTCTTCTCTTGACAACATTTTCTGTCCCATTCAGCTTTTTACCACTGGGTGTCTCATTACCTAACACCAAAAGAACTTGCTTCCTAACGGAATTCAAAAATGCATGGGATAAACATAAAGGAATCCTGTTCAGAAGAAATGGATCCTCAGAAGCTTAGCAGAGATTGGGTTGCAGCACCGGTGGTTGGGAGGCAGGGCAGACTTCTACGGTCTATGCCCTGAAAATCGCAGCTACAAATCAAGGTCAGGTATACATATAAAGTAGCACATATGAGTTTATCTTGTTGGGCAGACGGAATGGCCCATACAGGTCTTTTTCTGCCGTCACCTACTATGTTCATCTATGGTACTAAGAAGACCATTGCCACCACCTCCATGTATTGAAATTTATTCTTTCTTGGTTTGAAAGCTCATTTATCATTATGACTTCATTTTCACTCATTCATAGGCTTTTAAATCATAAATAAATCAATTTCTTCTTCAGTTATTTATTTAGAATATTATAAACCACTCTATCCAATCGCCCTAGGTGGTGTACAACACAGAAATGTATGCAATCATTAGCACCGAGACAGTACATATTTTAAAAACAAACAAACACAGCAACTAACATTGTGCAATGAGCCAGCCCCCCCTACATCATCATGACTCCAAACGCCTGGGCAAACAAAAAAAAAGGAGCGATTTCAGCTGCTTCCTGAATTGCACAACGGATGACACCCCTCACATTTCCACTGGCAAGGTATTCCAAATCGAGACACCAGCAGTTTGCCTTGGATCCTATTTATTCTGGAAAGGAAAACTACAGGATCTTGCCTTATACCTTGGGTTTGTATACCACTAGAGAACTGTGTAAAAGGTACCAGTAGTTGCCATGATCTACTATTATGGCACCATGGTGTAGGTTGTTTCTTTGGAAAACTACTCCGAGAGCAACATATTGAGTGGTTTCTATCCTCTCTAGAAAATTCACTCAATGTTGGCAAGAGCAAGCCCTGGTCTAAGTGCACAGGGTGATAATTAAAATCAAGCAGGTTCTTCTAGGTTTTGCATCACAGCCAATAACTTTTCATGTCACTTTCTCAAATGCTTGGCTTGACAGTCCTTTATAATGGGATTAGGTTCTGCATTAGGCATGTGAAGTCACTTATGTACAGCACACGCTGACAAGGCTTATGCAAAATTATAAATACAAAATAATAACTAGTCTCAAACAGAAAAAAAAAATAAAGAAGAAAGAAAAGCTGGATTAGAGTTCTGAATGCTAAGGATTTATATCTGATAAAATTATGGCGTATGATATATAAGAGTCTTAATTGGTATGAATAAGATTAACAGGACTACTTGTTCTCCAATGATGGATCTACAGGGTGTAGTTTTCCATTGTAGATAATGTAACATCATAGATGTCAGTAGATAAAGATCTAAATGGCCCATGTAGTCTGACCACAAAAGGTGTTTAAGGTTTTAAAGCTTTAACTGTTGCTCTGTGCAGGTACCCCCCCCCCCCCCAACACACACACACAACCCCTGGGCCTTCATTTATGGCTATAACTACTGTTCTGTGCATGCCCCTCCATACCTTTAGTCATATAAATGCTAAACAAGGGGTCGCTGACTCTGTGCCAGGAAGCGCATCAAATCTGGACATACCTTCTGGCTATTCAAGCTTTTCTACAGGCCTCTTATATTCCAGGCCTCTCAAACCAGCTATTAGACAAGCTCAGCCAAGCTCTCATACTGCATGAATGGTCTCTATCACTTCGAATAGCTCACTCCATCTTCAGCCTTTGGCGGACTCCATTAATCAACCTTCTTGCTACAGACTTATACGGTCTGTGCCAGAGCCAGTGGTGGGAGGCGGGGATAGTGCTGGGCAGACTTATACGGTCTGTGCCCTGAAGAGGACTGGTACAAATCAAGGTAGGGTATACACAAAAAGTAGCACATATGAGTTTGTCTTGTTGGGCAGACTGGATGGACCGTACAGGTCTTTTTCTGCCGTCATCTACTATGTATTGTGTTTAGATTACCTGTCCCTCCCCATCTTATTAGAACTACAAAAAGATAAAAGTACCACTCAGTATAAGCTACCCTAATGCTTGTGTGAAGGGATCCTCATTTGTAAGACCTGATGTTAACTGCTGTTTTTCTTTTAATGTGTTGGGTATTACACCTGAGGCGTGGCCAGATCCTCCCACCCCCATATTTTGGTCTGCTGCCCCACCTCACCGCCATGCCGTTCCCCGCCCACTGCTAGTACTCACTACTTCTGCTGTGGATTAACAATTCTCTGTGACAAGCATTTTTGGAGGCCGTATCTAGCTAAAGATGTAAAAAGACTGGAAGTGGTGCAAAGAAAAGCTACGAAAATGGTATGGGATTTGCGTTACAAACCGTACAAGGAGAGACTTGCCGACCTGAACATGTATACCTTGAAGGAAAGGAGAAACAGGGGTGACATGATACAGACGTTCAAATATTTGAAAGGTATTAATCCGCATACGAACCTTTTCCGGAGATGGGAAGGTGGTAGAACTAAGGACATGAATTGAGGTTGCAGGGGGGGGGGCAGACTCAGGAATAATGTCAGGAAGTATTTTTTTCACGGAGAGGGTGGTGGATATGTGGAATGCCCTCCCACGGGAGGTGGTGTAGATGAAAACGGTAATGGAATTCAAACATGCGTGGGATATACACAAAGTAATCCTGTTTAGAATGAATGGATCTATGGAATCTTAGCGGACATTGGGTGGTGACGCTGGTATTTGGAGAATAAAACCGGTGCAGGGCAGACTTCTACGATCTGTGCCCTGAGAAAGGCAGGGACAAATCAAACTCAGATATACATATAAAGTATTACATACCATGTAAAATTAGTTTATCTTGTTGGGCAGACTGGATGGACCGTTCAGGTCTTTATCTGCCGTCATTTACTATGTTACTATGTTTCTTTTTACTCCATTCTTTTCCAGAAGACTCTATGCATTTTCCTCACATCTTCCATTCTTCTCCCTCCTGCAGTCTCTGTTTCAGTTTCTCCCTATTTGTTTGTAATCTTTGCTAACTCCCCAGTGCCTGCTCCCTTCCAATATTACTTTCACCATTTCTTTTCTTCATCTGTCTACTGTCCTTGTCTCCATGGATTTTCTCACTCTAGCCTTCCATGCTCTGTGGATCCCGCTCCATGCACACTCTTTTCCCCCTCCCTCCTATTTCGCATATTCTTTTTCTCCATCCATGACTATCTTCCTATCCTTCCACATCAAGCGTATGACATTTCCCCTCCCCCTAGCCTCCTTGATTATGGCGGCATCACTATACTCTAGTCTGTGCTAAAAGCACCAGTATGAAAATATTGCCAAGTTAGAGGACGAGAGAGAGACAAAGAAGGTGAAGCAGCAGTAGTGAGAACAGGAGAGTGGAGCAAACAACTGCCAAATGAGCAGCAGACATCAAGGAAGGAGGGTGAAGGAAGAGGGCCCGTGCAAAGTCCGAGCAAGTAGGGGGCAGAGCCATGTGTCACACTTCCACAGCAAGGGACAAATTCTGAGCATTTGAGGCAACTGAGAATCACAGGAAACCAGGGGTCCTGACTTAGTTTAAGGTAAAGCAGATAGGAAGTTAATTATGTAATGATAGCTTTGTAGCACTTTTCACTTCCATAGTGTTTTTGGTACACTGCCAGACCATTACAAGAACACACTAAAAGATTCCCCTTGACCATGCCTAGCAAAAAGACAATATAAGCAACACAATACGCACCCACAAGTACAGAATGTCTTTTAGTACTGAGCAGCTTCTCACAAGAATGTAGGTGGAATAGAATTGCTGCAACAAGTCTGGGCAGCGTCGGCAAAGGATTAAAAACCCTAAAGACGTATCACAGTGTGCATGCATACAGAGTTAGAAGACTCCAAACTGCAGCACCACTGCATTTGATTCAAGGGCTGGTGCTCAATTTTGAACTTACAGTGAAAATTTCTAGGTTGTTGTTTTGTTTTTTTTCCAGAGGTCTTCTCACTTCAGAGTCTACTAAATCAAAGCACCCTGTAGTGAGAAAAGCTGGTACCACAAACAAAGATAGAAGATGTGCACCCCTCACCAGTGTTGCAGCAAGGAAGGCAATGGGGTCTCTTCATGTCCTGACCTAGAGGGGTGGGCATCATCTGTACATACTCCGCTCCCAGGACCAGCTTAACCATCAGGCAAACTAGGTAGTCACCTAAGGCAGGGACAATGAGCAGCTGTAGAGTAAAAATGATTGATGACCAGACAATTCAAAGAACAGTTGGCACATACTTTTACCCACAGGGAGGGTGGGTAATTTTCAAATAGCCCATTTACCTGGATAAATAGCCAGGTAAATAGATTTTGGACATTACCTTCATTATATATGCATATACAAAATGAAGTTTAATATTTTCACAGCACCACTACCCCTCCCCGCCCCCCCCCTCCCCGCCACACATTTCCTCTTAGGTCTTCCCTCCCCCAGCCACACATTTGCTCGCAGGTCTCTAGCCCCCAGCCCCAAAGCACCATGGAACCTCAGCTCCTCGAACACCCTGCTCCACCCCTCCTGAAGCCCTCCCCAGGTGGGCAGCCGCAGCTACTCTGTTTGCAGCCTTCAATGTAGGGTTACCATATGGCTCCAGAAAAAGGAGGACGGATTGAGCCAGCCGGGTTTTACTTCCATTGCTTTCCATTGAAAGCAATGGAAGTAAAACCCGGCTGGCTCAATTACTTCCATTGAAAGCAATGGAAGTAAAACCCGGCTGGCTCAATCCGTCCTCCTTTTTCTGGAGCCATATGGTAACCCTACTTCAATGCCCCTCAAACTCCAGCAGCAGCAGGGCCTGGGATTTACTGCCCCAAGAGGTGTAAGCTCTCTCAGTGTGTGTGGCTGCTTCCCCTGGTAGAGGGTGGCAGGAAATGGTACAGGCTGTTAATGTGCATCTCTTTCCACAGCACCCCTGTGAGTTTATTTTGTGGTGCAGTTTGGGAAACACTAGGGTATCTAATACTCTTGCATTGGCTCTTTATGGAAGACAGAAAAACACAAGAGAATATATATTTTACAAAAATAAGCATTCTTGTGCTACATGAACTTGGATTATGGTGACAGTCAAAGCAGTGTTTTACTAATCATAGTAACATAGTAGATGACGGCAGAAAAAGACCTGCATGGTCCATCCAGTCTGCCCAAGACAAACTCATGTGTATACCTTACCTTGATTTGCACCTGTTTCTCCCAGGGCCCAGACTGTACAAGTCTGCCCAGCAGTTTTTCCCGCCTCCCAACCACCTGTCCCGCCTCCCATCACCGGCTCTGTGGCCTAAAGTGTTTCTTCATGCTGTATAAAAGATTACTTACTTCCACACACTATGATGTCTCCTTTTGATTCCATGCAATATTGGTCTAGCACCCCATTAGCTGACAGGACTGATTTTAGACATTTTTGGAGTGCAAAATTTTAAGTTCCAAACTCTTGCATATGGGGCTAGTGCTTCAATCTCTGCACAGTTTGAGACATTACAACCTATTGGGAGCATCCTATCTTGCCTGCACTGTTCCCTCTTAAGCCGAGTCAGAGTCCTCCAACTGCATTGCCTCCAGTAGAGGGTAGTGCTTCAATATTGTGCTTTCAATCACTAGGGACAAGAAGGTTCTCTGGAGCTCTGCAGGCTTGCTTGTCCCTTGCTGTTGAAAATGTGATAGTGAAGCAGCACAGCCACAGGCAGGAAAACAGGTGGAGATCTCCCACTGAGTTTAGAGGGAACAGGGCTTAGCTGTACTCAGGTTTGGTCCTGAAGTCAGGCCTATTGCTTGTTCTGTGTCCTTTCAACCTGGTGAGTCTGTCCAGGGCCGTGCCTACGGTCTCTGGTGCCCCCCTGCAGACTATCAGTTGGCGCCCCCCCCCCCCTCCCGTATGGCACAAGATGCAAAGGAAATAGGAGCTGAAAGATGGAGTGCATCTTTGTGGGATTGCTGAACAAATAGAGGGTTTACAACCACTTAGCTTTTCGTGCTTTCATGTTCATGAAATTAGTAATTAAATCTTTGATATCTAACTGGGCACATATATCATTCTCAGAGCAACTTGGACACAAAATCATTGAAGATACAATGCCTCGAAGGCCAGCACAGGACTTCTGCTGACGGGGGTTGGGGTCCCCCATCAGCACAGGTACTGGATGGCAGTGGGGGACGGTTTTCATCAAGAAGGGAGGGTTGACTGGGTCACGGAAAAGGGGGGTGAAAATGGAGGGACGGCAGAGTCTGGAACAGCGAGGGAGGGAGGGTGGGGGATGGCCTTGCTAGCGCCCGTTTCCTTCCCTTTTGAAACGGGCATTTTTTACTAGTTTTTTATGATTTTTAACCGTAAAAATGATCGCCACCACTTGCCACACTGACAGGAATTGTCAGCAATATTCTTAGAAACAAATTACTATACATTGCAAAATAAGATAGCAGATGTAAATTCTCAAAGTGGACATATTCCAAACACTAAAATGAAAATAAAATGATTTTTCTCTACCTTTGTTGTCTGGTGACTTTCTTTTTCTGATCATTAATAAGTTTCTGACTCTAAAGTTTAGCAATTTCATGAAAGCAAAATATATTTTCACATATCACAGACTCTTCCTATCCAAGGAGAAGCTTTTATATAAAATAAACACCAAAAAAAACCCAAGCAATCAGATTTTCACTTACCAGCTCTTCTACACTATACGTCAGCTAAACTTCCTCTTTTGAAACTACTGTTGGAACCACCAGCCAATGAAATGACTTTTAGCTGTAGCTATCCGGTTACCTGATAATTATGCACACATCATTGCAGTCATGCCCTCCTCTGGGTGTACAAGCGCAGAAAAAAAACCCAAAAACTTTGAACCACTTACAGATTTTAACAATTACACTATTTAGTTTTTATTTCTCCCCAGTCTCACTTGCACACCTCCCTCCAAACCTGGCTGTTCTCTTTAATTTGAATATTGTTCAAGCTCACCCTGAATGAGGAGTTCTTCCCACACCAAAGACATATATAGCACTGGTTGTATTCTTTCAAACAACTTCAGCAGAGCCTGCCTGCCTCAGTGAGCACTGCAGTCGAAGAGGGGAGGGCAGGGGAGAGAGGAGAATCACAGCTTCAGGTAAAACATTTTGCAAGTGAGCTGACCTCAGGAAAAAGGTGCCGGTACGCGCCCTCCAGAGGTCGGCGCCCCCCTGCGGTGCTTACCCCACTTACCGTGTTGGCACGGCCCCGAGTCTGTCCTTTCATACTTGCCCAATCCCCCCCCCCCCCCCCGAGTTATCTAGTCTTTTTTACGTTGGTCTTATTTGAGGGACCCTCCACCAGGGCACCCTCAGCTCTCTCAGGATTCAAGGACTCCTTGTTTCTCAGGAAGAATCTCCTCTATTATCCGAGCTGGTTCATTCTTTCTCTCTCCTTCCTACCACCAATTGTTCATTGCCAAAACTTATTAAAGAAAGTGGGATTGGGTGGGGTTACAATCCTGACCCTTCCTCTGCACAGGACTTCATTTCTGGGGCCTTTTATTTTTGCACTAGGACTTTTCCTTTTCTACTTGTTTATTCTTCACAATCCCTGGGGCTGATGTATTGTCACGTATACACAGCAGGAACCTGGGTTTGTGAGCCCTTGGGCCACTGCCGCAGAGCGGCAGTGGCAGGCAAAACCACCCCACACTGGAGGCTAAGCAAATCTCAGGCAAGCAGTTAGGCTTCACCTGTACCTGGCCACTTTCCACCAGGAATTGAGCTCCCAGCTTCAGGTGGCCAACAGGACTTTGCAGGACAGGGCAGGACTGGATAACAGCAAGGCAGCACAGGGACTGAGTGTCAGAGGGGAAAGGAAGGAACATGGGCAGCAAGGCAGGAAACTGGGCAAGACAATACAACACAAGGCAGGGACAGGACAAGCTAGGGGACAGAAACTGGAAGCTGCAAGCAGCCACTGAAACAGGGAACAAAACCCTGACTAACAAGACACAGAACTAAAAGCTGCAAGCAGCCACAAAGCCAGCCCACAAACAGAAACTAAACACTGCGATACAAACCAGAAAAAAGGCTAGGAAAACAAGTAAAACCTAAACTAAACCAAACACAGACTAACTAGAAACAGGCAAGAATCAAGGCAAGAATCTCAGACAAATCACTGGACTAGCAGAAGTGCAACAAGCACCAACATACCAGGGCCTTAGACGCAATGCAAAGGCAAAGGCAGAGAGGTTCCAAATGGCTAATAAGCCCAGCAGGCAGCTGAGACTCAGGTGCAACAATCACCAGGCAACTATGGGTCAGGCTGCCTGGAAGATCCGGACTGGACTGAGCTGAAATCTGGAACGGGTGACAGCACACCGACAGTCTAATACAGCCAGCACACAGAGACAGAGACAGAACTAACTCACAAAGAACAGACAGAAGCCAGCTCAGAAGCTGACCACAGGAAATAAGGTGAGTCTGAGAGGGGTCACGGCCACAGACGTGACATGTATTGTACTAGGGAAAAATTGCTTAAGAAAATTCTAAGGAGGAGTAATTCACCTCTCTAATTCTTGACACCTAAGAAAAAGTTAATACTGCGTTAATTTTGGAACTTTGTTGAGTGTTGTTTTTGAAAAATAAACAAACAAACAAACCCTTAGCCATATATTTAAAAAAAAAATCTTTCTACCAGATGAACCAGTAGCTGGCAAATAATGAAATTCAAGTGTATTCTACAATGCATGTTTGGTGTGGAATTTGAGGTTTACTACTACTACTTAACATTTCTAGAGCGCTACTAGGGTTACGCAGCACTGTACAAATTAACAAAGAAGGACAGTCCCTGCTCAAAGGAGCTTACAATCTAAAGGACGAAATGTCAAGTTGGGGCAGTCTAAATTTTCTGAGTAGAGGTGTAGTGGTTAGGTGCCGAAAGCGACATTGAAGAAGTGGGCTTTGAGCAAGGACTTGAAGATGGGCAGGGAGGGGGCCTGGCGTATGGGCTCAGGGAGTTTGTTCCAAGCACAGGGTGATTTCTATTGATAACCTTTAAGAGTGGACTAACACGGCTACCACACCTCTCTTTTTTAATATATAAATGCATGAAAGGTTCTCAGTATTTATAGCAAATACACTTGTTAAACTTCAGAGGAAAAGGCCTCGAGAAACTATCGACCTCTGCCTGTCCCTGGATCTGCTATTGACCGCTGCCTGGCAATGGCGTTCCTAGGGGGGCTGACACCCGGTGCGGATCGCCGATGCACCCCGCCCCCCGGAGCCCTTGATCTCAATGATCTCATATCCACAATGAATATGCATGATCTTGATTTGCATACACTGCCTCTATTATATGCAGATCTCTTTCATGCATTCTCCATTTTGAATATCATGAAATCCTGACTGGCAAGGGATACCAACAACATAACGTAACCAAAGACCATAACTGGACATATCTTAATCCTTCCTCTCCCTCTCTAAGTTCCCCCCAATGGTCTTTACCATACATGTACCTCAATATCACCTTGTTCATACTGGAATCGGCTAACGCCGTTTACGGTACTATGTAAGCCACATTGAGCCTGCAAAAAGGTGGGAAAATGTGGGATACAAATGTAACAAATAAATAAATAAATGCATAATTCTGTTTGGTTGAGATTGGATAAGCTGGAATGATCTATGCTTGCATTACTCGACGTGTTAGTTTAATCATGCATTGATAATGAGTGTGACTGTTGGGCAGACTGGATGGACTATTCAGGTCTTTATCTGCTATCATCTACTGTGTTACTATTTTACTATGTCCACAGCATTCAATACTTCAGATCATGAGATTTTGTGGACATACTTAAGAGATATTAACTGTGATGGTACTGGTCCTTTTTACGGGAGTAAACAAATATGTGGCTAAAGGTGAGCCAGTTGATATTGTGTATCTGGATTTTTAAAAGGTATTTGCCACAAAGTACCTCATGAAAGACTCATGAGGAAATTAGAAAGTCATGGGATAGGAGGCAATATTTATTACTACATTTGTATCCCGCATTATCCCACCAATTGAAAAGTTCAATGTGACTTACATGGAACAAAGGGTAGGTACAAAATGAAGGGTACAGGGTAAGGAATGGGTGGGTTCGGAGGTCGACAGGAATAACTAGAGGTTGTATGTGCTCTTGTGGAAAAGATTAGGTTGGGTGGTCGCATTAGGGGCGTTAGATCAGTTTTCTTGATTCGTTGTTGTGGAATAAACAATGAAAGTCAAGAGGGGTCATGAGGAGTTGGATTGAGTTAGTTTCTTGGTCAGCCAATTCGTTGAAAGTGAGAGAATGAGATTGTGGGGTTAGGATTGATAGTTAGGTCTGGTCTGTAGCTATATCATTTTGTAGATTAAAAACTAGTTAAAAAATAGAAAACAAACAGAGTAGTGTTAAATGGTCAGCATTCAGCCACCAAGATCAGTGTTGTAAATGCTGGCCACAGCAGCTAAGTAAAGCATGGATATTCCGCATTAGCTGAAATGCAAATACTGGCACTGAATAACCATGGAGTGTGCAGTGCCGGCACTAGACAGCAGCTGATATTGAGCCAACTATAGAGGAACTTCTATTAATGGCGCTCAAAAAATCAGCATTGAATTCTGTTCTATAATGGGTACGCCAAGATGAGCACCCATTATAGAATGGCATTGACTGCCAATTTTGGCGCCCAAATTTAACCAGCAGGACTTAAGCCTGCTGAAACCAGGAGTAATTCCCAGCCCCCAATTTGGGCACACATCTCCGGTATTCTATAACTGTGCACAAATTTTAGGAACACCCCTGACCTGCCTATGCACCTCCCATGGCCACGCCCCCTTTCAGGTTCAACACTATGAGATTTGGGCATACATTGTTATAGAATAGCCCATAGCAAAATATGTACCCAGTTCCAAATTGGTGCCAATTAGCACTCAATTGTTGACACTGATTGGCTCTGTAGCCAATTTAGTTGGGCGCACATCTTGGATCAGCACCCAAATGTCACGGTTCCCTGTCTATGCAGAATATGGGCACCGGAGGATCGGGCGACCATCTTGGTTTTGGGCATGTTCCAGGTTTGGGCGGCCATCTTAGTAGGGGGCAGCTTAAGTTATGGCAGCCATCTTGGAGTAGGGCAGCTTCAGGAAGGAAGCCCATATTTGGGCGTAGGGTGTCACCGATGGGGGTAGCCATCTTGATTTCAGCTGTGCTAGTTTGGGCCTAATTTCTACACTATTTAAGACTCTGCCCTCAGTCTTTCCGTGCTTCGGCTTCTACTCAGTTCACTGATTGGTTGCAGTGCTTTTGGATCTACTACTGACTGCTATCGACCTCTGCCTGTCCCTGGATCTGCTATTGACCGCTGCCTGGCAGTGGCGTTCCTAGGGGGGCTGACACCCGGGGCGGATCGCCGATGCGTCCTGCCCCCCGGGTGCAGCGCAACCCCCCCTGGCAAAAGGACACCCCCCCCCTTGAAAGAACCCCCCCTGGGTGCATGCTGCTGGGGGGGTGCCGCGCGCCTGTCTTTCGTTTGTTCCATGCTCCCTCTGCCCCGGAACAGGATGTTCCGGGGCAGAGGAAGCATGGAACAAACGAAGGAAGGACAGGCGCGCGCGGCACCCCCCCCCCCCCCCAGCACCGTGCACCCGGGGCGGACCGCACCCACCGCCCCCCCTAGGAATGCCACTGCTGTCTAGTATTGACCTCTGCCTGTCCCTGGATCTGCTATTAACCGCTGCCCGGTATCGACCTCTGCCTGTCCCTGGATCTGCTACTGACCGCTGCCTGGTACTGACCTCTGCCTGTTCCCGGATCTGCTATTGTCTGCTGCCTGGTACTGACCTCTGCCTGTTCCCGGATCTGCTATTGTCTGCTGCCTGGTACTGACCACTGCCTGTCCCTGGATCTTCTGTTCTTTGCTGCCTGGTCTAACCCTGTGGACTTTGTTCTCTCTGCTGTTGGCTACCCGCACTCAACGGCTCAACCCCTGGGGAATGGTGGGAGACACAGGGGGAACTCGGGGTTTTGACCGACAGCCTGGTGAGGGGTTTCCCTCATCAAGTACAAGGGCTCACCTCTCCTTGCGGAAAGCATTACACCAAATATATTGTTGCCCAATTTTGGAAGCCATATATAGAATCTGGTAGTATCTGCATAGCTATTATTTCTGCCAATAACTTACCTGGATAGTTATTTATTTGCATTTTGCTCACACCTTTTTCAGTAGTAGCTCAAGGTCAGTTACATTCAGGTACTCTGGATATTTCTCTGTCCCAGGAGTGTTCACAATCTAAGTTTGTACCTGAGGCAATGGAGGGTTAAGTGACTTGCCCAAGATCACAAGGAGCAGCAGTAGGATTTGAACCGGCCATCTCTGGATTCCAAGACCGGTGCTCTAACCACTAGGCCACTCCTCCACTAGGTGGTGCAATATTGCTGTGTTCCATATAGTGTTGCTGAACATCCCTACAGACCACCTCAGCAGAAATATCCAAATGACAGCTGCAGTTAGCAAGATATTTCCCATTGAATATCTACACCTATGTTTTAAGTGTACACCTCATTCAGGCCCCGTTTTACTAAGGCGCGCTCATGGTTTTAGCACACGCTAAAAACGTGAGCGCACCTTAGTAAAAGGGGGCCTCAGTTTTTACTCAGAAATTGCAGACACACCCAGTGATACCCTTAGAGATGCATTAAGGAGCAGATGCTTCTTTGGTGCACACCTTTGGCAGCAGGCCAGGGGCTGTGTACTTTGCAATGTATGGCCCTTCAGTTCCTCTGCTCAAAGCCAGTGTGAGAGTGTCTGTATTAGCAAAATGGGCTGAGTCTCCAAGCACAGCTTCCACACCCTGATTTCTGATCTCAGTCTAATACATTAAACGGTGGTTCACATCACTGAGTTGTCAGCAGGATCTCATGTACCCGGTGGATAACCTGCAAAGCCAGCTAAGAGGGGGCTCCTAAGGCTAGGTTTAGGATCTTCTGCACTATATATCATCATGTTGGATGTTTGGACATGCACACGAAACAGAAGGGAATGAGTCAGATATAGGTGAATAAGCCTGAATGGTTGCAATAACTTGACCAACTTCCAAGGCTAGTTTCCGCTGACTATTTTACCTGGAGGCAATAGAAGCTGCTGAGGCTTGCAAAAACTTAGTACTGTGAGCTGGCAGAGAATGCTTTTTATCACTGGCATTACAAAAAGCTTTGTAATGCTGGACATAATGGTGTTCAAAAAAAATGTGGTTTCTCCTGTTAGAGCACTCTTTTCTGCTACAAAATGACAGTATAACAAAATGTTTTTTTCTTCAGCTTTATCCCAGCAAAGGGACATCTGGCAAACTAAGCACAGGGCAAGGACACTGTGTGGTAGGTGTGGCTGAATCTCTGTGTCAATTAGTTACATAGGAAAGCTTTGATCTTTGATATGAAAGCACCCTGTGACTCATCAAGTGAAGGTATGGAAGCCAGACAGAGTACACACCAAAGCAAGAGACAGAGGTAAATTTTCAAAAGGTGTAGCTGGGGTGTGTACTGTAAAGAAAAAAAAAGGGGGGGGGTGTTAGCTAGGTAGAATGATTAAAATTCACAAATATAAATTCAACCATTAAATGTATGCACATAATTTCACAAGTACATAGAGCTAGATCTATAAGTGATGCAAAAAAAAAGAAAATAATTTTGGTGCCAACCCCCCCACACACACACTTAAGCAGTATCTATAAGCCACGCCTAAAGTTCAGCACAGTTTAAAGTATAATGCTTAAGTAGAGAGGTCGCATGTAAATTTAGGCACCACCATTTGCCCCAATGAAAATGTGGCAAATGCCCACGCCTAAATTTAAGCATGGAGCACCCATATTTTATAATTACACATGCAACTCAAAACTATGCCCCAAAATGCCCATGACCCTGCTATTTCTGCTTGTCCTTTTAAAGGCTGTGTCTAAATTTATGCATATATATTCCAATTAAATCTAATTAGTGCCAATTGCTTGTTAAAAAGCCAATTATTGGCACTAATGGACTTGTTATTCTATTAAATTGCTCATTATTCTATTAACTTGTGCATGCAAATCGGGCACATGTCTAAATTTGCACACGCAATTTTTGGTGACTATAAGAACATAAGTGTTTCCATAATGGGACAGACTGAAGGTCCATCAAGCCCAGTATCCTGTGTCCAACAGTGGCCAATCCAGGTTACAAGTACCTGGCAAGATCCCAAAACAGTACAATGGTGAAGGGTAGATAGTACAGTTCCCCAGGGGTCTGCGCTGGGAACACTGTTTTTTTTTTTTATATATTATCAATAGAAATCAAACAAAACAAAACATGGAAAAGAAAATAAGATGATACCTTTTTTATTGGACATAACTTAATACATTTCTTGATTAGCTTTCAAAGGTTGCCCTTCTTTTTCAGATCTGACGAAGAAGGGCAACCTTCGAAAGCTAATCAAGAAATGTATTAAGTTATGTCCAATAAAAAAGGTATCATCTTATTTTCTTTTCCATGTTTTATTTTGTTTGATTTCTATTGATAACCTTTAAGAGTGGACTAACACGGCTACCACACCTCTTTTTTTATATATAAATGCATGAAAGGTTCTCAGTATTTATAGCAAATACACTTGTTAAACTTCAGAGGAAAAGGTCTCGAGAAACTCCCCGACACTCAAAAACGTCTAAAGGGAGCTGGACTTCCTCATCATCGGCCAGAAAAATCTCCTGGTAGGGTGAAAACTCACTAAATCTTATGATGATCAACTTTTAAACTCAGCCAAAGATAATTAAATTAACTTAGCTTCATTAAGTAGATCTCTGTGTTTTCTTGTTAATATTGAACGTGATCAACAGCGGCCAGCATTTCGAATTTACATATTCTGCTTCAGGATCACTGGACAATCGTTCTAAAATAGAAACAAAAAAAACACTATTCTTAATACATATCTTAATATATTCCAAAACCTCCTCAAGTGTACTTACTTCCGCTCAATTCTGCCGGCGGGAGCAACAGAGACACCACCTGAAAAAATGGCGTTGCTTATAAAACCTAGCTGATGTCACACGCTGCCAAGTTCCAGAGAGAATTAATTATTTATTTACCGTAAAACTCTTAGGCTAAGTGAAAATAATTTTTACACCACGGAACCTGCATGTTTTCATTATGAAATATGTTCCAAAAAATGTATTATAAAAAATGGATCCATTCAATTTTGGAATTTAATCTTGTTGGAAAAAATGCCCTCAGTTTAAAGATCCATCTTTGTTCATTCTGCAAGAGGATCCGGCGTCTATTCGTTCCACGTGCTGGAATTTGTTGTAGCACAAGACACTGGAGGGAATTAAATTGATGCATAAACTCATTACAGTGGAGAGCTAAAGGTGAGGTACTTTTCAAAGTCTTAATTGCACTTTTATGCTCTATCAGCCTTACATAAAGAGTCCGGGAAGCTTGCCCCTCTATATCTTCTAGATTTACAAGGAATCATCACCCATCAAAGAAAGTTTGCAATCCTCTTCAGTAAAGACAGGCAAATTGTTCAGTTTTCTGTTATTACCTTTTTTCTACCTGAGCAGTCTTTTTACTCCTTGTTTGTCCAGTGGTCTAGTTGACTCCCTTATGGATATTTTGCCTCAGAATGTCATAACAAAACTATGTAAGCCACATTGAGCCTGGAAATAGGTGGGAAAATGTGGGATACAAATGCAATAAATAATAATAATAACAGTGGATAAATTGTAACTAACATTGCTAAGTTTTGCACTCATACTAAGACTCGTAATTTTTGATCTCGTGGAGAGGCATAATTGAACGGGGCACCCAAGTTTTCCTGAGGATGTCCTCGCAGGTCGTCCCCACAAAGGGGCGGGCAAACCTGTATTATCGAAACAAGATGGGCGGCCATCTTTCGTTTCGATAATAAGGTCGGGGATGCCCAAATCTCAACATTTAGGTTGACCTTAGAGATGGTCGTCCATAAAGATGGTCATCCCCAATTTTTGCCGATAATGGAAACCGAGGGCGTCCATCTCAGAAACTACCAAATCCAAGCCATTTGGTCGTGGAAGGAACCAGCATTTGTAGTGCACTGGTCCCCTTGGCATGCCAGGACACCAACCGGGCACCCTAGGAGGCACTGCAGTGGACTTCAGAAAAAGCTCCTAGGTGCATAGCTCCTTTACCTTGTGTGCTGAGCCCCTCAAACCACCCCCCAAAACCCACTCCCCATAACTGTGCACCACTACCATAGGGCTGAAGGGGGCACCTAGATGTGGGTACAGTGTGTTTTGGAGGGCTCACATTTACCACCACAAGTATAACAGGTAGGGGGGGATGGGCCTGGGTCCGCCTGCCTGAAGTGCACTGCAGTACCCACTAAAACTGCTCCAGGGACCTGCATACTGCCGTCATGGAGCTGGGTATGATATTTGAAGCTGGCATAGAGGCTGGAAAAAATATTTAAAATTTTTTTTTTTTTAGGGTGGGAGGGGGTTAGTGACCACTGGGGGAGTAAGGGGAGGTCACCCCTGATTCCCTCCAGTGGTCATCTGGTCATTTAGGGCACATTTTTGTGGCTTGGTCGTAAAAAAAAAAAAAAAGGACCAAGTAAAGTTGGCCAAGTGTTCGTCAGGGACGCCCTTCTTTTTTCCATTATTTCCATTCCTGCCCATGTGTTAAGCACGTCCCAGTCCCGCCTTCGCTATGCTTCCAACATGCCCCCGTGAACTTTGGTCGTCCTTGCGACAGAAAGCAGTTGAGGACGCCAAAAATCGGCTTTCGATTATGCTGTAAAAAGATGTTCTACTTTACCTGTACTGTACTGCCTCCCATCCCCCCTCTGTCGTTTCTGTACCTGGCTGCTAGTCACTGCTGGTAGCCATAGACAGGAATGCAGACATCCCTGGCTTTCATTACTATGGCAGCCCAGTATCTGGAATACACATCTTTTCTTCAGTTACAAGATGGTCAAAGTCAAATGTACCAATAGGGTGTTGGCAGGACACCTATGCTACCTTCCATTGGTGTAGGAGGGGGGAGAGGTGACGACATCACTTTTTCTATAAGAATACCTGCACACAAAGAAATCTTCAGAATTAGCCATATTTTGCACAAGACTTTTCTCTGTCCTGATTCAGGGCATCCTTGCTAATTGGCTATTCTCCAGGAAATATATTTTCCCTTCTTTATTTCTGCATTGCTTCTGGTAAGAACTATTTCTTTATAACAGAGAACTATCCTCTCCTTTCTTTATATTTTATCTCACTTCAGAACCACTGATATATTTTCTGCTATTTCTCTCTCTCTCCATACTTTCAGATAACTTGTGCTGATCCCTACATGTTTTCAGATAACATGTGACCTATCTCTCTCTCTAAGAAAGCCTGGTCTCAGGAAACACCTGTGATCTCTCTGTTTCTTTCTCTCTCTCCATACTTCCAGATAACATGTGCTGATCTCTCTCTCTCTCTCAATTTCCTTGTTCTCCTTACAATTGTTCCTTATCAAATTAGTCTGATTGCTTATGATTTACCTAAGCTATTGATATTAGATTCTGTACATGTGATGATATTTTTCTAACAGATTCTGTACATGTGATATTTTCCCAAGACTTTCAAACTGATATCTGAAGCTATGCTGGTAAGAATAAAAACCACTTCTAACTCTCTGATTCCTTTAAACTTATTCTATGATATTTTTCTTTATTTTGGTACAAAGTGAATAGCATAAACGCAGCCAGTACAATGCCAATTTGAGCGACCCTGGGAGAAGGACGCCCATCTCCCGATTTGTGTCGAAAGATGGGCGCCCTTACCTTTCAAAAATAAGCCTGCAGATGACCACTGGAGGGAATCAGGGATGATTTCCCCTTATTCCCCCAGTGGTCACCAACCCCCTCGCACCCCCCAAAATTACCTCCAGCCTCAATGCCGTCCCTGGATGTTATACTCAGGTACATTAGAGCAGCAAGCAGGTTCCTGGAGTAGTCTAGTGGAGGGTGCAGTACAGTGCACTGCAGACAGGAGGACCCAGGCCCATACAGCCCCCTACCTCTTACATTTGTGGTGGCAACTGTGAGCCCTCCAAAACTCACCAGAAACCCACTATACCCACATAATGCACCTATAAGGGCTATTGTAGTGGTGTACAGTTGGGGTTAGTGGGTTTGGGGGGGGGGGCTCAGCAGACAAGATAAGGGAGCAACGGTGAGATGTTTATCTGGGATGTCTGTGTGGCCAGTCTACTAAGAATGCTGGCTCCTCCTACATCCCAATGGCTTGATTTTGTGTATTTTTTTTTTTTTAAATAGACCAAAATGATAACTGCTCAGAGCACAAAACATCTAGCAAATAGCCATTTTCAAAAACAAAGATAGACATTTTTCTGTTTTGAAAATGGCTATATTACCCGCCTGAATTTTGGACATTTTTAGCAAAACATCCAAAGTTGGATTTAGATATCATATTGAAAATGCCCTGCCATGTAACTTTGTAAGTCTAAGTGCTTTGAAAATACACCTCATTATCTCTCGGGGTTCAGTGTCATCATAGTCCTGAACATATCCAGGCTATATTGCAGGCATCCCTGTTTCTAAATCCCAACTACAATCCTTTTTATACCTCACTGGGTACTTTAAAACAGCAGATACTCAATTACTCACAAGAAACTTCTGAATTACAAATGATGACCATAATGACCATCCAAATCCCTTTCTACCCCTCTGCCCATGAAGAATTCTTACAGCTTTCCCAATTACAGCAGACACTTTACTCTTTTGTCATGATAATAATGGGCAAGGTAGAGAAATATTGACCCGGGGACATGCCAAGGCCTATTGCCTAATATAGTTCCAAACTTTACACTGTGGCAGCACTAGGGCTCAGAGTTGGCTTGGGTCTGGTTGACAGAAAGATAAAAACATGACAGCCGATAAGGGCCAAATGGCCCATCCAGTCTGCCCATCATCAGTAACCACTAATGCCTCCTTTTCCTAAGGGATCCCACATGCCACTATGAAGGGAGTTCTATCTGCAGTCTACAGCTTAGCTCCCTACTCCCAAAGCTTCAGTATAGCCTAGCCATATGTGAGCCTTTCCCAAAGAAAACCCCACTGCACAGTGTTTAACAGAAAGGGTTTGTATTTTATTAAGGCTCTGAACAGAAAACTCATATGCATACCATAACATCTTCCAATTTCCCCATGGAGCAAATAGAATCAAAAAGAATATTCCATACAGTAAAATGATGAATAACCAAAGAGCAATGCCCCTCACTTCCTTTTATGAGCTATGGTACAAAACACAAACCAATCGTTTAGACTCCAGGGTGACTTGACCTCCCAGGGTTATCATTTTTCAGACTTTCATATCTGAACCCTGTTTAACTATCAGAGCAACAACTACTAGTTAATTAAGATGTGTTAGCAATGACAGGGATGCCTTACCTACTTAGGTTATAGTCTCCAACCATCAGCTTCTAGCAGCCCAACATTGTCACTCCTTTCTCAGGCTCAGCCTGGCCTTGCTCTCCACCTCTAAACTCTCAGCACAGCAGAAGGAAGCCTTTCCCTTCCAGGAGCGTAGCCACGGGCGGGCCCGGGCCCACCCAATTTGGGGTCAGGCCCGCCCAGCAGCACAGCGATTCCGGAGGCTCCGGTCCCCATCATCGTCCCTTCCCCCGTGGCATGCCGCAACTGTCACCCCATCTTCCCTCACCCTCGCAGGCCCGCCCAGCAGCGATTCCGATCGCACGCAGCTTCTTCGGCTCGCACACGCTGCCTGCTGGCTGCCGCTCAAATCTCCTTGCAGCTACTAAGCTGCAGCGCTAACCCAGCTTCCAGGTTAGCGCTGCTGCTTAGTAGCTGCAAGGAGATTTGAGTGGCAGCCAGCAGGCAGCGTGTGCGAGCCGAAGAAGCTGCGTGCGATCGGAATCGCTGCTGGGCGGGCCTGCGAGGGTGAGGGAAGATGGGGTGAAAGTTGCGGCACGCCACAGGGGAAGGGATGATGGGGAAAAGATGTTGGATGGGGGAGGGAAGAAGATGGAAGGAAAGATGCTGCACAGGGAGGAGGGAAGATGGAATGATGAGGCATGGTGGGTGGGGGAGAAGCTGCATGGGGAAGAAGGGAGAGATCCAGTAAAGGGGTGGAGGGGTCAGGAAGGGAGAAGTATTGGCTGCATATGAGGTGGAGGAGAGGGAGACATGCTGCATAGAGAGGGGATAGGTGGTGAGAGGGGGAGAAATGTTAAACATAGGGGTGGAGAGGAGGGCAAAATGGTGGGCATAGGGGTGGAGGGAAGGGAGAAATGTTAGACATGCTGGTAGAGGGGAGGAAGGTAGATATGCTGTATGGGAAGGGGAGAGAGATGTTGGACAGTGGGAATGAGAGGGGGAGATAGACAGTGGCATAGGAAGGGGGGGGCAGTGGGGCGGTCCGCCTCGGGTGCACGCCACTGGGGGGTGTCGGCGCCTCGCTGGTTCCTTGCTCTCTCTGCCCCGGAACAGGTTACTTCCTGTTCCGGGGCAGAGACAGCAGGGAACCAGTGAGGCGCCGACACCCCCTAGCGGCGTGCACTCGGCGGATTGGCTCTCCCGCCCGCCCCTCACCGCCTTCCAGGTATGTTCTCGGGGGAGGGTTGCGCTCCGGAGGGGGGAGGGTGCGGCGCGCTGCACCCGGGGGGGGGGTGCGCAGCGGCGACCCGCCCCGGGTGTCAGCTGCCCTCGCGACACCACTGGAGATAGACATGGGGATGGATGAGAGGGAGGGAGAGGTACACAGTAGGTGGTGAGGGGGGGAAATGCTGGGCCATGGGGGAGAGGACTACTACTATTACTATTTAACATGAATGAAGAGAGAAGGGGCAGGAAAATATAAGGCTACCATGGTGGGGTGGGGAGGGGATCAGATGCTGGTTAGAAGGGTGGAAGGAGAAGATGATGGGAATAGTGGAACCCTGTGGGAGAGGGCAAGGAAATGAATGAGAGATAGTGATTATAGAGAGTAGAAATATGGTAATGGGAAGTAGATTAAAGATAAAAAGAGAAAGTAAAGATGGGGAGGAGTAAGATGGGGAATGGGAGAGCAAGAAAGTAGAGATGGGGAATGGGAGAGCTAGTGGGTAAAAGAAGATGGAAATTTGATAGGTAGTTGAAAAGTAAAAAGGAGACAAAGAAGGGTGAGAGAGAGGCAGAAAAGAGCTACAAAGGAATGATCAACATGTCAGAGGCAGGAATAGTGAGGGAACAGACAGGAGAGAGGAGAAAAGACAAATAGACTACAGCCGCTTGAAGACGAATTAGCAGACGGCAGAGAGGAAAGCAGAAAAGAGAAATTGGAACCAGCAAGATGGAAAAATAAAATGTCCAGACAACAAAGGTAGAAACAAAGCATTTTATTTCAAATGTTTTAAATGGAATATGTTAGCTTTTGGAAATGCGCATAGGAAATGTCTTTGTATTGTGTTCTGTAGAAAAGGAAATGCATGTTTTATGTCTCCAGTGTTGCAGTAATGCTATGTTTAACTTTTTGGGGTTCCTTTTCAATTTTTAGAAATAAAAATATTTAGACAATTTGTGATCCCTTGTTCTG
Source organism: Microcaecilia unicolor (assembly GCF_901765095.1). Classification (NCBI taxonomy): domain Eukaryota; kingdom Metazoa; phylum Chordata; class Amphibia; order Gymnophiona; family Siphonopidae; genus Microcaecilia; species Microcaecilia unicolor. The sequence continues at coordinate 435,821,890 of NC_044033.1, forward strand.
TATTTGGTGAGGTTCTGTTGGTATGATAGCAATGGCAGGTGGGAAATTGGAAGGGAGGCAAAGAGGAGAGGGAATCGGGGAGGGGAGCCCTCCTTTATTTTCTGACCTGGGCCCAAGCAGGTCTAACACCAGTCCTAACCCTTGCTGTATAGCTGGTGAGGATTCCCAGACATCCCCAGCTAAGGACCTCCTCCAAAGGCAGCCAGAACTCCCTTCTACCAAGCTCTGGCAACAGCATCCTTGAGCCATCGACAGCTAAGCATGTGTGGGGTGCTGGCATCAGTGGCTTAGGGTCATTGCTGCTGCCTGCCAAGCTTGGTAAAAGAGAGTTCTGACCACCTTCAGAGAAAGTCTTCAGCTGACTGAGCTTCAGGATCCTCATTAGCTAAAGTATTTATATTTTGAGGTGGAGGTAGGGCGGAGCAGAGAAAATTTTGTGCCCACCCACTTTGGGCTCAGGCCCACCCAAAACTGGCTGTCTGGCTACGCTTCTGCCCTTCCCTCTTTCCCCAGGCTGTAGCTTTTCCCTATTACCAGCACTTACTGATTTGCTTATACTTAGTCAGCAAAACAAAGACTTCATTCCCTGGCTGCTTCATACCAGTTTAACTTCTAGTAACAGAACTGTGCTTTCTCCCTTTACCTTCCCCATTCCTGTAGACAACTCCATTCCAGGTTTTTCTAGCCAGGTTTCTCTCTTACTGCTTCCCAGTCCTACAGCACAAATTTACCTTACCTTACCTTGCCTTGCCTTGCCTTGCCTTGCCTTGCCTTGCTCTGTCTGGCTTGGCTTTCCAGACAGGATCTTTAGAGTCCTAGGCCCTGAGATTCTCACCAATGCCTCCTCACTTGGTCAGTCTTCCTCCCTTCTCTTTGGCAAAAGCCAAAATTCTTTAAAATACCTTCTCCTCCAGTCAGAAATCTACTAATTTATTGCAGCTGCCAGCTAGCAACCTGACTCTTGATTGTTGCAGTGGACTTCTCTCAACCTGATCCTGCTGACCTCATTCCCCATTGCCTTCTGGGAATTGTAGTTTCTGATTCTTAAAGGAACATGCTGCCTACTGGTCCCTTCTCTTAAAGTGGAAAAAATATAGTATAATTTGAGCCAACCCTATCTCCATGACAAGTGAACTACCAGTTCCATGTCACATGCTTCAAGTGCCTCATTCTCTCTGCTCTCATTCTCTAATGTACATTCCATCTTTCCAATGCTAAACTCATGAAATAGGAGCTGGCTCTGCGCTCTCCGCTTCATCTCTCTATCCACCCCTTCATCACCCTTAACCCCACTACCCTTCTACCCACCACAGAAGATGGACACCCCCATGATTGCATATTCTGCCCTGACCTCCAGGATATTCTCCTTATTAACCCTGACTTTATCCTTTTTTGTTGATGGTTCCTGCCTTCAATGTTCCCTTTTCTAAATTCTTCAGAGTGTCCATTTACCAACTGGTAAATTCACCCAAATTCACCCAAATTGCTCACCAGAGCATGTATTTTGGCCACTGTTCAGACTGCAAATATCCACACTGACTCTGGATTTGCCTTCAGTGCTGTCCTTGAATTTAGTATACAATGTGGGTTTCTAACATGTTCTGGTTCACCTATTGAAATGGCTCCTATATTGACCAGCTACTTATAGTCCTCTTGCTACTTTCCAGCCTTGCCAATGCCATCATTATGTATGTTGCCCACACCAGTGCTTCTTACTATCCCCCCTGTTTACTATGCCATGCAGCAATGCCAACACAGCCCATTCAAAGTGAGTGTGCTGTGTTGGCATTAGAGAGCGGCGTAGTAACCAGGGGGAAATGTTTCCTATGGCAATGCCTTAGCTGACCATGCAGCATGTGCTGCTGCCTTGCAGAATGATCCCATTCAGGCGCTTTTTTTCTGACTGCCAGGTCTTCCCCAAGGCACTTTCTGACCTCTCTTTCCTTTCCCTTTTACAAGACCAGGCACCTGAGAAAGAAGGCATTCTGGTCCTCCCAGGAGTGCTACCTCTATTCTGACTTTCTATGCAAAGACCCCACTGAATTACCTGTTGCCCCCCCCCCCCCCCCCCCATCCTCTGCATCCTTACCTTGCCCTGTTGATACATGGTATGTCCTATGTGAGCAAAGGGGGGTGATACTATTAATTAACAAACATTTATTTATTATTTTATTAGGGTTTATTTACTGTCTTTTTGAAGAAATTCCCCCAAGGCGATGTACGGCAAGAATACGCTGAATGTAGGCAATGGACAATTACAATAGTAAAATCTATATAAATAAAATCCCCCCTCAAACGTTCTGAAACTCACTCCGTGGCAGTGAAGTACTGAACTCCTGTACTCTGTGTAGGCTAGGCTATGTGGACCACTCATCCTCACTCATAGACCTGCCCTCAGCCACGCCCCATCTGCACATAAAAAGCAACCTCAACGTTCTAAACTTTGTGGCTTCAGGGTTCGTAAGTTTGAAGCTCTGTAACCACTTTTACAAACCATCTAACTCTGCCCCGCCCTCACGTCACAACGTTATGACGTCGGGGGCGGGTCATAATGAACACAACTACACTAAGCTAGGAAGCCCATTGCTTCATCTGTCTTTTCACTCCCCAATGCAGCCGTCATTCCCACACACTGTAAATGAAGCACACGTCGCCCCCCCCCAAAAAATCCAAACCCCCCTCTCTCACAGATGCCCGTGCACATCACCCCCCCTCCAAAAACGCCAAACCACTCCCATGCCTCCACCCGCCCAACGCCCCTCCGCTCCCCGACATATGCTCCGCCCATCCCCAGTACGGGCACGTCGGCCCCCCCCCTCCAAAATCACCAACCCCCCTCTACTACCCTCCCCTCCTCTTACTGGAGTCCCAGCCGCAGAACTGAAGGGCAACGTACTTCGGAGATTCTGCTGCCTTCCGTTCTCTTCGCTATGAGCTGTGTGCCCTGATTGGCTGGTCCCGCCCTCATTTCCTGTTTCTGCAAGGGCGGGACCAGCCAATCAGGGCACACAGCTCATAGCGAACAGAATGGATTAAGGCACCAGAATCTCCGAACTACCTTGCCCTTCACTTCTGCGGCTGGGACTCCGGTAAGAGGAGGGGAGGGTAGTAGAGGGGGGTTGCCGATTTTGCATGGGGGGGGCCAACGTGAACGTAACGGGGATGGGCGGGGCCTATGTCGGGGGGGGGGGGGGTGAGCGGAGGACCTTGCTAGCGCCCGTTTCATTTGTCCCAGAATCGGGCCTTCATTACTAGTTATTCAAATAATAGTACATAGTATGGCATACTATGCTTTTTACGAAGTTAACACAATACACAGTAAAACATTTTAATAGACAGCATAGGACATAAGCAAATATTGAACACATAGGCAAGATAGAGTCATAGAAGTTAGAAAATAATGGGACTAATTTAAAGAAAGTTGCACATGAAGTAAGAAAGATGCATGAATATAATTTCAGCAACAGTAGGACTGAATAAGCAAGTGCAACTGGTGTTAGTTTTTGTGTGTGTGTGTGACTAGCATTGAGTAGCACCTGGATTTATGAGCATTGCTGCTCAACACTGCCTACATTGTGTCATTTATGAGCAATATAACATCAGTAAAGCTTACAAAACTATGCCATCTAACATTACCTGTCCCTTACAGGCATTTCCTCAGTGTACAAATTGACTATCCAGATGCAGAAATGTCAAATTTTATATATGTTCTAGTATTACTAGATCTGTTCTCTGGGTGGGTTGAGGCCATCCCATGTGTCAAAGCTGATAAAGTCACTGTTGCAAAGAAACAGATTTAGGGTTTCCAACATCTTTAGATCTGGAAGAGGGACCAACTTTATGGGCAACATGATGAAAGAAATTTGTGGGTGCCCCAAGAACAAAATAGCCAATATTTGTGTCTAAACTAATTTGACGTGGCCTGATGTACTTCCTCTAGCCTTTATGATTATAAGATATGCCCCCAAGAAACAGAATGGAGTTAGCCTTCACAAGGTACTAATGGCCAGACCCATGTAGCTGCCTCTGTCAGGGCCTAAAGACAATTTACCTTTAATTCAGAGTAATTGCTGTTGGTCTATTGCAGTCACTAATATTTGTGTCTCATCACTTCAATCAGCAGGGACAGGACACTCTGCTGAAGGAACCTGAGGATTTAAGTGTTGTAGCAGAAACATTCTTTGAAACCTGCTGGAAGGGATCCTTCCAAGTGCTGCTGACCATCAAGATCTCTGTTAAAGGCCAAGGTCCACCCTTCTGGATACACACTTCATATTACAAGCCAGTCCCAGTACCATATGAAAAAAATTATCCCAGCACCCGCACCAGACTATCAACTATTACAGACCCACACCCAGCAAATTGAAGACTTTCTTCAGGAGAGACAGTGAAGCACTCCTTGCAGTGGGCCACTTGGAAGTGTGAGGGCATAATAATTCTCACAGCCCCCCCCCCCCCCCGCACCTAAGCCCCTGATTACCTAGGATCCTAAAAGGGTGGAGATGAAGATTCTCTTTTTCTAGCTATTACCAATAACAACTTCTGTGCTCTGGGACTCCAACTCTTGGATTTGATTCACGCACAAATATGTAGAAACCATCAATAAAATCTGTCCGCTGCATCCATGCCCATATCCCCTGGACCCCAAAGAGGGCATTGCTTTGATGTCTAAGCTCTTGGAATTGCTAAACTTTTGTCAGCTCCATGCGAACACATCATGGGGTTCCAAGCCATCCACATGTCCACCATAGATTAACTCTCCTTTCCATGAATCCGTAGAAGAACATCCAGACACCTAACAGGTCCAATGCATTGCTTTCTCCCAGTGTGTTTTTACTAGCAAAAAAGGTGTCGGTACTCAAATGACAGGCCACCCTTCAGGGATGAGGTGATCACTGATAGGCCCACCCCACAACAGCCAGGCCCCCTACAACCAGTCACAGAATCTATGACAAGGCAGAATTGTTGCGTAGAGCCTGAGCTCTTTCATTAAAACTTGGAGTCCATGGGTCAATTTTAGCAGACAATGGAAAAGGTGCCGGTACTCAAAAAAAGCCCTGCTTTCTCCACAATGAGTCAAAAGGGAATGCAGCATAAAATTCAGCAGCTGAACTGGAGGATTGTTGTGCATCTCTGAGGTGAAGACAATACGTTTTCTCCTCAAGTCTTGCTGAGTATCTTCACATGGGTAACTCCATTGTATACTATCTATACTGAATCTCAGTAGGGTGACACTACTATTGGAGTGTGGTTGGAAAGAAAAGGAAGAATACATACTGACTGCAAATTGTCCAAGTTAAAAAGGTGCCCACCTGTAGCTTATGCACTAAGGCTAATGATGGTGGTAGGAATAGTGCAGATACTGCAGATGAGGATAACACCCTGCTGTAGATACAGAGCCCTGGTGAACTTGTTTATGGGCCGACTGCAGCAGGAGATAAACCACAGAAATTAATGAAAAAGGTAAGTACAACTGACCCCTGTAGAAAAAGAGGAGATAATGTACTGCTACATTTGTGCTGTACACCCTATATTTAAACCAAGAGAGAATACCAAGATAGTTTGCCAAAAACTGGAGAAAAGAGAAATATTGGCACTTGAAAAGCTGCCAGAAGTGATAGATGCAAATTTAATATCCCCAATTTTAAAAAAAATCAAACAAAAAGAGTACATGAGTAATAACATCTTAACACAATTGAGGGCTTGTGTAGAAAAAGAAACAGAGAGAGAAAGAAGAGACCTTGGCAGGAGCATCAGAGGAAAGGCAATTGCCTAAAAAAGAAACAGAAACCTCAAAAAGGAACAACAGGAGAAAAGCTGGTGTCATGAAAGAAAGGTTTGAAAAAAAAAAACATGAAAAGAAAGGCAGAGAAGGAGGGGATCCAGAAAGCAGCATAAGTAGAAGGCCTGATGCAGAGAGTGAAATAAGTTCAAAAGGAACATATTAACAGCAAGGATAAGGTAGAAATAGACAGAGGGGATTCAGAACCATAAGAGAGGGAAATAAATGAAAGGCAAGCTAAGGTGTCAACTGAAGAAGAAAGAGAAGTGAAAGACCCAGAGGCGGAGGAATTAACAACCGAACTGTTAACCTCTTTGGAAATAGATAACTATGCCGGGTTCCTGGAGAGAGAAAGATTATCCACATTCAATTTAACACCTAGAGTTAAGATTAAAGTAAAATGAATAAGGTCATAACCTGTATAAAAGGATAATCCATTAATATAACAAAAATTAATCAAATCCAATATTGTACAGCAAAAATTATTTCTGGGGGAAATATACTTATATGGGTAGGTAAAGAAGAGAAGGATGACAACTCCTCCTTGGAAAAAAATGCATTAAAGGAAAAATAAAATCTTCACAAGCAGAGAGGTCCCAGATAGATGGGTATGTATAAGATTAAGATCAGTAAAGATAATGAGAAAGATCCAAAACATGAAACTGAAACACACTACATTAACAAAGGAAGACCTTAAATTTGTATGTTCTAATAATAAATTAAAATTAGCTGCTAAAGAGCAAAAACTATGGAGAAATGGAGAAAACAGATATAAAAATAAGCTTTTTAGAGAAAGTGTTCTCAACCCAGTCCGCGGAGTACACTGAACCAGTCTGTTTTTCATGATATCTACAATGAATAGGCACGAGATAAATCTGAATGCACTGCCTCCATTGTATGCAAATCTATCTCATGCATATTCATTTTGGGTATCCCAAAAACCTTAATGGCTGGGTGTGTCACAAGGACTGGGTTGAGAACACCTGGTTTAGAGAAAACCCAAAACAATTCTGGGAAACAGCTTAAGTACAGTGAAAATACCACCAATTAAAGCTAAAACAGAAACATTCTTGAGAAACTTATACAAGGACCCTGTAGAACACAGCTGAGTTGCTACCCTATATACAAGAGAATCTGCTATTTAAAAGGTATGCAGAGGAGGGGGGGATGTTTGAGAGACCATCCAGCGTATTTTCGAAAGAGAAAGATGCCCATATTTTGACCCAAATCGGGAGATGGGCTCCCTGATCTCATCTCATGGTTTCCAATATCATCTTTATGCTGACGATACTCAGCTTTATCTCTCCACACCAGACATCACGGCGGAAACCCAGGGCAAAATATCGGCCTGCCTTTCCGACATTGCTGCCTGGATGTCTAACTGTCACCTGAAACTGAACATGGCAAAGACTGAGCTCATTATCTTTCCACCCAAACCCTCTTCTCCTCTCCCTCCACTCTCTATTTCAGTTGATAATACCCTCATCCTCCCCATCTCATCAGCCCACAACCTCGGAGTCATCTTCGACTCCTCCCTCTCCTTCTCTGCGCATATCCAGCAGACAGCCAAGACCTGTCGCTTCTTCCTCTATAACATCAGCAAAATTCGCCCGTTTCTATCTGAGCACACCACCCGAACTCTCATCCACTCTCTCGTTACCTCTCGCCTTGACTACTGCAACCTACTACTCACTGGCTTCCCACTTAACCATCTATTCCTTCAATCCGTCCAGAACTCCGCCATGCGTCTCATCTTCCGCCTGGACCGATATACTCACATCACCCCTCTCCTCAAGTCACTTCACTGGCTCCCGATCAGATACCGCATACAGTTCAAGCTTCTCCTACTAACCTACAAATGCACTCAATCTGCAGCCCCTCATTACCTCTCTACCCTCATCTCCCCGTACGTTCCTACCCGTAACCTCCGCTCACAGGACAAATCCCTCCTATCAGTACCCTTCTCCACCACTGCCAATTCCAGGCTCCACCCCTTCTGCCTCGCCTCACCCTATGCTTGGAATAAACTTCCTGAGCCCATACGGCAAGCCCCCTCCCTGCCCATCTTCAAATCCCTACTCAAAACCCAGCTCTTCACTGTAGCTTTCGGACCATAAGCATTTACCTCTATTCAGGAAACCTAGATTACCCCTATTGATTAACTGCATACTTGTCCTTTAGATTGTAAGCTCCTTTGAGCAGGGATTGTCCTTCTTTGTTAAAATTGTACAGCGCTGCGTGAACCTGGTAGCGCTTTAGAAATGTTAAGTAGTAGTAGTACTTTCTCCCGTGGGCGCCCAAATTGGTATAATCAAAAGCCGATTTTGGGCGTCTCCAACTGCAATCTGTCGCAGGAACGGACAAAGTTGATGGGGGCATGTCAGAGGCATGGTGAAGGCAGGACTGGGGTGTGTTTATCGGCCGAGGAGAGATGGGCGCCCTCGGCCAATAATCGAAAAAGGAAGGCCGCCAGAAGCGAGAATTTGGGTCACTTTTTCTGGACCCTTTTTTCTCATGAACAAGTCCCCAAAAAGTGCCCCAACTGCCCAGATGACTACCGGAAGGTATCGGGGATGACCTCCCCTGACTCCCCCAGTGGTCACTAACCCCCTCCCACCCAAAAAAAGAACTTTAAAATCTTTTTTTTCCCCAGCCTGTATGCCAGCCTCAAATGTCATACCCAGCTCCTTCACAGCAGTATGCAGGTCCCTGGAGCAGTTGTTAGTGGGTGCAGTGGACTTCAGCCAGGTGGACCCAGGCCCATCCCCCCCCCCCCCCCCCCCACCTGTTACACTTGTAGTGGTAAATGGGAGCGCTCCAAACCGCCCCCAAAACCCACTGTACCCACCTTATTAGGAAAGGTATGGAAAACAGGTGTGAGGATGTTATAATGCCGTTGTATCGCTCCATGGTGCGACCGCACCTTGAGTATTGTGTTCAATTCTGGTCGCCGCATCTCAAGAAAGATATAGTAGAATTGGAAAAGGTGCAGAGAAGGGCGACTAAAATGATAGCGGGGATGGGACGACTTCCCTATTAAGAAAGATTAAGGAGGCTAGGGCTATTCAGCTTGGAGAAGAGACAGCTGAGGGGAGACATGATAGAGGCATATAAAATAATGAGTGGAGTGGAACGGGTGGATGTGAAGCGTCTGTTCATGCTTTCCAAAAATACTAGGACTAGGGGGCATGCGATGAAACTACAGTGTAGTAAATTTAAAACAAATCGGAGAAATTTTTTCTTCACCCAACGTATAATTAAACTCTGGAATTCGTTGCCGGAGAAAGTGGTGAAGGCGATTAGCTTAGCAGAGTTTAAAAAGGGGTTGGACGGTTTCCTAAAGGACAAGTCCATAACCCGCTACTAAATGGACTTGGGAAAAATCCACAATTCCAGGAATAACATGTATAGAATGTTTGTACGTTTGGGAAGCTTGCCAGGTGCCCTTGGCCTGGATTGGCCTCTGTCGTGGACAGGATGCTGGGCTCGATGGACCCTTGGTCTTTTCCAAGTATGGCATTACTTATGTACTTATGTAGGGTGCCCCCCTTCAGCCATAAGTGGTATGGTAATGGTGTAGAGTTGTGGGCAGTGGGTTTTGGGGGGATTAGGGGGGCTCAGAACACAAGGGAAGGGAGCTATGGACTTGGGAGGTATTTTAAATTTTTTTTGTAATTGTTACAAGTGCCCCCTAGGGTGCCCAGTTGGTGTCCTGGCATGTGAGGGGGACAAGTGTACTACGAATCCTGGCCCCTCCCATGACCAAATGCCTTGGATTTGTTCATTTTTGAGCTGGGTGCCTTCGGTTTCCATTATCACTAAAAAACGATAACGCCCAGCTCAAATCCACCCAAATCTGATACATTTGCCCGGCACAAACCATATTATCAAAAAAAAAGATGGACGCCCATCTTTTTTGAAAATACGGTCTGGCCCGCCCCTTCACGTACCCGTCCTCGGAGATAGACGCCCATGGAGATGGGCGTTCACATTCGATTATGCCCCTCCATATGGCATACAGGCAAGAGAGGGAGAGACCAAATCACTTGTGGAACAAGGCAGAGTAGTTCTGCCCACCCATCTTGGGCCCAGGCCCACCCAAAATTGGGTGTCTGGCTATGCCCCTGGTCCTTCCAAAAATACAAGGGAGTCTGGAAAATCGGACACTCCATTTGCAAATTGGAATTTTTTTTCCAGATCTAGAGCTACATAGTTTTTGCTTACATCCATTATACGTCTACTTTCAAGCCATTATTAAGATGGACTTGGGGAAAATCCACTACTTATTTCTGGGATAAGCAGCATAAAATGTATTGAGCTTTTGGGGATCTTGTCAAGTACTTGTAACCTGGATTGGCCACTATTGGAAACAGGATGCTGGGCTTGATGGACCTTCAGTCTGTCCCAGTATGGCAACACTTATGTACTTATGTGTACCTGGGAGCATTTATATGGAGCCTACAGCAGTGCCCCGTGGAGGGGCATAATTGAACGAAAACGTCTATCTCCATGGGCGTTTATCTCCGAGAACGGGTCCGTGAAGGGGCGGACCGAACCGTATTTTCGAAAAAAATAGACGTCCATGTTTTATTCGACAATTTGTGAGCTGGGCGTTTTTGTTTTTCAGTGATAATGGAAAATGAAAGCGCCCAGCTCAAAAACGAATAAATCCAAGGCATTTGTTCGTGGGAGGGGCCAGGATTCGTAGTGCACTGGTCCCCCTCACATGCCAGGACACCAACCGGCCACTCTAGGGGGCACTTTTACAAAAACAAAAAAAAAAGGTAAAAGAACTCCCAGGTGCATAGCACCCTTCCCTTGTGTGTTGAGCCCCCCAAATCCCCCTCAAAACCTACTGCCCACAAGTCTACACCATTACTATAGCCCTAAGGGCTGAAAAGGGGCACCTACATGTGGGTACAGTGGGTTTGGGGGGCGGTTTGGAGGGCTCCCATTTACCAGCACAAGTGTAACAGGTGGGGGGGGGGATGGGCCTGGGTCCATCTGCCTGAAGTCCACTGCACCCCCTAATAACTGCTCCAGTGACCTGCATACTGCTGCCAGGGAGGTGGATATGACATTTGAGGGTGAAAATGAAATTTGTGAAACGGCATATTTTGTGGTGGGAGGGGGTTTGTGACCACTGGGGGAGTCAGGGGAGGTCATCCCCGATTCCCTCCAGTGGTCATCTGTTTATTTAGGGCACTTTTTGGGGCCTTATTCGTGGAAAAACAGGGTCCAGGAAAAGTGCCCTAAATTCTCGCTAAAAACACATATTTTTCTTCCATTATCGGCGAAAGGCGCCCATCTCTGATCGCCCGATAACCACGCCCCAGTTCCGCCTTCGACACGCCCCCATCAACTTTGTCCGCATCCGCGACGGAGTGCAGTTGAAAACGTCCAAAATCGGCTTTCGATTATACTGCTTTATTCGTTTTTGTGAGATAAACGTCTATCTCCCGATTTGGGTCGCAATATAGACGTTTTTTTTTTTTCAATTATAGGCTGGATAGGGTGCCCTATTGCTCTCCTGGGATGTCTGAGGGACCAGTCTGCTAAAAATGCTGTGCTCTGCTACATCCCAATGGCTTGATTTTCTACATTTTTCACTTGTATGGTTTTTAGTTTTTCAAAAATAGCCTAAAAAGATAAGTTCACAGAGCAGAAAACCTTGTTACAAACGGTATTTAAAAAAAGGGAAAAAAAGACAGACATTTTGCAGTTTCAAAAATGGCCATATTTCCTACTCAGATTTTGAATGTTTAGTACAAAACATCCAAAGTCTGACTTAGATGTCATATCAAAAATGCCCCTCCACATAAAAAAATTTGATGTTTAAAAATATAGGAGAAAAGGAAAATAACTGAAGCACAATGCTATTGGGAGACTACTATCCCTAGTATTGAGGGTGGCTTTCTCCATTTATGAGATCTGCAGAGTAGCAGAAGTATTAGAGAAAGTTGCCAATGAAACTACTGATAGTCTTGAAAAGCTCAATCAATAACAAGTAGCCATCTGTACAGTAGCACACCCAAACAGTCTGGCGAGACTGCCGCTAGAGGTCACAGCAGCCATTTTGAGAACAGAGCCAGCATGGGCAGGAGCAACTAGGAATCACTCCTTTCCCAACTACACCCCTAGACCACCATGGATGGTAAGATAGGCCTGGGGTGAGTACGTGGGGAATAGGCACTTGTGGGGTTCATGCAGGAGGGCAATTCCTGTTCATGGCGAGAGGTGGGAGAGAGGGAAACAAAAGGGACAAAGTACAAATTTTCATCTTCCACCAAAAAAATGTGGTCATTTTTGGCCAAAACCAAAAATGTGGCTGTAAATTCAAATAGGCTTTTGGCTGAAACTGAAATTGACTAAAAATGGGATTTGGGGCTGGTTTCAGTACCTGAAAGTAAGCATATAGAAGTTCATTGTATATTACATATCTGCATTAAAAAGATAGAAGTGTTTTACAAAGTTCAAATGTGGGAACGGTGGAAGACTATGATAAACTAGCTAACACTGCTAAATTTCACTCTCATGCTCGGTCATAAGTTTTGATTTGATAGGAAAAAGTAATTCAGAAATCATTTCTAATAAATGATGAAGCTTTACTTACTCCATCACTGTATTATTGTGATTGGATATCCCATGTTATAGAATGAAGGCAATCCACAAATATTCCTATGAAACTCCAATAAATATTGAAAAAAATATTGAAAAAAACCCTTTTCCTTCCTTTTAAAAGAAAATGGGAGTTTCATAGGAATATTTGTGGATTGCCTTCACGTTATAGCTTCAGCATTAATGATTCCACACCCCTTTGGTTGTTTCTTTAGTTATCCCATGTTATAGACCCATCATATGCAAGACTGTTCTTGAATTTTTTTAATAAGAATACTAGCTGTTGTGTACTCAGCAGCAGCATTCTTTCAGAAAGAACCCTGTTCTTGCAATTGCAATAAACTTTATACTTTTACACTCTTTCTCTGGTTTGTGTGCTTCATTTGTTTTATTTCAGGGCAAGATGCACTTGAAAAAAATTTAGTGTTGTTTTTTGCCTCTACTGTACAGCAAACTCCTTTTCAAAGTCTCATTTGGCCTGCTTTATTATTATTATTATTATTATTTACATCTAACTTAATTATACTTGTTCTCATCCCTCTTTTCTTCATTAGTGTCAGCCTTCTATTTTCAGATACCTTTTCAGCTGTTACCACCCCTTCTACCTCAACATTAAACCATGCCTACCATCATCCAGCCTTCTTTCAACCTTCCGGAATATATTTTAAATAAGTGTTTTTAAATAAGGTCTATTTAGTTTTTTTGCTCTTTTCCAATTAATTTTCTCACTTTATCATAGTTGTCCTTTTTAAAATTAAGTGCTATAGCAGTAGTGGGGGGGGGGGGGGGGGGGGTTAGCATCCTCCTGCCTATCAGGCTTGCCACCATTGCCCCATGCACCAGGTCCTGTGTACCTGTAAGAATTAGATCTAGAGTGCTTTCCCCCTCTGGTCTGTTCCTGGACCAACTGCTCCATGAAGCAGTCAGTGATGGCATCTAGAAACGTTACTTCCCTAGCATGTCCCAATGAAGCATGTTATACTTTTACTCACATAGAAGACAATTTTACAAAAAGGTGGCTATTTTTAGACACCATGAATGTGCCTATTTAAAGCCTAATCTCTAAAGCATAGGTGTTGCTACAGGGTGGCAAGTGCCACCACAAAAAAACAGCTTGCCACCCCAGTTTGCACTGATTCCATTTCCCTTGCAATGCTGTATCTCTGAATTCAGGACCGCAGTAGCAAAAAGAAACTACCAGGCCCACCACTGTGACCAGCACTAATTTCCACAACAAGAAGCCTTCCAGTCTACCTGCTAGCAGGTATGGTGGGTGATATGCAGAAATGTCCTGGTTCTGCTCTGTACCCACTGTAGTATCAGTAAGGCTTCTGTAAATACAGATTATGTTTAACCTTAATACCTTGATGGTCCAGTGTACAGGGTCAGGGGTCATTATTTTACAGGGCACATAATTTAGTTGCAATAATTTTAGCTCTTTTTTATGCTCTGCTGTTAGTAACATGGATATGTGGCTATTGTGGAGTGGAAACAAAAAAAACAGCACCACGGGCCTTTAAAAATGGAACACAGTTCCTTAATGAATGAGCCTTGACAAAAAGACCCGACACGGGCCGTGTTTCGGTGACTAGCACCTGCGTCAGGGGTCACAGTGATGACGTGGAAAACTTGGGGAATAACTCGAATATATTCATCTACAATATATTATTCCTTACCCCACGTCTCATGTAGTAAAAGCTACAAAGCACCAAGGCACTTTCACTTTCAGGGGTCATTATTTTACAGGGCACATAATTTAGTTGCAATAATTTTAGCTCTTTTTTATGCTCTGCTGTTAGTAACATGGATATGTGGCTATTGTGGAGTGGAGCCGTGGATAGTCACACCATTCCCTAAAGTTGAACCTGTATGAGTATCAACACATTTTTTTTTCTAGCAAAAAAAAAACCAATGTGTAAATGTGGTCCTGAGCACAGGGCTCACTCTGATCCAACAGTTCCCCGTACACCACCACAACCACCACAACTAGCTTTGATGTGCAGAAATGGCACTTTGGCCTGCCACCCCCTATACATAGTTTGTTCTCCAGTTACCACCCCAGATATTTCTGCCTAGAGACGCCACTGCTGTACAGAAAAGTAGGTGCCTACTTTTGTTTATAGAATACTAGCAAAACTGAGTAAATACACATGAGCGCTTATGCAGCCATAGAGCTGGTATAAATGTTTGTGCCTAGACCAAGGAAATTCAAAATAAATTACAATATATATATATTTTTGAAAATCTGTTTATTCACAAGCAGCAAGTAGTCAATCATAAGTCAGAAGGCACAATATTTTATAATTAGGCACATAAGTGTGCACTCCATCCATGCTCTGCCTGTACTCCACCAATGTGAACACCCACCTGCAAAGTATGCACCATCAAAGATAGGCATGTAATTACAGAATAGCGTGCAGCTGAATTATTGTGATTTATGCACATATGTGTTTACATACTACATAAATAACTAGAATACCAGCATTCACACATGCGCTTGTAGCACAAATCCGTGCAGCTCGTTATACAATTACCCCCTATAAAGTCCAGGCAATTTTGAAAATGATCCCCTATATTAATGACAGCAGTAGCAAGTGATGTCTCTTAAAACACAAAAGGACTGTATCTCATGCTGATGCAGACATCTTCCCACAGCTTCATTCTGCATAAAGTGCAAGATGACATTTATAATATGCTAAGACTTATCGCTTTCACCATCCATTAAGATGTAACAAAGCAAGGCATTTTGCCTGTCATGTCTTATTGCTTAACACATCATCTCTTTCCCATTAGCAAAACTTGCTGGGAAGGAGAAATGCATTATCAGTTGTAAAGTGCCAATTTTTGCAAGAAGGCCTCCCATGGATTTGCTAAGGTTGGCTATAGAGCTCCTTCAACAATTCTGCTAACATTAGTGATGCTACAGTCAAAATCTGCTGCAGAGGACAGGAGATGGCCAGCTTCCAGCAAATGATGCTGTAGTTTGAGTCACAGCTTTTTCTGTGTTACTCTGTGGATCATTAACACCCATTCTTTTTAGAGATGTGAAAATAGTCTAAGGCAGTGCTTCTCAGCCTGTGGGCCACGGACCCCTAGTGGTCTGTAAAACACAAGTGAGGGAAAAACTAGTCTCTGCATGAGACTGCAGCTTCCCAGTCCAAAGTAGGAGCAAACAATGAAGGAGAGAACAGCTAGGGGTCAAGGTCATGGATCTTATAAACTGTCTTTCTGTGGTACAACAAAGCAGTTTACATTTATTATATGTAGATACTTTCTCTGTCTCTAGTGGGCTCACAATCTAATTTGTTATTCCTGGAGAAATGGAGGTTTAAGTGACTTACCCAAGACCACAGGGAGCCACAGTGGGAATTGAACCCAGTTCCCTACATTCTTAGCCCACTGTGCTAACCATAAGGCTACTCCTCCACTAGAAGCAGGGACAGGAGCCAAAAACAGTAAAAGCACTTGCTCACATTAAACATCATCTGCCATTTAGATGCCCAGTCTCTCAGTTTCATAAGATCCTCTTGTAATTTTTCACAATCCTCTTGTAACAACTTTCGAAACAGCAAAATGTCTTTTTTCTTTTTCCAAAAATGGCCACATGCAAGATGTTTTCATGCTTTGTGTGTTTATCTTTTTGGATCATTACAAAAAAAAGTCCAAGTGAAAAATGTAGAAAATCAAGCCATTTGTCTGTAGGAGGAGCCAGTACTCTTAGTAGACTGGCCACACAGACATCCAAGGACAGCAATGAGGCAGCCTAGGGGGCACTGCAGTGGACTTCATAGAAAAGCTCTCAGGTACACATCTCACCATTACCCCATTATACAGTATGCAGAGCCCTCCAAAACCCACCAACCTACTCTACCCAACTGTACACCACTAGACTAGTTCATCCTTTTTTTTTTAAATAATTATTTATAGCATTTATATCTCACACTTTCCCACCCGTGAGCAGGCCCAATGTGGCTTACAACAGTAAAGGGCTGAAAAAGCATATATTAATTTGGCATAAACAATCAAGTACATGGAAGTAGGAGTGATCAGTAAATAATTACAGAGAAGGGGAAGGGGTAAGAAAGTGGAGAATGTCATTAAGAAAGGTACAGTTCAACAGTTAGGGATGCAACGGTGGGACTTTAGCGTAAGCCATTCCAAATAAGGTGGTCTTGAGGGCTTTTCTGAAGGTCAGATGATCGTGAGTTGTTTTTACAGATTTAGGTAATCCATTCCACAAATGAGCACTAACATAGGGGAAAGGTGGATGCGTAAGTGGCTTTATACTTGAGGCCAGAACATGTAGGGTAATGGAGAGTTAAGTACAAACGAGATGATCTGTCAGAGTCCCTAGGTGGTAAGTTGATAAGGTTATCCATATAAGCTGAAGCTTCTCCGTAGAGGATTTTATGCACCAGGGTGCAAACTTTAAAAGTGATCCGGTCTTTTAACGGGTAGCCAATGTAGTTTCTCACGCAGTGGCCTCGAACTTTCGAACCTCGATGTTCCATAGATCAGCCGTGCAGCAGTATTGTGAGCAGTTTGTAATTTTCTTTGAAGCATTTCTTTGCAGCCTGCATAGATTCCATTGCAATAATCAAGGTGACTTAATACTAGTGTTTGAACCAGATTGCGAAATGCATCTCTAGGGAAATAAGGCTTTATACGTTTCAGTTTCCAAAGAGCAAAGAATGCGAAGGTGGGTGAAGGGGTCACCTATATGTGGGTACAGTAGGTTTTTGTGCAGTGTGGGAGGGCTCACACTAACCTCACAAGGATATGAACCTGGTCCTCCTCTGTATAGTGCACTTCACTGACCACTATACTACTTCAGGGACCTGCTTGCTGCTCTAATAGACCTGGCTATAATATCTGAAACTGTCATAGAGGCTGGTAAGTAATATTTTTAATCACATGTTTGGGGATGGGAGGGGGTCAGTGACTACTGGGGGAGTAAGGGGGGGGGGTCATCTAGTCATTTAGGGCACCTTTTTGTGACTTATTCGTTCTAAAAACAGGCCTAGACCAAAACATTGAAGTTTCAGCCCTAGATGTTTTTGTTTTGTTCCGTTATGGCTGTAAAACGTCCAAATGTTAGGAACACTCTAAGCCTGCCCCCAACAGGCTTCCTTGTGATTTGGATGCACTGCAGGTGAATCACATAGATAAACATCTGCAAAATAGGTTTCAAAAATACCGATTTGGACATTTTGAGAAGAAATTGGTCCATAAGCTGCTTTGTGACTCTTTTTGGATGTTTTTCTCTTTCAAAAATGAGCCCCATTGCATACAACATAGGAAGTAATGTACAAAATTACCAGCATTAAAAATGTGGGCAGATTTCTTTTTCCATTCTCATGACATCACTCCCTCAGACTGTAAGCCCTCTGGGACATAAAAATATATACTATACCTAAAATGTAACTCACTTTGAGCTCACGTTTGGAAAGGTAAGTAATTTAAACGCAAATCCAACTGGCCAACTTGCAATGTATTGGAAGAGAATATAAGACCTAATTAAATGTGTGATAGAGACTATGATGATTGTTGGCATAAGACAAAAGGACAGAACAGTAACAGCTTTGTTTGTCTGATTCTAGAGCTCCACAAAAGAGCAAAATGAAATAAAAGTAGTAAAACTTAAAAAGGACAAAATATTTCTTCCATTTCTGTTTGGATTTCCATGAAGTAGATTAAGCTGGACAACGACTAAAGGCCAACCATAGTTGAGAGTGGAATGGTTTGGCAATTAATGGGCATGAGCATTTACTGGAGGACAAAGAAAATCATGAACTTAAGATCTTGGTTAGAGACATGAGGGAGATGGAAGCAAAAAGACCACAGCTCACAAGATCTAAGTCACACAGATTTTGCTTTGACCTACTGTTGATTTTTAGTGCCAGGAGGGACAGGTGAAAAGGTAATGAAGTCCGTATTCATAAGCACATATTTGAATAAAGCTCATGCCATTTTAGTAGTGCTTAAAGGCTAGTTGCACTCAGGTTATCTTAGGTAATTTTCTGTCAGTTAAGGGCTTACAATTTAACGCCCTGATATTCAGCCAGCTGCAGTCAGCGTTTTGCTTTACCCGCTGGTTTTACCTGGATAATCAATGCTGGACCATGTCCAGGCACCAGGATTGAATATCCAGGCATACACAGCTGGATAAAACTTATGCAGTTAAGTGCAATATTCAACATTTAACCACATAAAAATAGCCATACTGGGTCAGGCCAATGGTCCGTTTAGCCCAATATCCTGCTTCCAGCAGTGGCCAATCCAGGTCACAAGTACCTGGCAGAAACACAATTAGTAGAGACATTCCATGCTACCAATCCCAGAGCAAGCAGTGACTTTCCCCATGTCCTTCTCTATAACAGGCTATGGACTTTTCCTCCAGGAACTTGTCCAAACCTTTTTTAAACCCAGATACACTAACTGCTGTTACCACACCCTCCGGCAATGAGTTCCAGAGCTTAGTTATTCTTTGAGTGGAAAATTATTTTTTCCTATTTGTTTTAAAAGTATACCCATGCAGATTAATTGAGTGTCCCCTGGTCTTTGTACTTTTTAAATGTGAGAAAAACCGATTCCACTCCACTCAGGATTTTGTAGACCTCAATCATATCCCCCCTAAGCCGTCTCTTTTCCAAGGTGAAGAGCCCTAACCTCTTTAGCCTTTCCTCATACTACTACTACTACTATTTGACATTTCTAAAGCGCTACTAGGGTTACGCAGTGCTGTACAGTTTAACAGAGAAGGACAGTCCCTGCTCAAAGGAGCTTACAATCTAAAGGACAAATGTACAGTCAGTCAAATAGGGGCAGTCTAGATTTCCTGAAAGGTATAAAGGTTAGCAGCAGCTTCATCCCCTCTATCATTATGGCCGCTCTTCGTTGAACCTTTTCTAATTCTGCTATATTTGTTTTGAGATACAGTGACCAGAATTGAACACAATACTTGTGAGGTCTCACCATGCAGCAATACAGAGGTATTATAATATGTTTGGTCTTATTTTGCATCCCTTTCCTAATTATTCCTAGCATCCTGTTTGCTTTTTTGGCCGCTGCCGCCACACACTGGGCAGAAGATTTCAGTGTATTGTCTACAATAACACCTAGGTCTTTTTCTTGAGTGCTAACTCCTAAAGTGGACCCTAGCATTAGATAACTATGATTCGGATTATTCTTCCCAATGTGCATCACTTTGCATTTGTCTACATTAAAATTAATCTGCCATTTGGATGCCCAGATAGGACTGTGTTTTATGTTATCCTATTTATGCAGTTACCTTATGCGGTTAAGCGCTGAATATTGACATTTAACTGCATAAGTGCTGACTCTGCCTCCAGACCACCCTCAAAATAGCTGAGGTGCTAACCAGGTATATTCAGTGGCACTATCCAGTTAAGTGCCACTGAATATGCCTGGTTGGACCCAGACAAGTGATTTTAAACTGCCAAGAGCTTTTTCTGGCCATTTAAATCACTTTGAATATTGACCCCTAAGTTTGTACCTGCAGCAATGGAAGATTAAGAGGGTAATTCTATCAATTACACGCTTACAGTTACATACACTAAAATGTAAAACATTAACCACCTGATATTTAAAACATTTAAACAGGCCAGGCACAGCTCCTGGCTGGTTAAATGGCACTTAACCAGCTATCCGGCAATATTCACTGGAGATAGCTGGTTATTTCCCGCTGAATATTGCTGGTTAGCACTTAGCAGATAGCTGGTTGTATCACATAATATAACCAGCTAACCGCCAATATTCAGTGCATCGCCAGCTACGTTGCCAAAAATAGCTGGAATATCTGTGGCCGGTTTAAACTGAACCGGCTAGTGCTGAGTATCGGCTTGACTGGTTAAATTTAAACCAGCCAAAAAACACCCAGCTATTCAATGCTGGCCACTGAAAATGACCCGGCATTGAATATCCATGCTCAGTGCTGACTACGGGAGGCAGCCCGGCTACCTCCCACGGTCTGAATATCGGGTCCTAAGCATATACATGCACACATATGCATACATGTGCATAAATGTCAAAAATCTGCCCATGCACTATTCTGTAAATGGAATTCTATGATGGAATTCCTGATAAATGAACAATTACAATCCTTTCTATAATCCTTTAAAGTTTTACATTATACACAATGGTTTCAGATCTGGTTCTCTCTTTAAGTCTATTTTGTGTAGAGGACTTAACAGGGATCTGGGCTTTCTATTCCACTATGGCCTAGTGGTTAGGGTGGTGGACTTTGGTCCTGGGGAACTGAGGAACTGAGTTCGATTCCCACTTCAGGCACAGGCAGCTCCTTGTGACTCTGGACAAGTCACTTAACCCTCCATTGCCCCATGTAAGCTGCATTGAGCCTGCCATGAGTGGGAAAGCATGGGGTACAAATGTAACAACAACAACAACAAAAAACTATAAACCATAAAATTATACTGCTTTGTCACTCTCTTATCAGTCATCCATTTCTCCCTGTCCCTCATCTAACCCATCCCACTCTCTTCCTCTGAGACTGTCATTGGAATGCTTTTGTATTTCATAAATAGATAAGTATTGCCATACTGGGAAAGACCAAAGGTCCATCAAGCCCAGCATCCTGTTTCCAACAGTGGCCAATCCAGGTCATATATACCTGGCAGGATCCCAAAAAAGTACAAAACATTCAATACTGCTAATCCCAGAAATAGTAGATTCTCCCCAAGTCCTTTTAATAATGGTCTATGGACTTTTTCTTTAGGAAGCCGTCCAAACCTTTTTTAAACTCCGCTAAGCTAACCACCTTTACCACATTCTCTGGCAACGAATTCCAGAGTTTAATTACACATTGAGTGAAGAAATATTTTCTCCGATTCGTTTTAAATTTACTACATTGTAGCTTCATTGCATGCCCCCTAATCCTAGTATTTTTGGAAAGCATAAACAGATGCTTCACATCTACCCGTTCAACTCCACTCATTATTTTATAGACCTCTATCATATCTCCCCTCAGTCGCCTTTTCTCCAAGCTGAAGAGCCCCAGCCGCTTTAGCCTTTCCTCATAGGGAAGTCGTCCCATTCCCTTTATCATTTTTGTCGCCCTTCTCTGCACCTTTTCTAATTCCACTATATCTTTTTTGAGATACGGTGACCAGAATTGAACACAATATTTGAGGTGCGGTTGCACCATGGTGCGATACAAAGGCACTATAATATCCTCATTTTTGTTTTCCATTCCTTTCCTAATAATACCTAACATTCTATTTGCTTTCTTAGCCGCAGCAGCACACTGAGCAGAAGGTTTCAAAGCATCATCAACGACGACACCTACAGTGGGGGAAATAAGTATTTGATCCCTTGCTGATTTTGTAAGTTTGCCCACTGACAAAGACATGAGCAGCCCATAATTGAAGGGTAGGTTATTGGTAACAGTGAGAGATAGCACATCACAAATTAAATCCGGAAAATCACATTGTGGAAAGTATATGAATTTATTTGCATTCTGCAGAGGGAAATAAGTATTTGATCCCCCACCAACCAGTAAGAGATCTGGCCCCTACAGACCAGGTAGATGCTCCAAATCAACTCGTTACCTGCATGACAGACAGCTGTCGGCAATGGTCACCTGTATGAAAGACACCTGTCCACAGACTCAGTGAATCAGTCAGACTCTAACCTCTACAAAATGGCCAAGAGCAAGGAGCTGTCTAAGGATGTCAGGGACAAGATCATACACCTGCACAAGGCTGGAATGGGCTACAAAACCATCAGTAAGACGCTGGGCGAGAAGGAGACAACTGTTGGTGCCATAGTAAGAAAATGGAAGAAGTACAAAATGACTGTCAATCGACAAAGATCTGGGGCTCCACGCAAAATCTCACCTCGTGGGGTATCCTTGATCATGAGGAAGGTTAGAAATCAGCCTACAACTACAAGGGGGGAACTTGTCAATGATCTCAAGGCAGCTGGGACCACTGTCACCACGAAAACCATTGGTAACACATTACGACATAACGGATTGCAATCCTGCAGTGCCCGCAAGGTCCCCCTGCTCCGGAAGGCACATGTGACGGCCCGTCTGAAGTTTGCCAGTGAACACCTGGATGATGCCGAGAGTGATTGGGAGAAGGTGCTGTGGTCAGATGAGACAAAAATTGAGCTCTTTGGCATGAACTCAACTCGCCGTGTTTGGAGGAAGAGAAATGCTGCCTATGACCCAAAGAACACCGTCCCCACTGTCAAGCATGGAGGTGGAAATGTTATGTTTTGGGGGTGTTTCTCTGCTAAGGGCACAGGACTACTTCACCGCATCAATGGGAGAATGGATGGGGCCATGTACCGTACAATTCTGAGTGACAACCTCCTTCCCTCCGCCAGGGCCTTAAAAATGGGTCGTGGCTGGGTCTTCCAGCACGACAATGACCCAAAACATACAGCCAAGGCAACAAAGGAGTGGCTCAGGAAGAAGCACATTAGGGTCATGGAGTGGCCTAGCCAGTCACCAGACCTTAATCCCATTGAAAACTTATGGAGGGAGCTGAAGATGCGAGTTGCCAAGCGACAGCCCAGAACTCTTAATGATTTAGAGATGATCTGCAAAGAGGAGTGGACCAAAATTCCTCCTGACATGTGTGCAAACCTCATCATCAACTACAGAAGACGTCTGACCGCTGTGCTTGCCAACAAGGGTTTTGCCACCAAGTATTAGGTCTTGTTTGCCAGAGGGATTAAATACTTATTTCCCTCTGCAGAATGCAAATAAATTCATATACTTTCCACAATGTGATTTTCCGGATTTAATTTGTGATGTGCTATCTCTCACTGTTAACAATAACCTACCCTTCAATTATGGGCTGCTCATGTCTTTGTCAGTGGGCAAACTTACAAAATCAGCAAGGGATCAAATACTTATTTCCCCCACTGTAGATCCCTTTCTTGGTCCGTGACTCCTAACGTGGAACCTTGCATGCATAGCTATAATTTGTGTTCCTCTTTCCCACGTGCATCACTTTGCACTTGCTCACATTAAACATCATCTGCCATTTAGACACCCAGTCTCGTAAGGTCCTCTTGTAATTTTTCACAATCCTCCCACGATTTAACGATTGTGATAGGAGTAACTAGTGAGGTAATTAAATTTGCTGGTGACACAAAGAGGGGCATTTTCAAATGGGGACGCCCATCTCTAAGGGCGCCCATCTCTGAGGACATCCCCGTGAAGGGGCGGGGCATCCCGTATTATCGAAACAAGATGGGCGTCCATCTTTCGTTTCGATAATGCAGTCGGGGACACCCAAATCTCAACATTTAGGTCAACCTAAGAGATGGTCGACCTTAGAGATGGACGACCTCAGTTTTCGCAGATAATGGAAACCGAGGACGCCCATCTCAAAAACGACCAAATGCAAGCCCTTTGGTCGTGGGAGGAGCCAGCATTCGTAGTGCACTGGTCCCCCTCACATGCCAGGACACAAACCAGGCACCCTAGGGGGCACTGCAGTGGACTTCACAAATTGCTCCCAAGTGCATAGCTCCCTTACCTTTGGTGCTGAGCCCCCCAAACCCCCACAACTGTACACCACTACCATAGCCCTAAGGGTGAAGGGGGGGCACCTACATGTGGGTACAGTGGGTTTCGGGTGGGTTTTGGAGGGCTCACATTTACCACCACAAGTGTAACAGGTAGGGGGGGATGGGCCTGGGTCCGCCTGCCTGAAGTGCACTGCACCCACTAAAAACTGCTCCAGGGACCTGCATACTGCTGTGATGGAGCTGGGTATGACATTTGAGGCTGACATAGAGGCTGGAAAAAATGTTTTTTAATGTTTTTTTTTTGAGGGTGGGAGGGGGGTTGGTGACCACTGGAGGAGTAAAGGGAGGTCACCCCCCATTCCTTTCAGTGGTCATCTGGTCAGTTCGGGCACCTTTTCGAGGCTTGGTCATGTAAAAAATTGGACCAAGTAAAGTTGGCCAAATGCTCATCAGGGACACCCTTCTTTTTTCCATTATCGGCCGAGGACGCCCATCGCTTAACCATGCCCCCGCCCCGCCTTTGGTACACTGCCGACCCCCCCCCCCCCCCCGTGAACTTTGGTCATCCCTGCGAAGGAAAGCAGTTGAGGATGCTCAACATCGGCTTTCGATTATGCCGATTTGGGCGACCCTGAGAGAAGGACGCCCATCTCCTGATTTGTGTCAGAAGATGGGCGTCCTTCTCTTTCGATTATGCCGCTGAAAGTTATTCAAACGACTTTGAATAACTTTGTGTTGTCAGCAAATTTAATTACCTCACTAGTTACTCCCATCTCTAGGTCATTTATAAATATATTAAAAAGCAGCGGTCCCAGCACAGACCCCTGGGGAACCCCACTAACTACCCTTCTCCATCTTTGACTGGGTGACAGGAGAATTAAATCAAGGACGTGCTATGAACATAATCTACTTAGATTTCAGCAAGGCTTTTGACACAGTTCCCCACAGGAGGCTCTTAAATAAACTAGACGGCCTGAAGATAGGACCCGAAGTGGTGAACTGGATTAGGAACTGGTTGACGGACAGACGCCAGAGGGTGGTGGTGAATGGAGTTCGCTTGGAGGAGGGAAAGGTGAGTAGTGGAGTGCCTCAGGGATCGGTGCTGGGGCCCATTCTGTTCAATATATTTGTGAGTGACATTGCCGAAGGGTTACAAGGTAAAGTTTACCTTTTTGCGGATGACACCAAGACTTCCAACAGAGTGGACACCCCGGAGGGAGTGGAAAACATGAAAAAAGATCTGAAGAAGCTAGAAGAATGGTCTAACGTTTGGCAATTAAAATTCAATGCGAAGAAATGCAAAGTGATGCACTTAGGGAGTAGAAATCCAAGGGAGACGTATGTGTTAGGCGGGGAGAGTCTGATAGGCACGGACGGGGAGAGGGATCTTGGGGTGATAGTATCTGAGGACCTGAAGGCGACGAAACAGTGCGACAAGGCGGTGGCCGTAGCTAGAAGATTGTTAGGCTGTATAGAGAGAGGAGTGACCAGCAGAAGAAAGGAGGTTTTAATGCCCCTGTATAAGACGTTGGTGAGGCCCCACCTGGAGTATTGTGTTCAGTTTTGGAGGCCGTATCTTGCGAAGGATGTTAAAAAAATGGAAGCGGTGCAAAGAAAAGCTACGAGGATGGTATGGGATTTGCGTTCCAAGACATATGAAGAGAGGCTTGCTGACCTGAACATGTATACCCTGGAGGAAAGGAGGAACAGGGGTGATATGATACAGACGTTCAAATATTTGAAAGGTATTAATCCGCAAACGAATCTTTTCCGGAGATGGGAAGGCGGTAGAACGAGAGGACATGAAATGAGATTGAAGGGGGGCAGACTCAGGAAAGATGTCAGGAAGTATTTTTTCACAGAGAGGGTGGTGGACGCTTGGAATGCCCTCCCATGGGAGGTGGTGGAGATGAAAACGGTAACGGAGTTCAAACATGCGTGGGATATGCATAGAGGAATCCTGTGCAGAAGGAATGGATCCTCAGAAGCTTAGCTGAAATTGGGTGGCGGAGCAGGTGGGGGGAAGAGGGGTTGGTGGTTGGGAGGCGAGGATAGGGGAGGGCAGACTTATACGGTCTGTACCAGAGCCGGTGATGGGAGGCGGGACTGGTGGTTGGGAGGTGGGAAATACTGCTGGGCAGACTTATATGGTCTGTGCCCTGAAAAGGACAGGTACAAATTCAAGGTAAGGTATACACATATGAGTTTGTCTTGGGCAGACTGGATGGACCATGCAGGTCTTTTTCTGCCGTCATCTACTATGTTACTATGAGAATACTGACCATTTAACCCTACTCTCTGTTTTCTATCTTTTAACCAGTTTTTAATCCAGAATAGAACACTGCCTCCTATCCCATGACTCTCCAATTTCCTCTGGAATCTTTCATGAGGTACTTTGTCAAATGCCTTCTGAAAATCCAGATACACAATATCAACTGGCTCACCTTTATCCACATTTGTTCACCCCTTCAAAGAAATGTAGTAGATTGGTGAGGCAAGATTTCCCTTCACTAAATCCATGTTGACTTTGTCTCATTAATCCATGCTTTTGAATATGCTCTGTAATTTTGTTCTAATAGTCTCTACCATTTTGCCCAGCACCGACATCAGACTCACCAGTCTAAAAATTTCCCAGATCTCCTCTGGAACCTTTTTTAAAAATTGGCGTTACATTGGCCACCCTCCAATCTTCCGGTACCATGCTCGATTTTAAGGATAAATTACATATTGCTAACAATAACTCCACAAGTTCATTTTTCAGTTCTATCAGTACTTTGGAATGAATACCATCTGGTCCAGGAGATTTGCTACTCTTCAGTTTGTAGAACTGCCCCATTACATCCTCCAGGTTTACAGAGAATTCATTAAGTTTCTCCGACACGTCAGCTTCAAATACCATTTCTGGCAATGGTATCCCACCCAAATCTTCCTCGGTGAAGACCGAAGCAAAGAATTCATTTAATCTCTCCGCTACGGCTTTGTCTTCCCTGATCGCCCCTTTTACTCCTCAGTCATCTAGCGGTCTAACCGATTCTTTTGCCGGCTTCCTGCTTTTAATATACCTTTAAAAAATTTTACTGTGTGTTTTGGCCTCCAACGCAATCTTTTTTTCGAAGTCCCTTTTAGCCTTCCTTACCAGCACTTTGCACTTGACTTGACATTCCTTATGCTATTTCTTATTATTTTCAGTCGGTTCCTTCTTCCATTTTCTGAAGGATTTTCTTTTAGCTCTAATAGCTTCCTTCACCTCACTTTTTAACCACGCTGGCTGTTGTTTGGTCTTCCGTCCTCCTTTTTTAATACGCGGAATATATTTGGCCTGAGCTTCCAGGATGGTGTTTTTGAACAGCATCCACGCATGATGTAAATTTGTGAACCTCGCAGCCGCTCCTCTAAGTTTTTTTTTCATCGTTCTTCTCATTTTATCATAGTCTTGCCCCATCCTTGGCCACCTTTAAATCTAGACTGAAAGCCTACCTCTTTAACATTGCTTTTGACTCGTAACCACTTGTAACCACTCATCTCCACCTACCCTCCACTCCTCCTTCCTGTACACATTAATTGATTTGATTACTTTATTTTTTGTCTATTAAATTGTAAGCTCTTTGAGCAGGGACTGTCTTTCTTCTATGTTTGTGCAGCGCTGCATACGCCTTGTAGTGCTATAGAAATGCTAAATTGTAGTAGTAGTCTCCTTTTTTAAAGTTAAACGCTAACGTATTTGATTTCCTATGTATACTTACTTCAAACCTAATATCAAATCCCATCATATTATGATCACTGTTATCAAGCAGCCCCAGCACCATTACCTCCCGCACCAGATCATGTGCTCCACTAAGGACTAGGTCTAGAATTTTTCCTTCTCTCGTTGGCTCCTGTACCAGCTGCTCCATCAAGCAGTCCTTGATTTCATCAAGGAATTTTACCTCCCTAGCATGCCCCGAGGATACATTTACCCAGTCAATATCAGGGTAATTGAAATCACCCATTATTATTGTGTTGCCCAGTTTGTTTGCGTCCCTAATTTCCTTTAACATTTCTGCATCCGTCTGTTCATCCTGGCCAGGCGGACGGTAGTACACTCCTATCACTATCCTTTTCCCCTTTACACATGGAATTTCAATCCATAGTGATTCCAAGAAGTGTTTTGTTTCCTGCAGAATTTTCAATCTATTTGATTCAAGGCTCTTGTTAATATACAATGCTACCCCTCCACCAATTCGATCCACCCTATCACTACAATATAATTTGTACCCTGGTATGACAGTGTCCCACTGGTTATCCTCCTTCCACCAGGTCTCAGAGATGCCTATTATATCTAATTTTTCATTTAGTGCAATATTTTCTAACTCTCCCATCTTATTTCTTAGGATCCTGGCATTCGCATATAGACATTTCAAACTATGTTTGTTATTTCTATTTACATCATGCTCAGTATTTGACAGCATTAATTTGCAATCTTTTGTCTGTTTTTTATTTTTATTTAAGGACACCTGATCTACTATGGTCTCTTTTGCAACCTCTCTATCAGGACACCCTATCTTCCCTGTTTTGGTGATATCTTTGAAAGATACCTTATCCCGAACCATGTGCTTTTGAGCGACTGTCGACCTCCCCCCCCCCCCCCCCCCCCCCATTTCTAGTTTAAAAGCTGCTCTATCTCCTTTTTAAATGCCGATGCCAGCAGCCTGGTCTCACCCTGGTTAAGGTGGAGACCATCCTTTTGAAATAGGCTCCCCCTTCCCCAGAATGTTGCCCAGTTCCTAACAAATCTAAAACCCTCCTCCCTGCACCATCGTCTCATCCACACATTGAGACTCCGGAGCTCTGCCTGTCTCTTGGGCCCTGCACGTGGAACAGGTAGCATTTCAGAAAATGCTACCCTAGAGGTTCTGGATTTGAGCTTTCTACCTAAGAGTCTAAATTTGGCTTCCAGAACCTCTGTCCCACATTTTCCTATGTCATTGGTACTCACTTGTACCAAAACTGCCGACTCCTCCACACATTATCTAAAATCCTATCTAGATGATGTTTGAGGTCCGCCACCTTCGCACTTATATATTCTGATATTTGTCAACATTTGCTTCTTTCTGAGCTGAAGGCGGCTTACCTTCGAAAGCTAATCAAAAAATGTATTTTTAGTTCAATAAAAATGGTATCATCTTATTCTCTTTTCTGTGTTTTGATTTATTTCTATTTATTAACTAAATAAAAAGAGAAATGAGCAATTGCATGTTGGCCAAGGCTATTCTGGGGACTTACATCCCAAATCTGGCAAAGTACATGTCTGTATCTCACTCTACTGCAGCCAGTCATCCAGAGTGTGGCATTAGCTGCTTTACTACTAGAAACACAGAACAAACAAAAGTATGATTATAACGGGACTCATATAAATAATTCAACTAATCCAACAACATTCTTGCTATCCATCTCTCCTCCCCACCCTCATTCAAAAAAAAACCTCAGTAAGTCAGAATGTGCCTTACTGTCTACATGTATGTATCAGCAAAAGGTAGGGACTGTTTTAAAGCCTTGGAGCCCAAAAGTGAAAGATGACACTGCCTGCCATGATAATGGTCTTTAAGAATTTCAAAAATGGGGTGTACCTTGACACACCTATGCAAACTGCTGAGTCTGGTTCTGGGGCTGACTGAAGAGTCAGACTATGCATGACTAACAGCCATACCCAGTTTAAGAAGCTGCAGGCTGCGTTACAGTCAGCTCTCTTACACTATAGTAATCTAATATCAATTTCAAATATAGGCACTGAAGTTCATAGACCTCAATATGTATACTTTGGAAGAAAGAGGAGATATGATTGAACTTTTAAATATCTCTGTGGCATAAATGCACAAGAGGCAAGTCTCTTTCATCTGAAAGGAAGCTAGAATGAGAGGGCATAAGACAAAGCTAAAATGGGGTAGGCTCAGAAGAAATCTAAGGAAATACTTCTTTACAGAAAGGGAGGTGGATGCATGGAACGATTTCCCGGAAGACGTGGTGGAGACAAGGACTGTATCTGAATTTATTTTGTAAAATTTGACATACTGCCTTTGGTAAACCTCAAGTTGGTGTACAATATTAAATCAAGAAAGAATGGGACAGGCACGTGAGATCTCTTAGGGGGAGGAACAGATAGTGGATGATATGGATAGGCAGACTGGATGGGCCATATGGCCTTTATCTGACATCATTTTCTATGTTCTCCCCCTTCCTTTGCCCCCTAGCAATGGTTATGCAATATCACAGCCTGAGCCTCATACTGGAAGGAATTGCTCAAAGTAAAAAACAACTCAATACTAGCTGTGAGATGACAAGTATATCCATGTACAAACAAATTAAGCAACAACAGATACTCTTCCAAGTGATCCTGTATGAAGTCTTCCGACAGATGTGGATTATCACATTTTTGCTCATACCAGCATCACTATTAGGCAAGCAAAAAGTCATGATTACCACCATAGATGAGCAATACTATAAACCACCCAGATTGATTTCAGTCAGAGTGGTGGTATATCAAGCATTATAAATACATAAATATTACTGCACAGGTCAGAAAAACTGTGCATTTACATATGCCAGACAGTCACATGTTTATGTTTATTTAAAACTTGATATACCGCGTTTACATAATAATAGGCCAAAGCGATTAACAATATAAAAAATTATTAACATAAAATCAAAACAAGGAAAAGGAATGCCAATTACAATAGGAAAGTAAACAATCAGACACAAGCAAACAACATTCACTCATTCACAAACAGTTACTCAGATACAGTTTTAAAAAATCTCCAGGTACAATGTGTGCATATCAAGCAAGTATTAGCCTCACAGAATTAGAAGAACTAAATGGGGAGTTGAGGAGCGCTAAATGAAAAAAGTGAAATTGAGTTGTTTTTTAAAATTTGGTAAGTGAAAGTTCTGATCTAATGCTTGAAGCTAGATTATTCCATAGTGATGGTGTTAAAAAGTAGAAAGCAGAATTCCGGGTGGACTTACAACGAGCTTGCTTAGGGGATGGGAGCACCAGATGATTGGCATCATGTGAACGAAGTAAATAAGTAGGGGTATAAGGGATAAATAAAGAGAAAAGATATGCAGGCCTGCAAGGGTATAGAGGTGTATTTTCAAAGCACTTAGACTTACAAAGTTGCATAGCAACCTATGGAACTTTGTAAGTCAGTGCTTTGAAAATGAGCCCCATAAAGTCTTAAATGTAAACAATAGAATTTTATAACAGATGCGATAGGAGACGGGTAACCAGTGAAGTGTAAGGAATAAAGGAGTAACAAAATCAAACCATTTGGCCTTAAACATCACACGGACTGCTGAATTTTGGAGAGTCTGAAGACGGCGTAATTGAAATTGGAGAAGTCCTGCATATGCCATATTACAGAGATAACAAAGGCATGGATCAAAGTATGTCATGAATTTAAATCCAGGTAGTGTCGGATTGAAAGCAAACGTCACAACCAGAAAAACCCAGATTTTACGACGCTAGACATCTGTTTACCGAATAAAAGTTTGGAATCAATGAATACTCCCAAATAATGAAATGAGTCTACGGGAACAATTTGATAGTTAAAAAGACTCAATGGTATTGAAGGTGTACTAAATGAACCACTAATCCAACATGATGTCATTTTTGCAGGATTGAGTACAAGTCTATGTGAGACCAACCAAGCAGATAACGAAGAGAATGCCATTTGAAGGGGTTCTAAGTCTATTGAAAATGGTGATGTAGGATAGATTAACAGAACATCATCTGCATAAATGAAGAAACGAATATTATGATCTTGAAACAGTGTTGCTAGAGGACTGAGAAAAATGTTAAACAGTAATGGTGAGAGCACTGACCCCTGTGGAACCCCACATCAGCTTATAATCAGAAGATACATCGTTAGGAGCTGATGCTGAAAAGATTCTGCCTGTAAGAAAATACTTAAACCAAGTCAGAATAGTACTGACCAGACCAATCAATTGAAGACGTGCCAAAAGTAATGAGTGAGCTATAAGGTCGAATGCAGCCAAGTCTAGGGAAATGACGAGAGCGATTTCTCCCCTTTCTTGATTAGTATGAAGTTCACTAAGCAATACAGTCACTGTTGTTTCTGTATTGTGTTTGGCTCTAAAACCTGTCTACATGGGAGAGCAATTGATCAAATATTACCTTTTCTGTAAATTTTGAGAGAATACATAGATTCAAAATTGGACGATATATTATGGGGTCTGAAGGATCAAATGAAAAACTTTTAAGAATGGGCTTGACGACAACCCTTTTCCATGGTTGCGGAACGGTGCCAGTTGTTAAGTTTAAAGGTACCAAGTGAAAAGCTAACATTAGCAGTCCATGCTGTGGGAGCTTTAGCCAACTAGATGGAGTAAGATCTAATCAGAAAGTAGTAAGATGAACATTATTGACTATTCTTTCAAAAACAACAAGCGAAGGAACATTAAAATCACTCCAGCATTCAGATCCAGTAGTAGAGTGTAAAGTCTCAGTGGAAGAAGGTGATTGAGCTACATACAAAGATTTAATGATGATTATAAATTAGAGATTTTTGATAGAAAATGCTTGGCCAATATATCTGATGGAGGAAAATTACCACCATTACTTGGTAAATCAGACCGAGTGAGGTCGGAAATTATTTTATATAACGTCTTAGCTGGATTTGATGAATTATTAATAGTTTTGACAAAGAAATTTCTTTTGGCAATTTTACGTTCTGCATTATAGCAGAATGAAAAATCCTTGAATAATTGTTTTGCCGAGTGGTTTCCACAATCTTTTCACCAAAGGCGTTCTGCCCTTCGCAGTTGGTGCTTCAATAATAACAGGCCACTATGAAACCAAGGGGATTTTCTAGAACAAGTATGGTTAATAGTATCAGTGTCAATATTTTCTTGGGGTCTAAAGATTAGCTCTAATGTTACTCTCAGTGTGTAACAGCCTATTCAAATGACTTATTTAAAAAGTCATCTGGAAACAAAGAATTTAGCAGTTGAGTGGTGGCTGGGTCCTGTTGGGAAGAATGAGAGGAATGCTTCTGGTTTAGGATTTTATTTATTTATTTTTGTTACATTTGTACCCTGCACTTTCCCATTCATGGCAACCAATGCGGCAGGCAATGGAGGGTTAAGTGACTTGCCTAGAGTCACAAGGAGCTGCCTATGCCGGGAATCAAACTCAGTTCCTTAGTTCCCCAGGACCAAAGTCCACCACCCTAACCACTAGGCCACTCCTCCACTCAACGAGAAGGAGTATGAAACTGAAAAGTAGAAAGTAACAAAAAGTGGTCTGTCCAGGGTAAAGATAACGTGTGTATACACTTGAAAACTAGCATGTTAATGGAATCAGCTTGCAATAAGATAAGGTCTAGTGTATGACCTGCTACATGAGTAGAAGATTTAACTAATTGACAGAGGTGAATATCATCCAAAAAAGAAAGAAATGATGTAGATCGAACTGATTGAGGGTCATCAACATGAATGTTAAAATCACCTGTAATTACAAGATTCAAGAATCTAGTAGCAGCATCAGCAAGTGTTTGCATGAAAGTCTCCTAAATGTGTTTGGGGGGGGGGGGGGGAGGGAGGGAGGCTGGAGGTAAATAGCATACCGTTAAGTTAAAAGGGGAAGGAACAGATATTTTCAATACCCTGAATATTGGAAATCAGAGACTGATAACTCCACTGCTTGGAGTAGTGGTAACAAGCAGATTGGGACACCTCCTCCCTTTTTAGGCATTCTAGCAGTGAGGA
Organism: Microcaecilia unicolor; assembly: GCF_901765095.1. Lineage (NCBI taxonomy): Eukaryota > Metazoa > Chordata > Amphibia > Gymnophiona > Siphonopidae > Microcaecilia > Microcaecilia unicolor. The sequence goes on from NC_044033.1 coordinate 435,855,578, forward strand.
AAACTGTATAATTTGCAGGCAGACACTGATATAAGTAAGATTCCTCATTGTTACAAATCCAAGTTTCTGTGAGACATAATAAATCCAAACTATTATATGAGATAAGATCTCATATGTGGAGGAGTGGCCTAGTGGTTAGGGTGGTGGACTTTGGTCTTGAGGAACTGAGTTCAATTCCCGGCACAGGCAGCTCCTTGTGACTCTGGGCAAGTCACTTAACCCTCCATTGCCTGCCGCATAGAGCCTGCCATGAGTGGGAAAGTGTGGGGTACAAATGTAACAAATATAAATAAAATAAAATCATGAATTAAATGTGTCTTAGACCAAAGAGATCTGCAATTAAGAAGACCAAACTGTAGAGAGTTGATGCTGAGGAAGAGGTAGTAATAAAAGACTTATGTAAGCATGGTGTACAGGCTGTTAATGATATGACATAGTTTCTATTGTAACTCATGTTTAACGTGAGCAACTGCAAAGTGATGCATGTGGGAAAGAGGAACCCATTATAGCTAAGTAATGCAAGATTCCACATTAGGAGTCACTGAACAGGAAAGGGACCTAGGTGTCATCGTTGATGATACGTTGAAGCAGGGGCGTAGCCAGACTTCGGCGGGAGGGGGGGGGGGCCAGAGGCCAAGGTGAGGGGGCACATTCCCCCCCCCCCGCCATTTTTGACCCCCTCCTGCCGACGCCATCTTTGACCCCTCCCCCAGCATCGCCAACCTTCCCTCATTGCCGTCGCCATTGCCGTCGAGTACCTGTGCTGGCAGGGGTCCCCAATCCCCGCCAGCCGAAGTTCTGTGTCTTCACTGAAGACTCTTCAGCCCGTCTCTGAGTTGGCGCGTTGCTGCAGACTGCTGCAGCAGCTGATCTGATTCTGCAAGCGGGAAGCCGATTCTCTTTGCGTGGTATGAATCGTCCTGACGTCCTGCACATTCCTACATGCAGGATGTCAGGACGATTCATACCAGCAAAGAGAATCGGCTTCCCGCTTGCAGAATCAGATCAGCTGCTGCAGGCTGCAGCAACGCGCTGGCCCAGAGACAGGCTGAAGACACAGAACTTCAGCTGGTGGGGATTGGGGACCCCCGCCAGCACAGGTACTCGACGGCGATGGTGATGGGGGAGGGTTGGCGACACCGGGGGAGGGGTCCAGGGCCAAATCTGAGGGGGCCCAGGCCCCACGTAGCTACGCCACTGCGTTGAAGCCCTCTACTCAGTGTGCGGTGGCAGCTAAGAAAGCAAATAGAATATTAGGTATTATTAGGAAAGGAATGGAAAACAAAAATGATGATGTTATAATGCCTTTGTATTGCTCCATGGTGCTACCGTACCTCAAATATTGTGTTCAATTCTGGTCACTGCATCTCAAAAAAAGATACAGTGGAAACAGAAAAGGTACAGAGAAGGGCAACAAAAATGATAAAGGGGATGGGACAACTTCCCTATGAGGAAAGGCTAAAGCGGCTAGGGCTCTTCAGCTTGGAGAAAAGACAGCTGTGGAGAGATATGATAGAGGTCTATTAAAATGGACTTGGGGAAAATCCACTGCTTATTTCTAGGATAATACAACAAAACAAAAAATATAGTAGAGAATATTCTCAGAGTAACTCTATAATCTAGTCAAGTTGTATAAGGTAGAGTCTCATATAGAAAACACGGCTACTTTCACTTCACTCCCTCGGTGAATCTGCGCTCGTGTATATTTTTTATGCATTGACTCTTCCTCCAACCTACATATACTGTAATAACTTTTTCAATTACTCATAACATTGCATAAGTATAACATCGTGGTTACGTGATACTTATCTGTTTAAACTGGTGTGCTCATAAGCCCCGACAGGAAATCCTGAGATATTCATATTTTGTTCTTCCATGCCAAATCTGGTGAATTTCCATGCTTTATTTGAAGGTCATTTTGCCTCATGGGCTTCAGCCATCTCAATCTGCCTTCATCAGCTCTCTCCTACTTGCTTCCTTAGCTCTGGCTCCTAGCATCACTGCCTTCTTTTTTTGGGCCGCGGCCACCAGAAGGGCAAGTGAGGTGAACAAATCAACACTGGGTCCTTCAATTTAATGAACAGCTCTGGTTGTATATTTTAGTTGGTATATTTTCAGTAATGTTCCTAACAAAATTACGATACTTTTAAGCACAGGCAAAGGTACCCATAGAAATGTATTACTGGGCTACGCAGCTAAATGTGCGCATATAACATTATTGTAAGCACCCTAGTCCCATGAGCTGACTCTGTCCTACATGTATCTGAATAAGATTTATGTATGTCACCAGTGGCCTGCAACGTTACCTGAGGGAAAAGCTTCATTAACAAACTAACCTCGTCTCAAGTTCCAAAAACACTTGAGAGGAAAAATAAGTGAAAATCTAGAAAAAAGGTGTTACATTCCAAAGGAAATTTTTGTAAGTAATTATATACAGGATAATGAAAAGATGACCAACTGAAAGTTTAGCAGAATATGTTTATTCCACAAGATGTGGTTTACTTAAGGACTAGTTGAACTATAAAAGTTTTATAAAATCTTGGTTAACAGGAGTGCAAGAAAGAAAACTATACACCTCAATGTATAAATGCAGGGATAAATGCAAAGGAATGTTACAAATCAAACGTTTCTTCCCTCCCACTTAACAATAAACTACAGCTCAGAACACTTTGGTGAATACAAAAATCATAAACCCCTTTTTCTTACTATAATATCAGATGAGGGGTACTGCAGAAAATGTGGTATCCCACTCTGTTACCAGTACACTTTCTCTCAGGATCATGAATCAACCAAGGAAGTATGGCTTTGAGGCATATTTTCAAAGCACTTAGCCTTCCAAAGTTCCATAGAAACCTATGGAACTTTGGAAGGCTAAGTGCTTTGAAAATATGCCTCATTATCCCCTGCTAATATCCTCTGTGTGTCAATAGTCTTTCGCTCAATGAAAACAGATAGAAAATTTAGTCTAGTTCCTGGATGTCATAGGTGCAATTGTTGAAAACTTATCTGATGGTTCAAGCTTTCCTTGAGTCTTCTTCTTGCGTGGAAATGGTGGGGCCCTTCTTCTTTGTCCTCCTTCTGTGTAGGGTGAGGAATTATCAGCTGACAGAGTTCTTAGGAATTCAGACACACTCTAAATTTCACCTGAAGCTGAGATATATCTCAACCCTTTCACAGTTCAGATTTATTTCTGTATGAAATTTAGATTAACTTAAACATACTCTGAACAGAATTCTCAGAAATTCAAACACACTCTGAATTACACCTGAAGCTGAGACATATCATAGCCCTTTCACAGTTCAGATTTATTTCTGTGTGAAATTTAGATTAACTTCGATGTCTTCCCTATGGTATATCACAATAATAATTAAAAATGCTCCTCAAACTGTATACACTTTGCAAATATTTACCCCACAGATGTCTTAAACTTTATTTATTTGCTTATTTATTTACACAAGCTTGATATACAGCTAAGGCCAGGGGCATTAGCATAAAAGCATAGACAGATTAAAACAGATAAAAAGTTTTAAAAAGTGGGAAGCTAAAAGGACTAATGGAGCAGCAGAACTGGTACTACATGGTGCCAGAGAAAGCAATAGAGAAAAGGTGGGGTTTGGGGGCTTGTCTGAATTTGGGTAGGGTGGGCTGGTTCCTGATGGATAGTGGCAGGTCATTCCATAGTTTAGGGCCAAGGTAACAAAAGGCAGAATCACGGGTAAAGGAAGGACTGATGCAAGATGAAGGTGAAAAGCAAGTTATGTTGATACCCATTATACTTCCACATCTTGTGAGGGTGCAGAGTATACCATTGCCTGTCCTGGTTGTTCTGCTCATATTGAGACAGCATGGGCAGAAATTATATTAATTGTTAATTCTGTTTAAAGTTTGGTGGTTAAATTCTCAGTTCTGTAAAGTAAAGTGAAGGAATGCCATATGGTTTAGATTATTTAGAAGTTTAACGTTTGGGTTAGAAAGGTCAGAGAGAGAAACTTTCTTTGACCCTTGTGAGTGATGGATGGTTAAGGCTAGTTCATAGATACTATTTTACCACATATGGGTGCCAATATGAACAAGGCATGTTGCAGACATACTGTAGTTTTAAAAGGATTAGTTTTAAAATGCTTAGAAGGAGATAGTGTAAGTGTAGATATTCCTGATGTTTAGATTTGTTTTATAAGGAATTTTGATTTCTGCTTATTTTAGAATATCTTTTATTCTGTGTAATTAATAAGTTTTGTTTCTATGTAGAATATCTGTTCAACTCAGTGTGACTTTTCAAGTAAGAATGCAGTTGAAAATGTCATCATCTGGTTTGAATTATCCACAGTCCTAGCTAGTTCAATGTATGAAGCTAATAGGTGAAAGAGGTCAGGGAAAGTCTTGATTAATTATAGGTAAATGTAGGAATGGTCCTGAAAGTAATAACAAATCATATATGTATGCCATTAAGCAAGACTGGCCCCTTAGCCCCTCAATGAACCTAAGTTAGTATGAAGTTGATTGGGAAACTGATTATGTGAATAATAATAAAATGCAAGAGTTCTGGTGCCCAATTGTCTAGTGTGAGGGGCCCCAGGTCATAGGTCAGTTAGAAAATATCAAACCTATGTAACTGATATTTTGGAAATATATGTATAGAGATGATTGGTTCAGACAGGGTAATTAATCTATTCTTTACCATCTGGAAAGTAAGGGGGGCTAGGAGGGGGTTAGAACTGTATATAACTGGGAGCAGAAGCAGCTTACGTCAGAAGAAGGAGCTGAGAAGGAGAGAAGAGAACTGAAGAGGACAGACAGAAGCCACAAAGACACAGAGAGCTGAGAAAGAGAAGAAGAGACTTAATGCTGATGTCCTACTTTGTTTGCTGGCAAATAAAGAAGATTTCTCCCTCATTCTGGTGTGTGCTGTTTGACTCCTGAAGTACCACAGATTCTGCTAACACTAGTGGTAATTCCTGCAACAATATGACCTATTCTACTCAATCAGAGAACATGATGTATAGGAATGGCAGAGAGGGGTTAAGTCTACTGAAAGCTCTCTTGTGCTTAAATTGCTTTATATGATAAAAGAAACTAAAAATGTCTTTTAGAAAGCTGTGGAACTCCCAACAGAAGGATTTGTTTAAAAGTAAAGACATGGCACAGAAGGTGTAGAATGATGTGGTACAGTATAGAATGATTTTCTGCTAGAAGAAGCTATTAATCTATGCTACAAAATTCAGGAAAGTACTCAGTGCTTATCCTGTGCTGTGTAACTTGGTCTTACTGCCCCAGGCCCTGCTTCAAAATGTCAGGGCTTGTAACAGAAAAATGTCAAAAGAATTTCTGTTACAGAAAAAAAGATTTTGTCAAGTACAGCTGTCACCCTTCCCTTCTCCAGGAAAAGAAGGTTCTTTTAGCAAGATAAAATGCCATTGTTTAGATCAGGATTTGTCTGTGCAAATACAATAAACATGAGTAAAACCATGCAATCATAAACCAGCAACCAGTATAAACCTCATAGATTCAGTTCTTGATGCTGCTCCATCAAGGAACCAGTGCAATGACTTGCCCTGTGGCACTGAAAACCATAAAACATTAACTAAACTAGGAAAAACCTTAGCATCAACTCTGGTACTTCCACACTGTACTTATGCCCATGAATGGTACACATGAAACCCTGCAGCTTTCATGGGGGTGATATTACTCATCTGCTTGTAGACTCAGTCCAAAAGTGAGCTACACACCCAGAGACTGAATCTAACATACACAGCTTTAAGACTGAGATACATAGTTTATACAAAACACCCATCAGGAGGTGCTAACCCTCAACAGCACTCACATAGACTCTAATATGAAATTCTACCACAGGCCATTGGTAGTTGCTCAAAATTTCTAAGCTAGAGCCATGGTTTAGCTATGTGTTGGGTCAAAGAAGACTTCAGTTTGAGTTTTTGTCAAATGGAGTCCACAGGGACTGTGCTCTTTTGCAAAAGGGCTATACTGAGCTCTAGAGAGGGAGGAAAAGTGTTTGTTATTACTAAGGGAACTCTTGCCAGCTACAATGAGGAAGTTTAAGCCTCAAAGAAGACTTCCCTTCCAGGGCTTGGTTAATGAAAGGACCTTTTTGGTGACAAGGCATATCGTCTGGGGGGGGGGGGGGGGGGGTTATAAAATGGAAGCCACAAAGTACAGTGATAGAGTTGAAACAAAGTGTTTTTTCTTGCCTTTGTAATACCACAATACCTGGCAAAAAAAAAAAGACAACAAAGGCACTTAAGGCCTGTGTTATCAAGCCATGCTAGCGGTTCCCGCACGGCAATGGCAGCAGAGCACATTCAAAGTGAATAGGTTTGTCGGCATTACTGCACTGGGAGCCGCTAGTGCAGCTTGATAAAACAGGCCCCAACTGCAGTAGGCCAGAGGCTTACCCATATTTTACGTTTGGTAACTATACAGTAAGATCTGCTATAAAATCTAAAAATCAAAACCTAGTAAAATTGAACAAACATATTAGGCAGGCTTTGGCCTGTATTTAAAGCCCCCGATAGACTGGAATTTCTGTAAATATTTAAATATCCAATGCTGATGCATCTCACCTAAAAAGAAAGTTGCAGGTGAGTTTTTCATATCCCTTAGACAAAGGTCCGAGGTAGCTAGAAGCTTACATTACGATCTAGTTTTCTAATATTAATTAGATTGTAAGCTAGTATTGGTATAGCAATCTAGCAAATTTTTAAACAAACAAATGAGGGCTTTTTATTTACTGAAGTTTATTCAGATAGTTCTAAATGCTGTAAAAATGTGTGTGTGTGTTTTTTTTTAAATGTTGGAATGAAACTAAACATAAGTGGTGAAAAGAAGCCCATTATTGTTGGAGGGGAAGGGGATTTGGAATTAGCTCATACCTTTTCAGTATTAGTTCAAGGTGAGTTACATTCAGGTATAATGGGTAGTACAATATAGGGGCTCCTTTTACTAAGCTGTGCTAATGGATTTAGCACATCCTAATAATTAACATGTGCTAAATGCTAAGAGGCCCATAGGAATAAAATGGGCTTCTTAGCATTTAGCTCGCTCTAAATCCATTAGCACACCTTAGTAAAAGGAGCCTTAAATTTTTACTCGAGGTAATGGAGGGTTAAGGGACTCAGGGCCAGAGGCACTAAACTTAACGATCCATTAACGAGCAAGTAGATTACCCTGGCATGCACTAAAGGCTCTTTTCCGATGACGGGAGCAGCTAACGAAAACGGAATGCAGATGAGCAAATCGTGTAGAAACCCTATTGTAATGAGATGCACTAACATGTTCCGATTGCCTTAACGCTGGAAAAACTAGCAAGAGGTCTGTACCACTCGTTGGGGCTGCGGGGGATGAAAAACTTCATAAAATGTAACAAAAAAATGGGGGGGGGGGGGGGGGGGGGGAACGGCCAAGTGCTCGTCATGGACGTCCATTATGGGTGGTCTTTGCCTGAAAAAATGCCCAAGTGTGCCCTTTATGGACGTCTTCACTTAAAAAAAAAAAAAAAAACACCCCATCCTTAAGCTTTATTAAGCTCCACTTCAAACAAGACATCCATTTTGGGCGGCCTCCCCAGCATCTCCCCCCCCCCCCCCCCCCCCCCCCCCCCCCCCCGCAATAATAAAAACTTTCTTTTTGGCTGCCCTTCACTCAGCTGAGAGACCCGGAAGTCTCTGAGCCAATCCCTTTCCTTGATGCATAGCCATTCCCTACCGATTCGCTATGGAATCGGTAAGGGAACAGATCTTCCGAGAACTTTAGTGCATCTGGCCCTCACACAAGAAGCAGCAGTGGGATTTGAACCCTGGCCTGCAGGCTGCTGCTTTAGCCATTAAGCTACTCTTAGTGAGTAGCTATTGAGTGGAGGAGTGGCCTAGTAACTGGGTTCAATTTCTGCTGCTGCCTAACAGTTGGGGCAGTGGGTTGGGATCCTAGGGGAACTGGGTTTGATTCCTACTGTAGCTCCTTGTGACCCTTGGCAAGTCATTTAACCCTCCATTGCCCCAGCTACAAATAATACTTAGATTGTGAGCCCATTTGAGACAGAAAGTACCTGCATAGTGTGTGACCCAGGGGCGTAGCCAGACCACGGCGGGAGGAGGTCCAGAGACCGAGGTGGGGGCACATTTTAGCCTGCCTCCCCAAGCCACAGCCCCCCCCCCCCCCACTTTCAACCCCCCGCCACCACCAGGTACCTTTGCTGGCAGGGGTCCCCAACTCCAGCCAGCCGCAGTCTTCTTCAGCGTCGGTCTCTGGCACGTTCGCTGATCTGTTTCTGTCAGTCCTAACTCCTGACATCCTGCACGGGGCTACATACAGGACGTGCCTGCAGGACGTCAGGACTCACAGAAACAGATCAGCGAACGCGCCAGAGACCAGCGCTGAAGAAGACTTCTGCTGGTGGGGGTTGGGGCAGGCTCTTCTGATCTGCAGAGACTTGAGCCGCACAGTGCAGGAAGTTGGGGAAGTCTTGTGGGACTTCAAACCGCGAGACTACCCCACCTTCCTGCACCATGTGGCTCAAATCTCTGCAGAGCCTGATCGCCATACAGAGGAAGAGGAGGGGTTTGAAGCAGCACCAAGGCAGGCGTGACAGTACACTACTGCAAGAACCCTGGTAGTGTACCACCATACCATTACTCACAGCACTGTGTGAATAATGGCTGGAGGGAGGCCATGAGATATTGTGGGAAGGATAGAGGGGGTGCAGAGAGCCTGGGGAAGGTTAGGGAATGAGTATGGATGAAAGCTGAGGAGGCGGCATTAGAGAGGCTGGGTGAAAACTGGGGAGGGGCCATGAGAGGCTGGGTGAAAGCTGAGAGGGAGCATGAGAAAGGCTGGGGAGGGAGCACCAGAGAGGCTGAGTTAAAGCTGAGGAAAGAGCATGAGGGCTAGGCTGGGTGAAAGCTGAGCAGTGGGGAATAAGGGGCTGGAGGGAGATGGGCTGGACCCTGGGAAGGGGGCATCAGAGAGGCTGGGTGAAAGCTGAGGAGGGGGCATGAGAGGCTGAAGGGAGATGGACTGGACCTGGAGGAGGGGAAGGGGGCTGGAGGGTTATGGGCTGGACCCAAGAGTAGACAGGAACAGGGACACAGAAGAGAGGTGTTGGTCAGGACAGGTAGGGACACAGAGAAGATGGATAACAGACACAGAGAAAGAAGAAATGCAAGTAGACAGAAGACCTTGGAAAGGCAGGTAAATATCAGAGAAAATCAGAAGACAAAGACAAAATCAAATGGAAAAATAACATACTCAAACTATAAAGGTAGAAATATGTATTTTATTATCAACTGGACCATGTCAGGTATAGGAAATGTTCATCTCTGATATCCTTCATTTCCAGAATGATTGCATAGGTTGAGTTACTTTACCACAAGTTGGGTTATTTTAGTACAGGGGACAGGTTAGATTACTTGCGGGGACAGGTTAGATTCCAGTGAGGACGGGTAAGATTTCTGTCCCTGTGCAACTCTCTACTCTACAATTTAATCCACTTTGCTTTTAGGAAAACTACATTTTTGAAAATGACTGTCACTTATGGGAATGTGATTGTGAGTCATTAATCCAGCACAGCTAAAAATGTTCAACAACTACACTAGCAGAAAGTGGATTGTTCAGTCTGATAAAATGGGATCTTCATTATCATTGTCATACATGCTGTCCAATTAAAAAAAAAAAAGCTTTCACAAAGTTGGAATCATTGTCTGTTGTTGTTCTAACAATTTTCATCTGATGGCAAACTGTTTGAATATCTTCGAGAACTGATGCAAGAACATCAAATGTGTGGGAAGGGAACTCCTCACTCTTAAGGCCAAGCAGACTTCCTCCCTAAAGACTCTTACCATCCAGTGGACAGTTACCCCAATGTCAAATTTCCCATGGGATGACATGCAGTCTGTTGTAGTAGAGAATTGCTACCAGTTCAGCTTCATCTCCAATTTAAAGTGACCCAACCCATCACTGTTCTGTTTGGCTGGAGGCCACTAGCCAGCTCAAAAAACACAGGCAACTCCACTGTTCTTATAGATTATATTCTCTGAACAGCAAAATTTAAGATGAGATGATCCACTGTTAGCATGACACAAGGTTTGCAATAGCATAATCCTATTCCCAGTTTTGCTGTTTCATTTGGTTTACTGAGAAATTGTCATTTACATCTTCTTTTCGCTTGTACGTTTTACTGCAAGCATCAGATGCAACTGAGTAAAAGTAGTAAAAATTGGTGAAATTATTACTTCAGTAAAAGTAGCAAATGTTATCCTGTACTTCTTTCCAAGTAAAAGTAACAAAACATTTACTTAAGTACAGTAACTAGTTACATTTACTTAGTTACTATACAACACTGGCCATGTCCTAATTTACTCCAAAACAAATCCCCAAAAATGCATCCCCTTAACCTTGCTTAATTTTGATAGGCTCCCTCCTCAAGCATCTTAACATCCACAATGTGGAAAGGATAGCTGGCAATCAGTTCTCTGTCCTCATTGGCTAACCACTGCTGCAATCAAACCTTGCTGTTCCACTATGCCCAACCTAAAAATCCAATATTGCTCCAGCTGCTGTAGCTTCTTATGATCCCCTCCTCTCCTCTACAATGGAATATAATCCAACATAAAACACCTAAGAACCTCAGATGACACTTTGAACGTAGGCATGGAATAGCACAACTTTTTTTTTGATTCCGCGTCGGTTATCCAATGAAGATGGAGAACTGATTGTCACGCTTTCATTGGGCAGTCACTGTAAGCATTTCTAAGCCAGGTCGCTTTCTGTTATATCTGTCACAGGAAGAAGAATTCGCTGGAAAGGCTGAAGTAAAGATTTTGCTTTGGAAGTTTAGGGGGTCTTTTACTTAGGTGCGCTGGCGTTTTTAGTGCACGTTAAAAAAAGGCACACGCTAAACACAAAAGATGCCTCTAGGAATACATTGGCATCTTTAGCATTTAGCGCACGCCTATTTTTAACACGCGCTAAAAATGCCAGTGCACCTAAGTAAAAGACCTCCTTATTTAAGATGTTTTGCTTAACTTTTTTTTTTTCTTCTGTTTATGACCGTTATTGGTCTGGGTAACTCCCTGAAGCTGTGGTGTGTCAAATGATAGTGAAATGCTGGCCATTGTTGGAGCAGGACCAAATGCCTGTTTTAAGTTGTGAAACTATGTAAAAGGTTTTTTGTTTGTGAATTGAAGAAGCACGTTCTGAGAGAAACTCTGCCAAGAAGGTTTTTATGCCAATGATTGAGATTGAAGAACAAAGCAGAAGTCTTAAGTTCTCCACGGTTTTTTCCTTCCTGTTTTATTCGTTGTGAACCAGTAGTAACCAGTGACATCTATTTAGTGAAGTTTATTTATATAATTATAGTTAAACCATGCAATAATCCAAGCCCCGTTTCCAGGAGAAACCCTACAATTGGAACGAACAATTAAAAGCATGGGCAAAAAACCATGTCCTTCTGTTGTTGTCTCGGATTGATCTCTTGAAGTTGTGTTTTCCACTTCCTTCTGTTGTCAAAAAACCATGTCAGCAGCTCTACCTTAAAGACAGCGAGTTCTGATTTATCTGATAAATATTAAAGGCAAAGAATTCCATAACAATGAAGTCTGGTAACTGAAAGTGAAACAAGCCCAGTTCAAATATAAAAACATAAGAATAGCTATACTGGGTCAGACCAATGGCCCATCTAGCCCAGTATCCTGCTTCCAACAATAGCCAAACCAGGTCACAAAGTTTCTGACAGAAACCCAAATAATAGCAAAATCCCATGCAACCAATCCCAGGGCAAGCAGTGGCTTCCCCTATGTCTATCTGGATGGAGATAAAAAGACAATAAATTAGACTAAGAAGATCAATGGACTCTGGCTTTCTCCTCCAGCAAGTCCCTCTCAATTGACATAGGATTTTAGTACATAAGTACATAAGGACATAAGTAGTGCCATACTGGGAAAGACCAAAGGTCCATCTAGCCCAGCATCCTGTCACCGACAGTGGCCAATCCAGGTCAAGGGCACCTGGCACGCTCCCCAAACGTAAAAACATTCCAGACAAGTTATACCTAAAAATGCGGAATTTTTCCAAGTCCATTTAATAGCGGTCTATGGACTTGTCCTTTAGGAATCTATCTAACCCCTTTTTAAACTCCGTCAAGCTAACCGCCCGTACCACGTTCTCCGGCAACGAATTCCGAAGTCTAATTACACGTTGGGTGAAGAAAAATTTTCTCCGATTCGTTTTAAATTTACCACACTGTAGCTTCAACTCATGCCCTCTAGTCCTAGTATTTTTGGATAGCGTGAACAGTCGCTTCACATCCACCCGATCCATTCCACTCATTATTTTATACACTTCTATCATATCTCCCCTCAGCCGTCTCTTCTCCAAGCTGAAAAGCCCTAGCCTTCTCAGCCTCTCTTCATAGGAAAGTCGTCCCATCCCCACTATCATTTTCGTCGCCCTTCGCTGTACCTTTTCCAATTCTACTATATCTTTTTTGAGATACGGAGACCAGTACTGAACACAATACTCCAGGTGCGGTCGCACCATGGAGCGATACAACGGCATTATAACATCCGCACACCTGGACTCCATACCCTTCCTAATAACACCCAACATTCTATTCGCTTTCCTAGCCGCAGCAGCACACTGAGCAGAAGGTTTCAGCGTATCATCGACGACGACACCCAGATCCCTTTCTTGATCCGTAACTCCTAACGCGGAACCTTGCAAGACGTAGCTATAATTCGGGTTCCTCTTACCCACATGCATCACTTTGCACTTGTCAACATTGAACTTCATCTGCCACTTGCACGCCCATTCTCCCAGTCTCGCAAGGTCCTCCTGTAATCGTTCACATTCCTCCTGCGACTTGACGACCCTGAATAATTTTGTGTCATCGGCGAATTTAATTACCTCACTAGTTATTCCCATCTCTAGGTCATTTATAAATACATTAAAAAGCAACGGACCCAGCACAGACCCCTGCGGGACCCCACTAACTACCCTCCTCCACTGAGAATACTGGCCACGCAATCCTACTCTCTGCTTCCTATCTTTCAACCAGTTCTTAATCCATAATAATACCCTACCTCCGATTCCATGGCTCTGCAATTTCTTCAGGAGTCTTTCGTGCGGCACTTTGTCAAACGCCTTCTGAAAATCCAGATATACAATATCAACCGGCTCCCCATTGTCCACATGTTTGCTTACCCCCTCAAAAAAATGCATTAGATTGGTGAGGCAAGACTTCCCTTCACTAAATCCGTGCTGACTTTGTCTCATCAGTCCATGTTTTTGTATATGCTCTGCAATTTTATTCTTAATAATAGCCTCCACCATCTTGCCCGGCACCGACGTCAGACTCACCGGTCTATAATTTCCCGGATCTCCTCTGGAACCCTTCTTAAAAATCGGAGTAACATTGGCTACCCTCCAGTCTTCCGGTACTACACTCGATTTTAGGGACAGATTGCATATTTCTAACAGTAGCTCCGCAAGTTCATTTTTTAGTTCTATTAATACTCTGGGATGAATACCATCAGGTCCCGGTGATTTACTACTCTTCAGCTTGCTGAACTGACCCATTACATCCTCCAAGGTTACAGAGAATTTGTTTAGTTTCTCCGACTCCCCCGCTTCAAATATTCGTTCCGGCACCGGTGTCCCCCCCAAATCCTCCTCGGTGAAGACCGAAGCAAAGAATTCATTTAATTTCTCCGCTACGGCTTTGTCCTCCTTGATCGCCCCTTTAACACCATTTTCGTCCAGCGGCCCAACCGACTCTTTGGCCGGTTTCCTGCTTTTAATGTATCTAAAAAAATTTTTACTATGTATTTTTGCTTCCAACGCTAATTTCTTCTCAAAGTCCTTTTTTGCCCTCCTTATCTCCGCTTTGCATTTGGCTTGGCATTCCTTATGATCTATCCTGTTACTTTCAGTTGGTTCTCTTCTCCACTTTCTGAAGGATTGTTTTTTGGCTCTAATGATTTCCTTTATCTTACTGTTTAGCCACGCCGGCTGACGTTTAGTCTTTTTTCCCTTTTTTCTAATACGTGGAATATATTTGTCCTGAACCTCCAGGATGGTGTTTTTAAACAGCATCCACGCCTGATGCAAGTTTTGGTGATGTCACATTATTAATATAAAAAAAGAGGGTTTTTATGACCAATGATGGTGGTGTTATTGTGACTGAGGTCTTTTCCCTCAAATTAATTACATTTACATAATTATATTTGTAAATACTTACTGAAACAATGTGTAAGACTCAGCTTCCAAACCAAGTTTTCAATCCACCTTTGCTGATGACAAATCAAAACTGATGATTTCTTAACTTTCAAAATGTTATTTTTTTAAACTTTTCAACAATGTGCCCACAGGAAGAAAAAAAAAAGCCTCAGCAGTCAAAGGCTCCTAGCTGTGGAATTCGTGCATTTGGGCACTCCCTCAAGAGGACCACAGCTGCCCATCGACTAAGACCAATTATATTAAACCTTCAATGACTTCACATCTTCTCAATATCTTCACTTGTAACAACTTTCTTGCAGCCACACAACAACGAGAATGTGTATGTCCTTATGTACTAAACATCACTTAGCTTTGGTGGTACTTGTCCTTGTCCATTCTCATCACCCAACTTTCAAAATTGTTCAATCCCAGCCCCGATCCCAACAGGGTCCCGTTTCACCAACAACGGCTTCATCAGGGGAAACTGGGGTCATGGTGAGTGCTGCTCATATTATCCACTCGGCGTTTCTCATGTTGAAACAATATAATATCAGTTATTTTTTCTCTAAAAACAGGGATTCACTGTTAGCATTTGTTTGCCATTTACACATGGCCACTTCCATATGTAGCTGCCCCATTACACTACCACTACTATAGATATTGCACTATCCATTTCTTCTTTCATTAATCCAAGTGACAAGAAATAGTACCACTTGCAGTATTATACAACATGTGACATCGAATTTGTGATTTACTGTATTATATGCACTTGTCAGAAAATATATGTGGACCAATCGTCAAGGAAAATTTAAAATCCAAATGGCGGAACACCGCAGTGCTCTACAGAAAAAATTAAAAGCACCTATAGTAGGACACTGCATATTGCAGAACTATAGTTATGCAGATTTCAATGTTTCATATTGGATCACATACCCAGTAACTCTAGTGGTGGAGACCATAGAAGCCAGTTTTGGATTTATATATTAAATACAGTTCAACCATTGGGCTTACATGTTGCCATCAACTGGTTTTATTTCTTCTAATTACTAGATCTGAAGATTGGTACAAGTTATCATTCTTTGTCCATTGATATTTACTCTCTTGTTTTGATGTGTGTTAATGTGCCTTTAATTTTCATTAAATTGTGATTGGCTCCTGCCACCCACAGCACAACAAAAACATTTTTTTCGTGTGCTACTGGGCAAAAACCATTTGTCCTATACTAAATTCAGTGTGCATATTCCAAATCCGAAGTCAGAATTGTTGTAACACGTCAGGAAATTTTGTTATGCATAAGTTTGCCCAAATGAATTAAGCACTTGGAAAGCATTGAATAATTTTTTACAGAACGAGTTTTACTCCAACGATTACCTGATCTACCTCAAAGTTTTCGTAGTAAACAGTACATGAAAATGTAATGGAATAACAAAATTTCAAAAAAGTCTCGTATTCCAGTTTAAAAGTCTTACTTCAGCAAAGCCCAGTACTGTTAAAAGTGCTTCAGGCATCTACTTTTGCGTTTGTGACCGGTCATATTTTCCCGTTGCAAAAACCAGCAGCAGTCCCCCATCATGTTGGGATTCCAGCGGCCTTGATATCTGTTCTACATTGCAGAAATGTCTTTATGGAACTTCTCTCCATGTTCGTCACTTACGTGTCCCAAATTGGGTGGGAAAAAGTCAAGATGGGAATGTAAGAAATGCATTTTCAATGACATTCGGCAGCCAAGTTGTTCATATGCTTTAAGCATGTTGTCTACTAGTTCAGCATAGTGTAAGGAGGAGGTAGAAGGAAGGCAGAGAAGAGCTGATAGTGACAGTAAACGAGGAAAGGAGAAGCACCTGGGAAAAGAGGGTAGGAGACTTGTGAGAAGGGAAGAGAACTACAGAGCCCAGCAGCACTGGCAAGGGAGGAGGGAACAAGAGAAACAGCACCACAACTCCCAGCAGGTAGTAGAGTCAGGAGGTGATTGGGAGATGGAGGATAATCAGGTGGAGGAGCAGCACCTGGGAGAGAGGGTGGGGGAAGACTCCATGGAGTGGGAGGAGATTGAACTGGGGGAAGAAAGTGAAAGGAAAGGAGATGGTGAGGAGCAAATGGAGTTCTTTTGCTCAGGACAAAGGAAGGTGTGAAAAGAAAGAAATGGCAGAGAGGGAAGCTAGAGCTTTGGGGGCCGCTGAGTGACAGTGCCTAGTGGCGGTCTGACTTCATGGAACTGTGGGGATTAAGTACCTGAAGGAGGTCAGTCTGAACATTTTGGTGGGAGGTTGTCGCTGGTGTCTGGCAAGCGAGGGTGGTGAAAATGCCTCTACCTCCTGGACAGTAGTAGAAAGGAGAAGAGGAATCGACTGAACCACAGGTTTATCCCAAGTCATTAGCTAATTCTAAAACTGAACTGTTATGGATTTTTGTGTGTGTGAGAAGTGAAACAAGGTGCACAGAGACTAGCAGCTGTAGTACAGCGGGCAGACTGTTTTTCCACTGATACCGTTGGGGAATAAAGTACTCTGCAGGATAAATAGTACTGTGAATAATCACTTGTTACAAATGAGCGGAAGCAATTCTCCTAAGGTAATGGATTAGCCCCAATTGTGTGGGTGAAAAAGGACAGCACGGAGAGGTGTCGAGAGGAGAGCGGACAGCACTGAGAGGTGCCGGATCAAGAACAGACAGCACGGAGAGGTGCCGGCTGACAATAGTTTTCAGCTCGTCTGTTCCCAAGGAAGTTCTGCACTACTAGCACAAATGCATCCCAAACATTAATATTATAAGTGAATAGGCTTTGCATGTATAATGTAAAATCTAGACGTGTCAGGCAAATTCGGAGTTCATATTTGGAATCGGTGGGTTCAGTTTAGTATAAATCACATGTTTTTCTCTCAGTAGCAAAATCATTGTTGCATTGTGGCTACTATCCTATTACTGAGAGTTCTTCCCGGGAGTTGGCTGATACATTATTATTTTGTCTACAGATGATCCATTATTTGTAATTTGCTGAGGCAGTAGTGGTAGAGCCAGAAAACACTGGCCAACATTGGGAGGACCTATGGACTTGTGACAGATATTAAGCAGCTAGGTATTTTTTCATATTATCCAAACTGTTTTCTAAGAGAGGAAGCCAAAGATTTCATAATTCTTTATAAGGAGTTTTTTTGCCGATGATCAAATGGAAAGGCATTAGAATAATCATGGTGCCAGAGAAATTTCTGAGGACTTTTCCTTATCAAAAAGTTATTTATATAAATATCTAAAGTTATTTTTTTTGCTACATATTTGTTAATGGAAGTTTGTGTATTTACTATAAGAACATAATAGCCATATTGGGTCAGATCAATGGTTCATCTAATCCAGTATCCTGCTTCCAACAGTGGCCAATTCAGGTCAAAAGTACCTGACAGAGGGGGAGAAGAGGGGAGATCCAAGATGGCGACCGAGCAGGTTGTGTGAGACAGACGTTCCCACTTTCCACTAAAATGTAACCTTTTTCCTTAAAGAAAATGCCAAAAAGGAAGGGTAAGCAGAAGGGACCACCCCTCCCAAAGCAAATACCCTCCTTACCGGGACAGTCTATCTCCACATTTTTGGTTTCAACTCCGCAAGCGGGCGCTTCTGCTACCAGTGCAGAAAAGAGCCCCGGTCAGGAGAGTGATCTATCACTCAGCCCATTAGGACCAGCTACTCCCCCCCATCTGCAGCCAGAAAGAATTGCTGTTCCGAGTGTCGGAGATGAGACACACTCGAAGGGGTGGCGTACTCCCTCAATGGAAGCGGAAAAAGGAAACACCTCTATGGAAGGGGAGATAGAACAGCGACTCCCAGTAATATCTGGTGATGCAACGGTAAATGCCAATGTGAATATCGGGCTACAAGAGGAGATATCCCTCTGTGCTATGGCGGTTCAGCCGTTAGTAAGACCCACTGAAATTTCGCTGGAATCAATCTGGTCTGCCCTTGAATCTCTGCATAAGGTCTGTACTTCGTTTATTTCTGTTTCATTAAATAATTCAATACAAATTAGAACTTTAAAAGAAAAGGTTAAGGAAGCCGTGAGTAAACAATCTAAATTAGAAAAAGATGTTGCTAAAGTTCTAGAACAATAAGCTCAACTTTCTGGAGATAGTCTTTTATTGTACCGGAAAACTGAAAACTTAGAAAAATTTCAAGAAATTTGAATATTCGTCTATTGAACTTTCCTCAATCTCAATATATCAATCCAAGAGATATGTTTATTAAATGTCTACAAGAGGTTTACAAGCATTCCGAGCAATCTTTGCCACCATTACAGAGAATATATTATCTGGATTCGAAATTAAAACAACAATTGGTTACATAACAACAGGATAACGTAGTAGAAACATTACAGACTTTCTGAACAAGCTTTAGAGAACATTCAAACCAGGACTACTCTAATTGTGTCATTTGTATTCCTTCAAGACAAAGAAGCTTTATTACGACTTTTTTTTTTTAATATTCTGCCAGAGTTTAAAGGAAATAAAGTTTCAATATTTCCAGATGGACACAACAGAGAAGAAAAAAGCTTTTGGATATGAAGCAAGAACTAATTGAGTTAAAAGAGCGTTTTCAACTGACATTTCCTTGCAAGTGTTTGTTAACATTTTAATGATAAGCGATATGTCTTTTCTGAACCAGAACTAAGAAATTTTCTAAATATACAGAGCAACAAGGAACAGTCCTAGACAGAGCGGATTTAAATTTAGGGGTTAACCTCCTGCTTGTTTCCTCTTGATTCAGTATGAATGTTTAAACCATCTTCCAATGGTATAATTCTTAATATCTTGGTATCTCTCCCCCTTTTTTGTGGACTGTATAGACCAAATTTAAAAGAAGAAATTCTTTTCAGTTTTTTTACCTATGTTACTTTATTCAAAATTGGTGTATCTATTCAAAGATTGTATCTTTGTAATAAATGAAAACTCAATAAATATAAATTAAAAAAAAAAAAGTACCTGATAGAAACCCAAATAGTAGCAAGATTCATGTTACTGATCCCAGGGACAAGCAGAGACTTTCCCCATGTCTATCTCAATAGCAGACTATGGACTTGTCCTCCAGGAACTTGTTCAAACTTTTTATAAACCCAGATATACTAACCACTGACATGACATCCTCTGGCAATGAGTTCCAGAGAATTATTATATAGGATAATATGAATTCAGAATTTTTTGAGATAATTTCTAAAGAATTCTGGGTGAGGAACTCCCAGATCATGTTCCTGTGGGTTTCTTTTTCCTTATTGTCAGGCCACGGTAAGATGGAATTTGCTCTCACTTGATAATTTTCTTTCTTGGATTCCTGCTCGCCCAGATCAGACCCACTCTCTCCTTTTTCCATGACTTTTTTTGTTTGTGTCCTGTATGTAGTATGATGGTGTTCTTTTCTATCAACATTGGTGTTCTTTTCATGAAGAGTTTTTTATTTTAATTTGTGTTGTTAACTGTTTTGTCCTTTTTGCTTAGTAAAAGTGATATATCAAGTCAGAAATAAACAAAAGGCCACCTATCAGCAGATAGAGCAAGAGAGGCTCAAATTTCCAGTGACATCATCAGTATAAGGAGTGGTCCAGCCTGGAACTTGCCAGCATATGAATGTCAAAGCCAATATTTCCAGAGAAGAAATACATATACAAAACACCAAGTAAACCCCCTCCCCCCTTCCAAAAAAACAGCATATGAAAGCAACTGAGATCATACACCCCCAGAGACTTCTCAAAAACCACAGTCTTCCTGGATGGGTCCTGAAATGGTCCTAGCAGGAATCAAGAAAAGAAAATGATCAAGTATGACTAAATTTCACCCTCCTTTTTATCTACTAGACTAATCTAGACCAACATGATGAACCAAAGCTTCATCTCTTAGGGTGGGAAGAAGACAGAGATCCCTCCAATATTTCCTGCCAAAGGCAGCATCACCTCTGGCCCAGGCATCAATCTTGCAGTGCTTGACAAAGAATTTAGTGACAGCACAATGCATCCAAATATCCTGCACCTCCATCCAGGTCATTTTCAAACGAGCCTGAAGACCTTCTAGAACCACTGCAACTGAGAATGTAGCCCACCTCAATAGATGCCTTAATCCATTGCACCATGAATACTTGAAGGCAACCTCCCACTTGCACAGCCTATTAACAAAACAAAGAGCTATCAGATTTTCAGAAGGAATTTTTAAGTTTTACATAGTGATAGAACCCAAGGAATCCCCAGCTTATACAGTACTCACACCGAACCCTCCTTCGACCTCCTGGAGAATGCCAAGAGACTTTGATTCACATGAAAAGGACAAACCACTCTGGGCAAGACGAATGGCAATGTATAAATAGTAACTGAATCTGCTGAGAAGGGTAAGTAAGGATTCCTGCAACTCTAAGGGCCAAGCAGAAAGAAACCACAAAGAAGGCATTTAAGCAAAGATCCTTCAACGATACTCACTTCATAAATCATGGGGAGGATTAACTAGGCCATTCAACACCATGTTAAATCTCATTGTGACTGAATTTGCTTGACTCCTGGTAAAAATGAAAGACATTCACACCGTAAACCCCTAGGGGTCTCTTATGTGCTAAAAGC
This sequence comes from Microcaecilia unicolor, assembly GCF_901765095.1. NCBI lineage: Eukaryota > Metazoa > Chordata > Amphibia > Gymnophiona > Siphonopidae > Microcaecilia > Microcaecilia unicolor. The sequence continues at coordinate 435,876,384 of NC_044033.1, forward strand.
CCTCTTGTGGCTCTTGTCCAGCTTCCCTCATCCTCAGCCAGAGTTTGCTAGCACTCTGCTTTGGGGAACAACCTAGAAACAAGGCTCCTCTGTGACTCCTGTAAATCTGGTCTCTATGTTTGGGGCTCCTCTTTCACTCAGGGTGACCTTCATTAACACCCATTCGTGGGCCTGCCTCCCAGCTGTATCCCCTGGTAACAGGCCACCTTACCGGTTCCTCTGATGGGCCCCCCGGTCACCCTTCTTTGGAATATAACTCGGGTTTCTCAGCTTACAGCCATATGCAAATTCACTCCACACCACATGCAAATTAACAAAAAAAACTCTTTATTAGCACCCGGTTCCTGTGTGTGGACACAGTTTCCAGCATCTCATTCAACTTTCAATAATACACAATTTCATTTATACCCCAAAAGGTATCCCAGGTCAGCACCTTCTTGGTTTGTAGAGGGATCCTTCTCTCTCACTTCCAGGAATCTCCTCCTTTCCTGTATATCATTCAACTTGCAATAATACACAGTTTCATTTCTACCAAAAGCCCTACCAGGTCAGTACCTTCTGGGCTTTTAGAGGGATCCTTCCCTCCCATCTTCCAGGACTCTCCTCCAACTGGTTTCAGGTCCCCATCTCCTCAGGAGGTGCTGTTTATATAGGGCTCCTAATAGCCAACCACACCCTTTCTGGGCCCCTCCTCCTAGTTCTATAAGAGTCTAGAGCCTGCTGTGTGCATTTTCTCTTAAAGGGGAATCCTCTGCTATGGGTACTCCCTGGTCCCCATGTTCAGGCCTTGGCTGGAGCTCCCTCTACTGGCCCCTTCAGGTCATTACCCTGATGTCCCATTGGAGCTCCCTCTGGGGACCATATCATGGCATTTTCCATGCTTTCTGTAGGAGAGCACCCTCTGGCAGCCTCCTCAGGGTAGGGAAATCCTGTGTTTATCACAACATGCCTTGTCAAAGAAGTACCATTCACCTTACCTCTGAAAAAAGGAGAAAACTGCCACCTGAACCTCGAGAAAACCAACAGCCAACTCCTGCTCCAAATGTTCCTGCTGGACAGCCAAGATAGCTATCTCCACCTACCAGGGAGGTAACTCATGATCTGCACAGCAACATTCCAAAAATCCTCCAACCAGGACATACGCCAAGGACATGAAACTCTGGCAAACCTTCAGAAAAGTATCTATTATAGATGTCAAGTAACCCTTACCCTCAAATAGCATCTCTAGAGCGCCAAACTGTAAGCCAGAAGAGATCCAGATCCTCTACAATGATTGGTTCCTGTCTCAAGATCAGGATCCCTTGGCAGCAGCACCGGGGACTCTGCCAACAAGTGAACCAGAGCCACATACCATGGCTGGAGAGGCCAATCCAAAGCTACCAGGATGACAAGAAAACAGGTGTCACATAATTTTCTAAAGAACCAGACCAGAGGCCATGGCAGGAAGATATACAAAGGTTGCTGCCTGGGGGCCAGGTTTGTAAGAATGCATTCAACCAAGTTGTTGTTCCCTCCTTCTTCCAGTAGCTGAAGAGACGGCAATTTACATACAAATGTGTTGCCATCAGATCAAAGAGTTAAGTCCCCCAATACTCCACTAGCAAGTGGAAGGCCAAGGTGCTCTACTACCACTCTTCTGGGTCCATAGACTACCTGATGAGGAAATCTGCATGGGTTCAAAAGATAAACCTTGCTTTCTCTACCTCACCACCTCTCCCCTCCATTAGTCCATTCCCCTCTCTCTCCTTCCCCCCTCATTCCCTTTCCTCCTTTCCTGAAGTTACTATTGAGGAAACTACACTTCTCCTTTCTTCCTCAAAATGTACCACCTGTTCCTCTGATCCCATTCCCACCCACCTTCTTAATGCCATCTCTCCTGCTCTTATTCCTTTTATCTGTCACATTCTCAACCTCTCACTTTCCACTGCAACTGTCCCTGCTGCCTTTAAACATGCTGTGGTCACACCTTTCCTTAAGAAGCCTTCACTCGACCCTACTTGTCCCTCTAATTACCGACCCATCTCCCTCCTTCCTTTTCTCTCCAAATTACTTGAGCGTGCTGTTCACCGCCGCTGCCTTGATTTTCTCTCCTCACATGGGTGTTTATCGCCGCAAACGGGTCCGTGAAGGGGCGGACCGAACCGTATTTTCGAAAAAAATAGACGTCCATGTTTTATTCGACAATTTGTGAGCTGGGCGTTTTAGTTTTTCAGTGATAATGGAAAATGAAAGCGCCCAGCTCAAAAACGAATAAATCCAAGGCATTTGTTCGTGGGAGGGGCCAGGAGTCGTAGTGCACGGTCTCCCTCACATGCCAGGACACCAACCGGGCACCCTAGGGGGCACTTTTACAAAAACAAAAAAAAAGGTAAAAGAGCTCCCAGGTGCATAGCACCCTTCCCTTGTGTGTTGAGCCCCCCAAATCCCCCTCAAACCCACTGCCCACAAGTCTACACCATTACTATAGCCCTAAGGGGTGAAGGGGGCACCTACATGTGGGTACAGTGGGTTGGGGGGGTTGGACGACTAAGCATTGAGCAGCACAATTGTAACAGGTAGGGGGGGGGATGGGGCTGGGTCCACCTGCCTGAAGTCCACTGCACCCCCTAACAACTGCTCCAGGGACCTGCATACTGCTGCCAGGGAGGTGGGTATGACATTTGAGGGTGAAAATAAAAAGTTGTGAAACATCATTTTTTGTGGTGGGAGGGGGTTAGTGACCACTGGGGGAGTCAGGAGAGGTCATCCCCGATTCCCTCTGGTGGTAATCTGGTCATTTAGGGCACTTTTTGGGGCCTTATTCGTGAAAAAACAGGGTCCAGGAAAAGTGCCCTAAATTCTAGCTACAAACGCATACTTTTTTTCCATTATCAGTGAAAGGCGCCCATCTCTGTTCGGGTGATAACCACGCCCCAGTCCCGCCTTCACCACGCCTCTGACACGCCCCCGTCAACTTTGTACGCTTCCGCGATGGAGTGCAGTTGAAAACGTCCAAGTTCGGCTTTCGATTATACCGCGTTATTCGTTTTTGGGAGATAAACGCCTATCTCCTGATTTAGGTCTCAATATAGGCGTTTTTGTCTTTCGATTATAAGCTGGATTGCTTGTCTGGATGTCTCAACGCCACCTGAAATTAAATATGACCAAAACCGAGCTTCTCATTTTCCCCCCCAAACCCACCTCCCCGCTCCCCCCGTTTTCTATTTCTGTTGATGGCTCTCTCATTCTCCCTGTCTCCTCAGCTCGAAACCTTGGGGTCATCTTTGACTCTTCTCTCTCCTTCTATGCTCATATCCAGCAGATTGCCAAGACCTGTCATTTCTTTCTTTACAACATCCGTAAAATCCGCCCCTTTCTTTCCGAGCACTCTACCAAAACCCTCATCCACACCCTTGTCACCTCTCGTTTAGACTACTGCAATCTGCTTCTTGCTGGCCTCCCACTTAGTCACCTCTCCCCTCTCCAGTCGGTTCAAAACTCTGCTGCCCGTCTCGTCTTCCGCCAGGGTCGCTTTACTCATACTACCCCCCTCCTCAAGACCCTTCACTGGCTCCCTATCCGTTTTCACATCCTGTTCAAACGTCTTCTACTAACCTATAAATGTACTCACTCTGCTGCTCCCCAGTATCTCTCCACACTCGTTCTTCCCTACACCCCTTCCCGTGCACTCCGCTCCATGGATAAATCCTTCTTATCTGTTCCCTTCTCCACTACTGCCTACTCCAGACTTCGCGCCTTCTGTCTCGCTGCACCCTAAGCCTGGAATAAACTTCCTGAGCCCCTACATCTTGCCCCATCTTTGGCCACCTTTAAATCTAGACTGAAAGCCCACCTCTTTAACATTGCTTTTGACTCGTAACCACTTGTAACCACTCGCCTCCACCTACCCTCCTCTCTTCCTTCCCGTTCACATTAATTGATTTGATTACTTTATTTATTTTTTGTCTATTAGATTGTAAGCTCTTTGAGCAGGGACTGTCTTTCTTCTATGTTTGTGCAGCGCTGCGTACGCTTTGTAGCGCTATAGAAATACTAAATAGTAGTAGTAGTAGTACTGTCCACTCCTTCAATGGGCACTGCCAATACCACCATGAGATAAGCTCTCCACACAGCTGCAGATCCATGTCACAGTAGGGATCTGAAGGAAGCCAGGGGGCAGCAGCTTCCTGATCACAAGGTGAGGAATACAGCCAAGACGACAGGGAGCAGGTCCCAAGTGAAGGACTGGGGTTGTTTCTAATTCAGGAGGTGGAGTTATTTGATCACTCCTCAGCTATAGCCCAGATGGGGCAGCCACTTCAGGGAGCAAAGAGAGTGAGAGACGGCAGACCCATCTTATCCTCCACTGATAAAGGGGTGCTAATGAGGGTCAGTGGGTTCTCTCCACATAGATGTAGATGGGGGGAAGACTTTGCCTGTTTCTCCAGGAGATCTCAAGGAAAGGAAGGTAAAATTATGTATCATACCTGATAATTTTCTTTCCATTAATCATAGCTGATCAATCCATAGACTGGTGGGTTGTGTCCATCTACCAGCAGGTGGAGATAGAGAGCAAACTTTTGCCTCCCTATATGTGGTCATGTGCTGCCGGAAACTCCTCAGATGTCGATATCAAAGCTCCATCCGCAGGACTCAGCACTTAGAGAATTACACCCACAAAGGGACACTCTGCCCAGCTCACCACCGCCGAAACGGGGGAGGGGAATTAACCCAGCTCATCCCCACACAAGTGGGGGAGGGGAATCCGTCCAGCTCATCCCCGCGGAGCGGGGGAGGGACACCACACCCGCCGATGCGGGGGGATCTGGCTTATCCTGCAACCGCAACCGCGGGAGGAGCTGACTGACCCTAACACCGCCGAAGCGGGAGGGGTACAAAGCTGCCCTACAGCCGCACGAAGCGGGAGGGAGTGCCGGCAGAATTTAAGTCTCAATCCAGCCCCGTAAAACGGAGGGGAGAGGAATGCAGCAGCTCACTAACACAAACTCGTCTCAACTCTTGAAGAATCCAAGTGAAAAATAACTTGAACACGAAGTCTTCCTGAACAGGAAACTGAAGACTAAACTTGAATCTGAAATGCAACCAGAATATAAACAGTACAGATATCTGGGAGGGACTATGGATTGATCAGCTATGATTAATGGAAAGAAAATTATCAGGTATGATACATAATTTTACCTTCCATATCATCAAGCTGATCAATCCATAGACTGGTGGGATGTACCGAAGCAGTACTCACCCAGGCGGGACATAGAAATCCCTGACCGCAACACTGAAGCTCCAAACCGGGCCTCTCGGCCCGAGCAGACACAGTCAAGCGGTAATGCTTGGAGAATGTATGGGCCGAAGCCCAAGTTGCCGCCTTGCATATCTCTTCAAGGAGACGGAACCGGCCTCTGCCATCGAGGCCGCCTGAGCTCTGTGGAGTGAGCCTTCAGCTGGATAGGCGGCACCTTCCCCGCGGCCACATAAGCCGCTGCAATGGCTTCCTTGACCCATCTTGCCACTGTAGGCTTAGCAGCCTGCAGACCCCTACGAGGACCTGCAAACAGGACAAAACAGATGATCCGATTTCCGGAAATCATGGTCAATTCCAAGTATCTTATGATGACTCGTCTCACATCCAGATATTTAAGAGCAGAGTATTCCTCTGGGTAGTCCTCCCTACGAAAGGAAGGGAGACAGAGCTGCTTGATTCACATGGAAGCGAGAGACAATCTTGGGCAGGAAGGAAGGCACTGTGCGAATAGTCACTCCTGCCCTCAGTGAACTGCAGAAAAGGCTCTCGACATGAGAGCGCCTGGAGCTCGGAAACTCTTCTGGCTGAAGTGATAGCCACCAAAAAGACTGCTTTCAACGTCAGGTCTTTCAGAGATGCCCTCGACAAGGGTTCAAAAGGCGGCTTCTGTAATGCTCTTAGCACCAGATTGAGATTCCACGCAGGCACCACCGAGTGCAGAGGAGGGCGCAGGTGATTAACTCCCTTGAGAAAAACGCACCACATCTGGCTGCGAAGCCAGGGAAGCACCCTTCAGGCGGCCTCTAAAGCAAGCCAGGGCCGCTACATGGACTTTAAGGGAACTGAGCGACAGGCCTTTCTCCAGACCTTCTTGCAGGAATGCCAACACTGAAGAAATTGGAGCAGTGAATGGAGAAAATGAGCCTGCTTCACACCACGCTGCAAAGGTACGCCAAACCCTGGCGTAAGCAGTAGAAGTAGAGCGCTTCCTCGCTCTCAGCATAGTGGCGATGACCTTGTCTGAGAAGCCCTTCTTCCTCAGACGCTGCCGCTCAATAGCCAGGCCGTAAGACCAAAGGGGGAGGGATCCTCCATCACCACGGGACCCTGATGCAACAGGCTCTGCTCCACTGGCAGCCGCAGAGGATCGTCGACTGAGAGCCTGATCAAGTCCGCATACTAGGGACGTCTGGGCCAATCCGGACCCACCAGGATTATCCGGCCTGGATGCTTTGCCACCCGGTCTAGCACCCTGCCCAGCATGGGCCAGGGCGGGAACACATAGAGAAGCTCTTGTGTCGGCCACTGTTGGAGAAGAGCATCTACTCCCAGGGATCGAGGGTCCCGTCCTCTGCTGAAAAAGCGCGGCACTTGGCAATTGGCCGATGACGCCATCAGATCTAGGCTCGGTTGGCCCCAGCGCTTCGTGATGTCCAAGAACGCCTGAGCAGATAGCTGCCACTCTCCGGGCTCCAAGGTATGGCGACTGAGAAAGTCCGCCTTGACATTCATGACTCCGGCAATGTGGGCCGCTGACAGCTGCTCCAGGTTCGCTTCCGCCCACTGGCATAGACTCATAGCCTCCTTGGCTAGAGGGGCGCTCTTGGTACCTCCCTGGCGGTTGACATAAGCCACAGCCGTGGCATTGTCCGACAGAACCCGTACTGGCTTCAACGCCAGTACCGGGATGAACTCCAAAAGCGCCAACCGAATGGCTCTGAGTTCCAGGAGGTTGATAGACCACTTTGCCTCTGCAGGAGACCAGAGCCCCTGCGCTGTCCTTCCCAAGCAGTGGGCTCCCCAGCCCGACAAAGAGGCGTCCGTCGTGACAACAATCCACTCCGGGATCACCAGAGGCATTCCTGCGGACAACTTGTCTGTCTGCATCCACCAGCTCAGCGCCTTGCGCACTGCTGGGTCCAAGGGAAGGCGCAAAGCATAATCCTCCGACATCGGAGTCCAGCACTGCAGCAGAGAGGGTTGTAGTGGTTTCATATGAGCCCTGGCCCAGGGCACTACTTCCATCGTGGCCGTCATAGAGCCCAACAGCTGCACATAGTCCCAAGCCCGAAGAGGAGAGGCTACTAGGAACTGGTCCACCTGAGCCTGAAGTTTGACAATCCGATTGTCTGGCAGGAACACTCTGCCCACTTGGGTGTCGAATCGAACTCCCAGATACTCCAGGGACTGAGTCGGGCGCAGCTGGCTTTTCTCCCAGTTGATGATCCACCCCAGGGAGCTCAAAAGAGCACCCACCCGGTTCACAGCTTTGCCGCACTCTGCATAAGAGGGGGCTCGGATCAACCAGTCGTCCAGATAAGGATGGACTTGTACTCCTTCCTTCCTCAGGAAGGCCGTGATGACCACCATGACTTTGGAGAAGGTCCGCGGAGCAGTAGCCAACCCGAACGGGAGGGCTCTGAACTGGAAGTGTCGGCCCAGGACTGCAAAACGCAGAAAGCATTGATGGGGAGGCCAGATGGGAATATGCAAGTACGCTTCCTTGATGTCCAAGGATGCCAGGTACTCCCCTGCCTTCACTGCCGCTATAACAGAGCGGAGAGTCTCCATGCGAAAGTGCCGAACTTTCAAGGCCCGATTGACCCCTTTGAGGTCGAGGATAGGCCGTACAGAACCTCCTTTCTTTGGTACCACAAAGTAAATGGAGTAACGTCCTTGCCAAGCTGATTTCTGGCACCGGAACTACCGCACCCAGGCGGATTAGATTGTCCAAGGTCTGCTGCAACTGCCACAGCTTTGACCGGAGACTTGCAGGGAGAGAGTAACAACCCGTCTCTAAGGGTCGGCAGAACTCTAGCTGTAGCCCGTCTTTGATGACTTCCAGCACCCAAGCGTCTGAAGTTATTGTGGTCCACTCGCCCAGAAACGGAGGACAGCCGTCCTCCAATCTGCACTGGGGTGGAGGACCAAGGCCCCGTCATTGGGTACGAGACCCTGGGGGAGGACCGGAGGGAGCACCTCCGGGACGGCGGTCTCTGCGAAAGGAATGCTGCTTGGGGGAGAAGTTCCTCTTGAAGGAAGAGGAGGCAGAAGAGCCCGACCTGCCCGGGCGGTACCGACGGGCTTCCTGAAACCGTCCTCTGGAGGTACCGGGACGAGTACTAGCCCGAGCCCTGACCTCTGGTAACTTCTTGCCCTTAGACGTGCCAAGATCGGTCACGAATTTGTCCAGCTCGACCCCAAAGAGCAGCTTGCCTTTAAAAGGCAATTTCGCTAGGCGGGATTTAGAGGCGTGGTCAGCAGACCAATGCTTCAGCCAAAGCCACCGCCGCGCAGAGATTGTCTGAGCCATGCCTTTAGCTGAGGCCCTCAAGACATCATACAGCAAGTCTGCCAAATAGGCCAAGCCCGATTCCAGGGCCGGCCAATCAGCCCTCAAGGAATGATCCGAGGGGGAAGCCCGCTGCACCAAAGTCAGGCACGCCCTGGCCACATAGGAGCCGCAAACTGAGGCCTGCAAACTTAAAGCAGCCGCCTCAAAGGACGACCTTAAGGCCGCCTCCAATCTTCTGTCTTGGGCGTCCTTTAGGGCCGTGCCACCTTCCACCGGCAACGCCGTTTTCTTAGTCACCGCAGTGATTAAAGAATCCACGGTAGGCCACAGATAGGCCTCACGTTCACTTTCAGGCAAAGGATAGAGGCGGGACATAGCCCTAGCCACTTTAAGGCTCGCTTCCGGGACATCCCATTGAGCCGAAATTAAGGTGTGCATGGCATCATGCACGTGGAAGGTTCTAGGCGGGCGCTTCATCCCCAGCATAATGGCAGAGCCAACAGGGGCTGAGGGAGAGACGTCCTCCGGAAAGGAAATCTTCAAAATGCCCATGGCCTGCACTAACAGGTTGGGCAAATCCTCTGAGCTAAAGAGCCGCGCTGCAGAGGGGTCATCCGCTCCATCCGAGCGGGGATCCGTCTCCTCCAAGGAATCCGCAAAGGACCGTTGGGAGAACTCAGATACGCTGCCCTCATCTACATCGGAGGAGACAAAGTCCTCCAAGGCCTGGGAATCAACCCGAGGGCGTTTACCTCCGGGGGCCTCAACCTCTTTACCAGACGAGGGAGCAGGGGCAGCGTTTTGCATAAGGAAGGCCTGATGCAGCAGCAAAACAAACTCGGGGGAGAAACCCCCCAGACTGTGCACTTCCGCAGCCTGGGCTACAGCCCTAGACGCACCCTCAACCGGCACTCGCAAGAGCGGGGGAGAGACATGCTGCGCATCCAAGATGGCATCCAGCGCGACACTACGCGAAGGAGCCGCGCGGGAAGAACGGCGCTTAACTTTAGCCGCTTCTGTGCCGTCGCCCAAATTAAGGGCGTTCATGGCATCAATGTCTCCCACCTCAAGGGCGGCCCAAGAAGAAGCCGTCCGAGCCGCGTGGCCGACCAATATGGCGGAGGTGAGCCGCGGGGGATGGGCGTTTATGGCGGGAAAAACTGCCACGCCGGAGGAAGGACCGGGACACTCATCGGTCACGAAACTGTCACCCAACAAGGGCGAATCAGACTTTAAGACCCCCGCATCCCCTCTGGAAGCGCACACGCGATCCGGGGAGCGACTCTTTGCGCCCTCGCCCTCCGACGTCATGGGCCACGTGGAGACCAATCGGGGAACCCCCTGCCCGCTATAAAAGGTAAAAATTACCTGCTGTCCGCTCCGAGCTGTAACGACCTGGTGTCCCAGTGAGTAGCTGCAATAAATGTTTAAATAAACGTTGAAATAAACGCCTTTAAGGACGTTCAAAATTTTTTTTTTTTTTTTTTAAACGGAGCCAGCGGGAGGGGGGAGAAAAGGAGGGACCTGGCGCCACCAGGTTTGCACTTGCTCAAAAAGAGCCCTCAACCCCAGGCACTCAACAAAACCTAAAAATTAGGCTTGGAGGCCTAGCCAGAGCTGCTGCTGTGTGTGACCACCACCTGCTGAGATAGAGAACATACTGAGGAGTTTCCGGCAGCACATGACCACATATAGGGAGGCAAAAGTTTGCTCTCTATCTCCACCTGCTGGTAGATGGACACAACCCACCAGTCTATGGATTGATCAGCTTGATGATATGGAAATTAAAACATAGCAAAATGTAGACAAATAAAGACCACATGTTCAATTCAGTCTGCCCATCATTGCCATCTACTCTACCTATCACTCCCTTAGAGATCCTATGTACTTGTCCCAAGCTCTCTTGAATTCAAATACTGTTTTTGTCTTCACCACCTTTTCCGTGAAGAAGTATTTCCTCAGGTTACTTCTGAGTCTATCCTCTTTCACTTTCATGACTTCTTGTTCCAAAGCTTCCTTTCAATTGAAAGACTTGTCTCCTGTGCATTTATGCCACGTGGGTATTTAATGTCTCTATCATATCTACTACTACTTAACATTTCTAAAGCGCTACTAGGGTTACGCAGCGCTGTACAATTTAACATGGAAAGACAGTCCCTGCCTTTCTTCCAAAGTATACCTATTGAGATCTTAAGTCTGTCCCTATAACGCTTTATAATGAAGACCACTGACCATTTTAGTAGCCACCCTCTGGACCGACTCCATCCTGTTTGTACCTTTTTGAAGGTGCGGTCTCCAGAATTGTATACAATATTCTAAATGAAATCTCACCAGAGTCCTCATCATCACCTCATTTTCCTACTGGCAATTCCTCTCCCTATGCACCCAAGCATCCTTCTAGCTTTCACCATCAACAAGATCATAACAAATGAACACACCCAAGTCCCGCTCCTCTTTCATTCATTCATAAAAGTTCTTTGCCCCCTAAACTGTACCATTCCTTCGGGTTTTTGCAGTCCAAATGCATGACCCTGCATTTTTTAGCATTAAATCTAAGTTGCCAAATTCCAGACCATTCCACTAGCTTTGCTAAGCCCTTCCCCATGTTATCCACACCATATTACAGATTTTGGTATCATCCTCAATGAGGTAAACCTTACCAGACAGCCCTTCAGCATTATCACTTACAAAAATGTTAAAAAGAACTGGCCTAAGAACCGAAAAATGCGGCACGCCACTGGTAACGTCTTTTTCCTCAAAATGAGCTTCATTTACCACTAACCTCTATTGCTTTCCACTCAACCAGTTCCTAACCCAGTCAGTCACTTTAGAACCATGTCAAAGACTTTGCTAAAATCTAAATACATCACATCTAGCACTATCCCTCGATCCAACTCTCTGGTCACCCATTCAAAGAAATTAATCAGATTTGTCTGACAAGACCTGCCCCTAATGGAACCATGTTGCCATTGGATTCCAAAACTGTTACTATTCTCTGTTTTAAAAGGCTTAATTGGTGGGGTAGACTAGAAACCATAAAAATGATGATAGTGCCAAAAATTAACTACATTCTTAGCATGCTACCTATGTTACTAAATCCAACAACATATAAGAAGGTTGAAGCTAAATTAGTACAATTTTTATGGAATAATAAAACACCTAGAATTTCAGTTAAAAAATTGAAGGCATGTCCACTAAAAGGTGGTGTCAATTTTCCTAGTTTCTATGATTATCACATATCTTTTCTCCTAAAGCAAAACTCAGCATTTATGTATGATAAGGAACAACTCAACACCTCATCATGGTTCCAGATTGAAATGCTAAAGCAACCAGACACAACCACACATTTCTTCCCTTGGTCTCAAAAGACTAATGTTTCTTCTAATGTTTTGTTTAAAACTCTTAGAACTGTTTTTAATGAACTTGATTCAGTTGTCACACATCCCATAACACATACTATGTACATCCCAATTTGGAACAATCCAAAATTCAAAATTAACAATTGTTGCATAAATTGGAATACTTGGAAAAAAGCTGGTATATGGACTCTCAATGATGTTATAAAAGATAATGCTTGGCTACCTTTTGACCGAATAAGTATAAAATATGGTCTTAAAAGTTCTCAATACTACAAATGGGTTCAACTCAAACACTGTGTAACTAACTCCGTAGATATAAAAAAATTAACTACTGATTACCCTTCTTGTTGGCAACTTTGCAAGTCTTTTATGACTTCCAAAAAAGTCGCATCTAAATGGTACAAAATACTACAGTTAGCTAAATTCAAAGAACCTACTAATACCATGCAATCATGGGAATGCGATCTAAATGCCCAACTAGATGAAAAAACTTGGGAAAAATTTTGGTTTAAAATTACTCATACCACCAAATCAGCGTCCATTTCACAATCTATGTTCTACTTAGCACACAGAGCCCTATGGACTCCTGCTAAACTCGCCAAATTGAACACAATAAAACCAAAAAAACAGTGCGAATAAATGCTGGACCTGTGAAAAAGATGTTGGAAATCTTAAACATATCATCTATTCTTGCCCATATATTCAAGAATATTGGAATTCTGTATGGGACACAATATCTTCCACCTTGAATATTCAAGATGTTTTACCATATTATATAGTTATATGTGGATCACTAATGTTACAATCATCAGTAGACAAATATCAAGCACAATTACTGGATTTAATGTTACATCAAGCCCTTAGAACACTTTTCTTTTGTTGGAAAGATCTTGACAAAGTAACTTATTTATCATGGTGGAATTCTGTGTGTATTTTAGCTAAATATGAATATGCTGCGGCTGAAAAACATAACTCACTTGTTAAGTACAACAAAATATGGTCTCCTTTACTAAACTCACTACGTAATAACCTTTGTCAGAATTGAAATTATGTATTACTCCTGTGACTTATGATTATGATCTGTTATCGAAATAATCCCAGACTTGCCCTAACTTGAACATGTATGCTGATGCTTGTTACTGTTAACTTGTTAAGCTGGCTAATTGCTTTATTTTAGCCATTTGTTATCATTTATAAAACACAATAAAAATATTGGAACTAAAAAAAAAAAAAAAGGGTTTCTATTAATTTACTTACCATAGAGTCAGACTTGTCAGCCTATAGTTCCCAAACTCTTCCTTACTTCCGCTTTTGTGGAGAGGGACTACATCTGCTCTTCTACAGTTCACCGGTACCACTCTCTAGAAATGCATTGAAAAGTTCAGCCAGCAGAGCCGCTAGAACTTCCTTAAATTTCTTCAGTACCTTCGGATGTATGCCATCTGGATCATTGCTTTGTCCATCTTTAGTTTAGCCAGCTCCTCATGAACATAGTCCTCTGAAAATAATTCAGACACTACCACCTAGCCAGTCCTATTTGTGTTTGTCTTCTGTGGTCCTGCTCCTGGTCCTTCAGCTGTGAACAGAAAAATATTTGTTAAACAAATTCCACCTTATCTTTATCAACTTCTACATATTGCTCCCCTTTGAGTCTCACAATGCCACATTTGCACTTCATCCTATAATATCTAAAAAATGTCCCGTCCTCCCATTTTACTGTATTGGCTATTTTTTTCCTTCCATTTGCATCTTTGCATTCCTGACTACTCTACCATCTTCTCTTAGCTTTTCCAGATATTGTCACCTGTCTTTCTCTTTCTGCGATCTCTTGTAGATTATAAAAGCTAACCTCTTTTTCCTTACCTTTTCAGCTACTACTTTTGAGAACCAAAGCAGCCTCCTTTTACTATGTTTATTTACTTTCTTCACCAAAAGGTCCGTTACCCTTAGAGCAGCTCCTTTCAGTTTTGCCCACTGCTTTCCAACTTCTTCCAGACCGCAATTCCTTGAGGTAATTCCCCCATCTGAACAAAGTTAGATTTTTTTGAAGTCTAGAGCCTTCACTTTTGAATGAACCCTCTCCACACAATCTGGTGGGAAGAGTAGCCTAGTGGTTAAGAGTTCCGGCCTTGACATCCAGAGGTGTCCAGTTCAAATTCCACTGCTGCTCCTTGTGATTTTGGGCAAGTCACTTAACCCTCCATTGTCTCAGGTATAAAATTAAATTGGAAAGGGAAATACCCAGTGTACCTGAATGTAACTCACCTTGAGCTACTACTGAAAAAGATGTGAGCAAAATCCAAATAAATAAATGATCACCTACTATAACATCAACAACACTCTCCCCATTAGTAAGCACTATGGCCCCATCCCACATGGGTTCCAATACCAGCTACTGGAAAAGACCCCACAATAGGGATACTCCAATCAACATCTAGCATATTAAAGTCACTTATTAGTAGTACTTACCCTTTCACAGCTATATTTTGAATGTCTTCAATTAAATCTCTGTCCACTTCTCCTGTCTGTGAAGGAGGCCTGTATATCACACCAATGTAAATACATTTGCATTCCCTCTTTACAGACTGACCCATACTGCCTGTTCCTTACCCTGTAGGTTCTTTCCCTGTCTTTCCCGATTATAGCCCAACTATATCCTAGTCATGGTTCTCAGTGAACCATGTCTCTGTGATCACCACTAAATCCAAATCAGCCCCTTCCATCACAGCCTCAAGAACTAAAGCCTTATTCCCATAGTTCAGGCATTAGTATATATGCTTTCCAGACTTTGTCCCTTTTTCCCCAATTGTGTAGAGATATTTAATGCTTCACTTACCTGAGGGCTTGTACTTACCTGGGGACTATGACCACCCTGCCCCAATGATTCTAGTTTAAAGCTCTCTTCAGTAGGTTAACCAGTTTGCTTCTGAAAACACTTCTTTGACAGATGCACACCATCTCTGCTCAGCAGCCCTTGGAAAAGCATCCCATGGTCCAGGAAGCCAAAATGCCCTTGACAACACCATTTGCACATCCGCATATTCATCTCTAGGATGTGAGCTTCTCTGCCTTGGCTTTTACCCTCAACAGGGAGGATCAACAAGAACACCCCTGTGCACCTGTCTGCTTCCCCCTCTCTCCCAGAGCCATGAAGTCACATTTGATACATTCAGAGGTACCTAGCAGCATAGGAGCCAACTTTTCAAAATTATTGGAGGTGCTAAGCCCAATGGAAATAACCCCTCCCTGGACACATACAAGGAATTTTCTCAATGTTATGGGTGAACAAGCACCCACAGAGATGGCTCCTATGCCTAGCAGTATCATTTGTGCCAACATGGATGAGCAGCATTGGATAATAGTCATTAGGTTTGATGAGTCTGGCAAGCTCTCTGTAACATCTTAAATTTTGGCACCCGGCAGACAAAGAAGAATAAATTCTACCATTCTTATCATCCTGCTAAACCTGTTCAGATCTATAGGATGTACCAATGCTCTTATCCAACAGGGTAGAAGGAAGACATAACACCTCTCAAGGCTGCCCTACCAAAGGCACTGTTCCCCCTAGCACAAAAAAGAAATGGAGGGAGGTCATGGCCCTGCAAATATCTTCTGTGGCTACAACTCTCACTTCAGCCTAGGCTGCAGCATTCAACCTAGTAAAGTGGGTCCTAAGGCCCCAAGGAACCTCTTTCCTCTGAAGAATATAAGCAAACTCAATAGTCAACTTAATCCAGTAGGCACTTTTGAGGTTGTATGTCCCTTGCAAGGGCCACAAAACAGGATAAAGAAATGATCCAACATCCAAGTAGCGCATAAACAATTTGTAAATGTCTGGGATGCACCTGGCCCATGGACCTAAGAGACACCACCTTGTTCAAGTGAAAGGGAGAATCCACCTTTGGCAAAAAAGAGGGAACACACAGTGAGACTGCATCTAAAGAAGCAAACAAATAAGGGTCCCTGCAAGAAAGCACCTGCAGTTCCAAATCCTTCTAGCCAAACAGATGGCTCCAAAGAAAATTGCTTCCAGTTTGAGGTCCTTCACAGAATTTGCCAGAGGAGCTCAAAGGGGAAGCTAGTAAGAGCTGAAAATACTAACTAAAAGTCCTACTGGACAACCACTGCCCAATGAGGTCTGAAGGAAGGTGAGGGAATCCACTGATCA
This sequence comes from Microcaecilia unicolor, assembly GCF_901765095.1. Lineage (NCBI taxonomy): Eukaryota > Metazoa > Chordata > Amphibia > Gymnophiona > Siphonopidae > Microcaecilia > Microcaecilia unicolor. Next base: position 435,892,445 of record NC_044033.1, read on the forward strand.
CCTTGGGGAAGAGGATGGGGAGATGCTGAACACAAAATAGGCCATGCCTGTGCACCCCCCCCCCATAAAAAGTGCTGCCTAGGTAAATGTCTAGTCTTCCTGGTGTCAGGCCTGCCCCGATTCATATACATATCTTCACTCTCCCTTCCCCCACTACAGTTAATGGCTTGGCGGAGTAGCCTGATGGTTACAGCACCAGGCTGACAAGCAGGGAAGCGTGGTTCAAATCCTGATGCTGCTCCCTTTGATCTTAGGCAAGTCACTTAACCCTCCATTGTCTCTGGTACAAACTTATACTGTGTCCTCTGGAGACAGGGAAATGCCTAGAGTTCCTGAACATAACTCACCTCCAGCTACTACTTAGTTAAATCCAAATAAATAATGCAGGTAACGTAAATATTCGCAATAAAGACCTGTGAAGGCAGTGGTGAAGCAAGGGGGAGGGGTGCCTTAGGGCTTTCCCAGAACTGCAGCACCCTTTAACAACTGGCAGGGGTGGTGATGCTGAAGCCCCACCAGCCAAAGAAATGGCAGTTCCTGAGCCGCTCCCCTCCTCCTTGTATTGCTTCTTTAATGAAGTCGTGCTTCTGGAGAATGCTTGGGAGTCCTGCAGTTTGGTGGCTGGAAGCACATTACTGACTTCTGCATTACAGAAGCATACGAGGGGAACGGCTCAGGATGGGAACTGAATTCTTTTGGCTGGCAGGACCTCAGCATCCCAGCCAGCAAAGATATATTTAGAGTGCAGGAACATGAAGGAAAGAAAGGAGGAGGGAGGTACACATTCCCTCCTCCCAGTCCTCCCCTGGGCACCCCCAAAATTGGGAAGCCTAGCTACGCCCCTGTGCACAGTCCATTCTGCCCAACATGATAACTAGAGTTGAATCTGGCACTCTGCAGAGGTTCCACTTCTTCATGATTAAACAATCGTATGCCTAGTCTGTCTCTCCCTGTCAATTTTGAGGCATAGACAGTAAAAGTCTGCCTAGCACTAGTCCTACTTCCTCGACTACTGGAGTTGCTGTGAAAATCAACTCATGCCTTGATCCTGATCTGTTTTTTCTTGCCAGTTATGGGACCCAGACCATAGAAGTCTGCCTTGGCATTAGATTTACTTCTCAACCTCTGAAACTAACATCAAAGCTCACTCCTGTTATGAGGTAATTTAAGTTCTGCTTTAATTGGATTCCATCCTTTTTCTATATATCCCCATGCAGGTGTTAGAAAAATGAAAAAAAAAAAAAACCACCTCCTCCTAAAATAACAAAAAACCTCCATTCATTACTTTATCACCAAAGAAGGGATTTTCCATACTGGCAGTGCGTTGCAGACTGCCTGCCCATTCTACAGGATATCTCTAGCATATATGCTATTGTCTGAAATCTCTCACAAAGAGCTGAAAAGAGGAAGAGTAAAATATCTGCGGACTATTCTCAGAACACACTGTATTTCTGAAGTTGGGAAAAGAAACAATGGCAAACGTTGGTTACAAACGGTTCGCTTTCCATCCTAATAGGGAAATCAATCTGGTAACTAAGAATTTCAGGCACCAGGTTTAGGAAACTGATCATCTGTTCTGCAATCTTGCCAACAAAAGAAAGAAGGTTAAAAAGCGAACTCCAAGCCACGCCCACTCCAACACCTTAGTGACGAGTCACACATTTTACTACCTGGTCCTCTACTTAGCGCCATAAACTGCTAAGAATCGAGAAAGACTGTAAAAAACCGAAGCCATATTCCTATTTCACCTCTACAAATTCTCTTTTAACCATTACATCATCACACAACCACAAAGCGACAGCAACACCACCCAAACCTGCACCTCTGCATTTGTCTACAGCCACGCCCAGACCCGCCATTACTAGCGTTCTTTCCGGAGGGAGGGGGGTTGTAAGCACATTGCCATAGCAGCAGTGACGTCATTTTACCCTGTATCTTATTGGAGGAAACCCCGTGGCCAAAGCCGCAGCCTGAAAGGCAACCTACCCACGGAGGGGGGCTGACTTGCCTCCGCGCGCTCTCGTTTCATTGGTCATTTTTGGGCAGAAGGTGTAGTCCTAAAGGCTCTTACGAAGTTGGATTGGGCGGATGGGCGATCAATTAGAAAAGTACCCCCGCCCAACCTGACTTCACGGCTAAGCTGAAACGGGAGGGTTCTTTTTTTTTTCTGCCAAGCCAAAAAAGCGGATCGAATTGGTGGACCTGAGCAGAGACTGAGAAGGTGAGTTCGTGCCTGGATGAGTGTTTAGAAGCTAGCAAACGAGTGTATCGAGTGCTTTGGTTGCTTTGCTCTAGTGGGAAAGCGGTGTGCAGTAACACTGCAGCGTCTATCTTGTCAAGTGTGATTCGGCGCTTCTCTGTTGCTGCTTGCGGACGGGTGTTGCCACTGTCGGGGAGCGGCGCGCAGCCCGTGTTCACGGGTATTATGTGAATCGGTCTCTTCCAGTGGATTTTCCTCCAATACTTGCTGTTCTTTGTTGCGGGGAAGGGGGAGTCGGTTCGTTTGTGTTCTGAGAGCCCAGTAATGGAGTGACTGCAGCAGGATTTTTGCCAGTGAAACGTGCGCGAGAGAGGGAGGCAGCGGTGTGAGTGAGTAGCGCGTAGTACTGCAGGGTAGAAGATGGTGGTTATACTCTGGCAGGCTTTGATTCGATGATACTCTTGTGTGCCGGGTCGATCGAGCTGCGTGCACGGGTGCTGTTCTTTTCTCTCACCCCGTGCAGGTTGTCCGGGCAGCGGGCACCTCCCTCCGCTTCATACTTAACAGTCCCGCCGGCGCAGGGAGCGGTCTGGGGTGAGCCTTTGGAAAGCGAAGCGGGAGGGGAGGGAGCCGGCTGGGGACAAAAGGCGTGGAGGGAGGGTTCTTCGTATGGGTGGGGTGGCGGCACGTAAACGATTCATGATCTGTTAATCTGTTGCGATTGAGATTTGACGCTTGTTCTTTCTTGCATTTTATTTTCCAGGTTGCGAGCACCCGACAACAACCGCTTCCTGAGCGCTTGGGGGGGTTTCTTAACCTCGTGCATATCTTTTGGTGGCGGCCGCTCCTTCCTGTTCTCCAGCTCCTTTTTCCTCCTCATCCCCCCCACCAACCCCATTCCTGGGCCATGGATAAAACTGGGCTGATCCAGAAAGCCAAGCTGGCCGAACAGGCCGAGCGCTACGACGACATGGCATCCTGCATGAAGTCGGTGACGGAGTACGGCGAAGAGCTCTCTAACGAGGAGCGCAATTTGCTGTCCGTCGCCTATAAGAACGTGGTGGGGGCGCGGCGCTCCGCCTGGAGGGTCATCTCCAGCATCGAGCAAAAGGACCGAGGGCTCCGAGGCTGACAAGAAGCTTCAGATGGTGCAGGAATACCGTGAAAAAGTGGGAAACCGAGCTCCGGACTATATGTAAAACTGTTCTGGTGAGTAGCCACCTTGCAATATCTAGTTAGTAGTGGGAGTTGGAACTTTAATAGATGAGGGTGGGTAAAGACCAACACGTGCCAGTACGGTCTACCCAGTAAAGGGGATCACTGACATGGGAGTCAACTTCCCAAATTATTTTTTTGCAGGGGTGCTAAACCCAATGGAAATATCTTGCCTTGGACACAGTCAATGAATGTATTCAATATTGGTGGTGCTGAAGCACCCACAGTTTGCGCTAGTAACTGGTGCTCCGTGGAGGTTACCCCCTCCCTCTCCATACCTAATAACTAGTGTACAGTCTCCTCTTTCTCTGAGGACCTTTGGCCAGGGAGTGGTGAAGGAGTGTCAGTAGTATCTGATGCACGTTGGTGGTAGAGCTGAGCTGGTATAGGTTGGAGGTTGAAATGGGAAGAATTTGTTTTATCAGATTGAGTTAAATTGACCTTTTTTGTGTGAGAGGTTTTAACCCGTATGGCTAGATATTAATCATTTTTTTTCTAACTTTTTATCCTGTAATATAAGTGAAGAGGCTAAAGCATTTTTTTTAAACAAGAGCCTGGGGAAGCAGCAGGTACGCCCCTTGTGTTAACATTGCACCAGTTTTCAAGCTCTGACTTGCTGCAAGGTGGTGGATGCTCCTCCTGCTCAGCAGCTACGAGATGCCACCACCCTATTACATGCAATCAATAAACTGCGAAGCAGGTTGAATTGTAGATGCCCAATGTAGGGGAAGAAGCTACAGTGATGGTGTGCATGTATAAGCTTGGATGAAACTATTTATAGTTCTCTACCAGAGTGGTTTGCCATAGGAAGGTTTCTTCATTAATTCTTCAGTTAAGAGTATTCCGACCCATTTGTATATTACCTTAATGGTTGGAATTGGGGTATTGTGGAGAGAACGTCATTTCTGTTTCTGGAATAGGAGCACTTCAATTACAAAGGTTCGGGTAGTCTTACCCTTACTAGCTAGCTTTTTAGCAGGGTAGTAAAGGGTCTTTAATCGCTGGTAATCAGATATTAAGCTCTCCTCTGCTGGAGAATCTTTTTAGTAGTCACGAAAACACTGCCTTAACAATGTCTGTTTACTTTCAGTGCTGAGGAATTTTGTACTACAATAGTAGGTGGCTATCTGTTGTAATGCAGATAATTAATATTACTGATTCTAAGAAGAGATTTGGTAATTAATATTGGACTGATTTCTATGAAGACTTCACCCATGGATGTACAGATTATCATAATCTTTTACAACTTTAATATAAGCAGCATTAAAGTGACCAAATACAAGCATAAAACCAATCACTAGAGAGGTAAACTTGGAGGTGGCAAACAGTACTAGAACTAATGATATAGTATCAGAAACAATCCATTATGTACTCTTCCAAATAGTAATGGGGGATATTATTAGATATGATCTTACAATAGGCTTTATTTGACATACAACAGTCTCTATTTTGTTCATGGTGGTCAGCACTTTTTAAATTCTGGTGGCCAGGTCATATTTTATACCTGGAAAACTGGTGCTGAATATCCAGTACAAAGCAGTTGCCAGCACCTATGATAAAACTAGAACAATTTTTTTTCAATCCCTATGCTAATCCTATCCAGATAGCTACCTATCTGACTAGCAAACTGAGAATCACCACCAACTGGATAACGCCCAGCTCCACCCCCCAGATCTTGCTCTTCATCCTGCGAAAATGGGGTTCTTCTAAACTTTAGTTCATGATGATTTTGTTGAAGTGGCATGGGTTTGTGTAATAGCATTAAGCTGTGAAGAACTTGTTTTGGCAAATATAGGAAAAGGCTGCTTCGTAGCTGCCAAGCACCTCATTTAACAAGAGGGTGGATGTTCTTGGGTGGAGCAGGTAACTTGTGATTTAGTCATAATACTAACAAAGCGCTAGAGGTGATTATCTTAAGAAACTTAGTATTAATGTTCTTAGAATTTTTTCCTTAGATCTTTGTAGGCTAGAGAACCTTAAGATTGTGGCTTCTTTATATCTTTCTAAGTGGCTGAAATAAGAGCAATACAGAAATGTAAAGTAGATTCTCCTTTATGCTCATTCATCAGAGTGAATAGAGATGTAAGGAGTGCTGTCTCCTAAGGGTGCAAAGAATGAACTGCTCCTGTCTTTCTGCTGCTTGATCTTGTACCAGCGTGTTTGTACATGAAGACTAGACTGCCACAGTTCTGTTTCTGTTGCAGAAACCATAGTAACACAAAGAATGTCATACATGTAAGACTTGTTTTAGGAATCATTTTTGTGGTGATGGTTTCTTCCCCAATCAAATTTCCTTTCTTCTCGTAGCTGCCTAAAATTGTTTGTTTTGTTTTTAGGTGTATCTCCCACTGTGCTCCTAGGCATGTATGGTAACTTGATCCTACTAGACAGTGCAGTACAGCTAGATGAGCAGTGTTTTTTTGGCATATGGAATGTCTGCTTGTTGCTTTAATATAACATAGTAGATGACAGCAGACTTACCTGTATGGTACATCCAGTCTGCCCAGTGTATTACATTTTGTAGATTATACGGATTTTCAATTTTTTTTCTCCTAGTCCAGGCCCAAATTCTGATAGTAAATGTTATGAAAGTCCTACCCCTCAATCTTTCATTATACGGAGCAAATGACAAGTCAGATCTCCATATATTCAGCATTTGTCAGCTCGCTGATTATGCAGAATGTTTGATACATCCTGTCAGCAATGTGTACTAAAGAAGTAAGTGTAGGATCTGTATTTCTTGAAAATAGATGGTTACCCCTGTTCCATTTATGCAAAATAAGATGTATTTGCAACCATTTTGCACTAGCAGAGATAAGTAGCAAAATAAGTGGGCATGTGGGTTTGTATTACATTAAAATTTGCACCTGTTGCTTAGTTCTAAATATTCTTAGCTCATTCCAGTTTCTGGACTGGTCTTGAAAAGCTGTGACAAAATAACCTAAAGCAGCTAAAACTGGTGTCTAATAACATTTGAGTAACTTTTCTGATTTTAAGGGATGTCTCATTTTCATTACTAAAGTGGCTGAATGGCAAACTTTTGAGGCTTTGTTCTTATTGTTTCCCTTTCAGACCATCTACTAAAAGCTTCCTGTTTTTCAGCGGGGTAAGCCCTAAGTGTTCAGGTGTCGAAGCATGCACTTGAGCAACTCCAGGGTTAATGTATTATATGTATAGTTCCAGTAAACACAAGTAACTTGAAAAATGTATACTGAGAAATTACAGGGTTTGATCATTTGTTGACTTGGTGGATCAGTGGCAATGCCATACAGAGCACCTGGGTTTTTAATTCGTAGGTCAGGTCATCTGCTACTTGGGCTGACTTGGATTACCACTGAATCAATGTTCACGCCATGCTTTCTAGAGATTGATTTGCTAGTCTTTCAGACAACAGAAGACGTCTTGTGCTTGATTGTTGCTGCTGTGACTAGTTAAATCCTAGGTAACAAGGGCTTAGGGTGCTGCAGGTAGATTCTGCTACTGATTTTGAGCAGGAAGCTCAAAAAGAGGTAGAGGGGTAAACTCCAGGCTAAATCTGTTCCGGTTACTAAACCAAACTTTCTTCACCAGGTATCTTGGCTCACTTTGGGCTGGGAATATTGAAGGCATCAGTACTTATTCAGCAACTAGATAACCCATTGTGTGGCCTCCATATAAAGTGATTCAAGTAATAGAGGAAGTGGGGGTCTACTGGGCAGAGTCTTTGCTGATGGCCCTGTCAAATCAGGCTGACTTGCAATTCTATGAAAGCTGATTCTAGAGTACTCTTCAAATTAACATTCCATTACGTTCATTCCCACTATTCCAGGACAAGTGGGTAGTTATGTCCATCGACCAGCAGGTGGAGATAGAGAATACAGAACTGAGCACCACCCTGCTAGCAGCTCGGCTCCTCGGTATCTTCTATGTCCAACAGGATGGATGGACAGACTTCCTCTGTCTCTGGTTCTGAGGCCTTGCTCCTTGGTTCCCAGTTGAGCATAGTGGGCAGACATACCTGGTGGTGCTTCCCCCTGGCGTGTTCTGCATTCTTATGGGAACCTGCTCAGCAACCAGTCTGCTTCAGAAGATAAGGAACAGTGCAGGCAGCGCGCAGTGAGTTTGGCGAGCCGGTGGTGCTGTGCCCTGCTGTGAAGGGGGTGGCTGTGTCCCCTGGGAGCATGGACCCGGGGTAGTGTGTTCTTTGCAGTGCTTTGGGCCTCAAGACGTCAAGGCTTTATGGTTGAATTGTGCTGCGCTCCGGTTTTAAAAAAAAAAAAAAAGGTGCACGAAAGACAAGTGTGTAGCACGGTGTGCCACATGCTTTAACAAGGGTTGAGTCGGGGCTCACGCACACAGAGCACCCTCAGTCACAGCAATGCGTTTTCTTGCAGCTCTGGTCTCCAGTGCAGCGTCTCGGTGCTTGGCCTCAGAGGGAGGCGAGAATGGCAGCCATTTATTTTTTTTAGTTTAAATTAAAAAAAAAAATTTTTTTGTACCCCGCGCTTTCCCACTCATGGCAGGCTCAGTGCGGCTTAGGTACTTATTTGTACCTGGGGCAATGGAGGGTTAAGTGACTTGCCCAGAGTCACAAGGAGCTGCCTGTGCCTGCAGTGGGAATCGAACCCAGTTCCCCAGGACCAAAGTCCACCACTCTAACCACTAGGCCATTCCTCCTCCTCCTCTGCCGGCACGAGGGCCTTTGCAGACAGCTGTAGCAGTGGGATCTCTTTGGGGGGGGGGCGGGGGGCCCTCCTCGAGTCAGAGCCTGCCCTTCTGGGCTTGCTCTGCCACACTTTGGGTTGGTGCAAGTAGTCTCTTCTCCAGCTGCCCTAGCATCTTCTGAGGGACAGGGGACGGGGTTTCCCCCGTCGGCTCCCAGGAGTTTTCAGCGGATAACACGTGGAGTCTTCATTTTGTTTTGCTGCAGTTGGGCTGCTCTATGGGGTCTCCTGTCAGAGCCCTTGGTGGAGGGTGAGCTCCCTCTGGGGGAGGGGGATGACCCTCGGGTGCTCAGTCTGTTTCAGCGGGGGCAGTTTGGCTCCCTGTTTTTGGTGGCGCTAGCAGCGCTTCCCATAGCGAAACCCTTGGGGTTCTCTGGAGGAGAGTTGGGTGGCTAGCCTTGCATAGGGCCTCAGGCTTGTCCAAGGTGTTCCCCATGTAATTGTCATTCGGGGCCTGTTTACCACAGTGCACTTGTCTCAGGCCTGCAGGTTGGGAGAACCATAGCCCACTTTTCTCTAGTGCAGGGGGAGGGAGAAGCTCCACTTGTAACCACTCGCCTTCACCTACCCTCCTCTCCTTCCTGTACACATTAATTGATTTGAATTGCTTACTTTTTTGTCTATTAGACTGTAAGCTCTTTGAACAGGGACTGTCTGTCTTCTATGTTTGTGCAGTGCTGCGTACGCCTTGTAGCGCTATAGAAATGCTAAATAGTAGTAATAGTAGTAGTAGTAGTTCTCTACATTGGACTCTGTCTACGGTCACCTTGACTTTTCCTTCCTGGTTGCTGTCAGCATTGCCTCGAGGAATCTGCTAGATGGGAAGCTGAATCAGACCTTGTAGCCTGTCTTGGAGGTGTTTGCATTAGGGGCTGCAGGCTTCTATTGGTAGCCCTTTGTCTTTCCCGCTGCGTGCTGTCTGGCTGCGGCATGGACCTGCTTGCAGTGGCAGCAGCAGTCTGTTTCCTGGGGCACCTTTTCTATTTGGGTACACTCTCTCAGTGATTTGGTTCAGGAGCTCGGTGAGTTGGGCTCCAGCGTTTGCCAGGGGACATTCCTCGTTCTTGGACCGCCAGTGGGCTCGGCAAGTGCCCAGTTTCATGTCAGCACTAAGGGTAGGCCTGGTCCTCAGAATTTTGGCCAGAGGGCTCTGTTTCAAGCCTGGCATTCTCCCAGGGGACGGGGAACCAGGAACCAGCAGGGCACTCAGGATGAGTGGCTGCTTTCTCCCAGCCATCCTTGGGTGGCCTGGCTGGCTGGCCCATCTGGGCCGACATGGAGCTGCTTTCGGGCATTTCGGTATGTGTGAACTACCTTCTCAGCTTAGGTGCTGGATTTTTGGGGTGCTGGCATCTGCCTTGTGTTCTCCCCTCTGGTAGCCCCCCCTCTTCTTCGTTTCCTTGTCAGAGGCGGCCTTTGTCTGCTCAGAGCAGAAGAGCAGTGGAGTTGCTGCTATCCTTTTGGGCCATTGTTCCTGTCCTTCCTGCTGAGCGTTGTTTGGGTCGGTACTCTATCCTTTTTGGGGTTCCCAGGAAGACGGGAACAGTGCAATCCGTTCTGGATTTCAAGGGATCCACAGGTATCCATTTTTGGGTGGCGGCCCTGAGGTCTCTGATCGCTTCCGTTTGGGAGAGGGAGTTTCTCTCTGCTGCTGTTCTCAGGGAGGCATGCTTCTCTTTCCAGCTATGAGTTGTCTTGGCAGTTCATTCCTGTTCTGGACCCTGCCAGGTGGTTCTGTCGGACCCGAGGACCCTTTTTTCAGGTCATGCTCATAGTGGCGGTCTTTCTGCAGAGACGCAGGTTTTTGAGTTCTCCTGTACCTGGATGACTCCGGGTCTCATCTTGCCTAGCCTGAGTAGAGACCCCTTCAGCGCTGGTTCACCCCCAATTGTTTTGTCTGGTTGGGTGCTTAATTTCAACAGGAGCAGGCTGCGCCAACTTTTATTCCTGATGACCTTGAGTATTTCTTCAGAAGGAGAGTGCTTTAAGTTAGCTTCCAAGTTTTTTGCTCCTGCTTTGTCACCAGCCACAGGCCTGGTATTTCATGCAGGTCCTTAAATCTATGGCAGTGGCCATGGAAGGGGTTCCTTCTTTCATGTGGCTGCTTTAGGGGGCCCTGCTCAATCACTGGTCTCAGGTTTCAGAGGGTGGCGGCATCTGGCTCTCCTGCTCTCTGGCTGTCAGTGCACGAGGGGGTTGCTGCTTCCCCAGTTATTGACCCTGGGAAGGTCCTCCTTGAGCCTGCTTTGGGATGTGCTGTCTATGGATACCAGCTTCTTGGGCTGCGGAGTGCCCTTGCTGGGGTTCCTTGGTGCAGGGCTCTTGGTCTCCTAGGAGGGCATTGGCCCTCTATCCTCTGGAGCTGCATGCAGTGATCCGAGCTCTGGAGGCCTTTGCCCCACTGTTGGGAATGCCACTGTTTGGGTCTTTCGGTCTTGCCTGCGGCGGTTGCCTTTTTTCGTCTTGCAGGGAAGGACTTCTAGCAGTCTGCTGGCGGAGGAATCCAGCTTGTTAATGGACGGGGCAGTGAGACTTCGGTTGTGCCTTTGACTGGTTTGCGGGGTCCCTCAATATGGAGACAGACTGGCTGTCGGTATGCTCTGGTTTCCAGCAGAGGGAGCGGTTGGTCGAGCCGTCTTCAGCTGGTGGCCTAGTCCTATGTCTATGTTCCTCGGTGCTTCAGCCACCGCCGGGCATAGAACTCTAGGGATCTATTCGCCCTGCGAATGTTGTGTCTGAGCGAGTGACTTCCCGTATGCCTTCCCCCATGCCAATTTTAGGCCGGCTGGAGGGAGAATGGCAGACCTTTGGGGCAGGGTGATCCTGGTCTCTAGCCTGGCCATGTCTTCCATGGTATGCAGATCTCGTGAGGCTCCTGGTTAGGGAGCCATTGTGATTCCCTCAGTGTCGAGGTCTTTCTGTCGGGGCCTAGTGGCTATGGAGGTTCCCTCCCCCCTTTCCTTTGGTCCTGCGGCCTGTCCCTGGAGAGGGCTTGCCTGAGGAAGAAAGGTTATTTGTTTTCAGTGGTGGCTTCCCTGCTTCGGGCCGGGAAGGGCTCTTCCTCATTGGTGTCTGGCATGCTGTGAGGTTTTGGGTCGCCGTTGCGTCCTCTCTGGGCCACTTTCTGGCTTTTTGGCAGGAGGGAATTTCATGGGCCTAGTGCTGTAGGTCCAGTGGGGGTCCTGGCTTGATTTCAGGGCTGCTTGTAGGCGTCTTCTTTAGCTGCTCCTTCTGGACTTTTTCTGGTCCGGGTGCTTCCCCGTTTGAACCTGTAGATAGGTGGCCCTCGTTCTATGGCACCATGGCTTAGATGGCTAAAGCACCTGTCTAGTTCTCTCTTTGTCCACGGTGTTCTTTGAGTTGTTTCTCTTTCTCTCTCTCTCTCTCTCGGAAAATCCCTTTATCCGTTTTTCAGAGGCAGAGGTCTCACTGGGGGCAGTACCATGCTTCTTGCCTTAGTGTTTGTCGTCTTCCATAGTCAGCGGTCAGGTTTTTTGGAAGTTTCTGGTCTTAGCAGGGCGTTCTTGCATTTCACGTTTTCCGATGTTTTTTGCCATTTGTTTGGCCCTATTGGGTTGTTTGGTAAACAGCAGGGGGGTCTCATGTTGCCCAAGGCTTTCTTTGCTCAGTGGGTGAAGGTGGCTGTGGTCTCAGCCTGTATCCTGGGAGGCGCTCTTTCCTGGACGTGTGGCTATGTCTTGGGCTGAGGCTTCGTTGTCTTCTCTGATGGCTATCTGTAGGTCAGCAGCGTACGCTTCCCTGCATACCTTCAGTAAGTATGGTAGAATGGCTGGTGCCGCTCAGGCAGCAGTTACATTTGGGGCGTCGGTTCTGCATATGGCAAATTCGGCTTCCCACCCTCGTAGGGATAGCTTTTGAACATCCCACTTGTCCTGGAATACTGGGAATGAACGTAATGGAAGGAGAAATTAGGTCTTACCTGATTTTCTTTCCATTAGTTCACACTATCCCTGGAGCCCTCCCGTGGTGCGACACCTTTGTTGGTGGCTCTATGTACTGTCTTTGTATCCTGTTTTCCAGGGGCCTTATCTTTGAATGGTTCTTGGGGCTGGATATGTTGATTGCTGACCATGCTTCTGATTGGGTGTGTTTTCTTCCTTGCTTGAGGACGGATACTGAAGAGCTAAGCTGCTAGCAGGGAGCTATGTAGTGGTGCTCAGTTCTGTATTCTCTATCTCCACCTGCTGGTTGATGGACATAACTACCCACTTGTCCTGGAATAGTGTGAAGAACTAATGGAAAGAAAATTATCAGGTAAGACCTAATTTCTCCTTTTATGTTGAATGCTATGTGGAGAGTTCTAAGTTCAACAGAGCATGTAGGTATCAGAGTTTATAAACCAATGAAAACTTTGCTTTTCTGATAGCTTGGATTTTTTTTTTTTAATGAGACTAGATGTAGACTGTAACTAGTAGCAAAATAATTGACTTGAGAATACTTCACTGGGCAAGTTACTTAACCCTCCATTGCCCCAGGTACAAAATAAATACTTGTATACCACTTTGATATAACCACACAGAAGCAATATATCAAATACATCCCCTTTCCCTTTAGGCCAACTTGTACACAGTATAAATGAGAACCTGAGAATGAAAACATTTGAGGTGTTAACTGTCCTTTGTCATGTGGAGGGTTGTGTGCATCTCTGAAACTTGATGGCTATGCTGTCTGGCATTTTAACTCCTGATAGGGTCTCTCATAGCAGGCAGGTTAAAGTAGAGATACTAGGCCAGGCCAGATCATACTATAACACACCACCACTGTTTTGCAGTAGTGATATGAGTAACTTTGCACTCTGCAAGAGAAGGCAATAATAAGTCACTCCTGTACACTACCAAGAAAAGGATACAGCAGAGATTGGTTCTGGAAGATGAGACCCTGAGGTCAAAAGGCACTCGGCTAAGTACTAAGGATATTTGAATCAATCCATCTTTATGGTCTTTTGTCTGCCGCTCAATGGCATATTCATATTAGAACTATCAGGTCCATCTTCTATCTGCATGATCACTGTGAGTCTGAACTTGATGGCATTTTATCAACTAATTTGTTACTACTGCTTAGATACGGAAAGGAAGTGATTTCAGAAGAGCAGCAAAATTGCCACTTCATCTAGCTGTTTTGGTCTTGAGTTGACATTTGATTTTTTATAATTGAACCATTAAGCCAAGTCACATTTCAGTCATGCAGATTCAATACATTTTTGCTTTTTTTTTTTTTTTTCCCTTGAACGATGCAAGGTATCGGGTGTTCATGAAACATCCATCTTTATGAAAAAGAATAAATAGATGGTGAATGAAAGACTTAAGCAAGTTTTCTAATCCTGCAGATTTCTATTATCTTGGGTACAGCTTGCAAAATAAGACTGATTTCTAACTACAGAAAGCTTACACCACTTTCATCTGACAAGCAGGAACTTCAGTTTAATTGCATGTCTTGTGTATGTGTTTAACTTGGGTTGCTTTTTGTTCAAGCTAAGCTGGACGATTGTCACTTGCTGTTATGGCAGACTAAGCTTGGTTAGCAGCATGTCAGGTATGTAGGACAAGAACACCATCTGTTACAAAAAATGCTACAATATCATTTGTCTATACTTGTATCTTACACTCGTCTTTTTCGCCTTCTGCACCTGTCAACCTGGTAACTTAACTTTTTTTCTTATCGTAAGCTCTGTTGTTCTGAATCAATGGTGTTATCCCTTCCAAGAGAAAGTGGAGGTAGAGAACTGAATTTTTGCCAGCGACATCACCAGCATAAGCAGAGGTGCACCCTGCAACAATCCTGTGGCTTTTTGTTTCTCTACCTTCAGCAGATGTTAGACTGTGCTTACAGTGGTCCTGTCCTGGCCTAGCTCCTTGCTGTGCTGACTGCAGCCACACAACATTGTCAAACCTAATAGCCATGCCAAGGACCATATCTCAGGACTGTACCTTGTTTGGCTCACTGCTGTGGGGCCTTGCTTGAGGGGTGTGTTGGTCCCCATCCCCCCACCCCTCTTGCCTGGTCATGTGACAGGCTTTTTCATTCCTGTCCACTCTGGGTCCCTCAGGGTGAATCCTGGTAGCTTTTGGCTGCATAACTTGACCCAGTTGGTTAAGCAGGTCCTGCATGGGTCCCCCTTCTTGGGACCTAACCATCCTCTTGGTATGGGTCCCTTTTTGTAGTCTTTGCAGTGTGAAACATCTGGTTGTTCAGGAGGGGCTAGGTTCTTCAGAAGGAGCAGAGGAGGACTCTGGTCCTCTTGGGCTCCCAGTCCCCTGTGGACTCTGTTCTGAGGACTCTCCCTATTGGAAGGCTGGGGAGGAGCCGCCCCATGGGTTCTGACTTCTTCGTCATGAGGAACATTCTCGTCTCTTAGACAAAGTTGAGGAGGCCTTGGCTATGCCTAAGCCTCTCGCAGTGGGCCACAAAGTGTTTTCCACTCCATAAGGCCCTTATCCGCTTGAGGGTGGAGAGGGAGTCCCCAGATAGTTCCCTTGGGATTGCCAGTGCTCTTGCTCAAGAGGTTGAGAACTATTGGGTCTGGTCAAGATTGCGGCATGTTTCTGATTGCGACTGAGACCTCTCCCTTCGGTTGTTTTTTTTTTTTTCTTTCCTACTACCTCCATATGCCACATACTAAACGTAAGGGGAAGGTTAAGGCCAGAACCTCTTTGCCACAACAGCAATCTGTTGTGTGGTTCTCCACCAGAACCCCCATTCAAATTACCAGGAGGAGCCCTGCTGATGCTCTGGGAGGAGGAGACCTCAGAGACTTGGGCTGGATGTCACTCTCTCTCCCCCTGTTCTCAACCCACCGCCTCTTTCCGAAGATTTTGCATCTCGGCAGAGGTCTCCTGAATTGGACGGTGTTGAGGAGGAACTGAGATGGCAGGTCTCGACGGAGGATTGAATGCTGTGGGAGTGCCGGTTGAGCGTGACGTTCAAAAATGGAAGCCTGAGGCGGTGACTCTGGAGAGCATATGGGCAGCCCTTCAGAGACTGAATGTTATGGTGGCCAAGTCAACGGCTGAAGTTTCTGCTTGAGTGAGTACTGTGGATGGTTTAAATCTTTAGAGGGACTAAATCAGAACTTACTACTAAGATTGTGGAGGTTAGAGAAGATATTCAGAAGCTGCAAGATGTCAGCAACAATGATAAAAGACAAATTTCTGTTACAAAGAAAAATTGAACAGATTGAGAACTATAATTGCAGATTTAATCTTTGATTTTTAAACTTTCCTAAATCCCTGGGTGTTGCTCCTATGGAGGTATTTAAGAAATATCTGATTGAAATTTTGAATTATACTTCTGATGGTATTCCTCCTTTAAATCGGATATACTATATTCCAGCTAAACTTGTTTTGGAGGAGAACCCAGGGGTGGTGAACCAAGAAATGAATAGGAATGACATTGAATGTATCTGATTTGTTGGAGATGTCTCTATCTGAGAGTTCTAATAGGGCGACCTTATTTGAGCAAGATTTAAATGCTGTGAAGCGGCTATTCTTTTGAAAATCACAATCTTTATTTTATGGCAAAGTTTGGGTATACTCTGACATGAAACAAACTCGAGAGAAGAAAGGTATTTTTAGCTATGAAAATGGAAACTGTGGTGCTGGGGGGGCATCCTTTTTGTTAACTAACACGTGTAAATGTGCAACTAAATATCTAGGGGTAAACTTTTTTTTTTTTTTAAATCTCCTCTTCCTGAACAGCTGGAAGCCTCTCTCTCTATCGCCACAGGTTACGTCTAGTATGTTGAGATTAATCATATAAATGGGTGGGGTTGTAATGTGTTAAGCATTTCTGCCTTTATGTATTCTTTATTTGCTTATCTCCTGAGCTTACGTTGTATACGCCACCCAATGCTAGTGGTCTAATGGGGATTTATTTGTCTTTTCCTTTTTTTTTTTTCATTTATGCCTTAAATTTTATTTTCTGTATTTCCTCTTCAAGTGTTTAACTTGTAATAAATTTTTGTTGGAATTAAAAAAACAAAACAAAAAAACTATTGGGTCTTCCTGAGGGTGGATACCCTGTTTAAGGTGGTTACACAGGTGACAGCTATACTTGTCCAAGGGACTCGGCCCTCGGGAGCTCCATGAGAAGACAGCAGCTTCACCTGGCCTTTTCAGTGGGGGATCCAGCATTTAGGCTGCTATTTGTGATGGTTAGTAGGTCCATGCTGTATTGGTTCCAGCAGTTGCTGGAGTCCCTGGAGACTTCTCATCTGTCCAAAAAGGCCGTCCCATTCTGTATACGTTCAGTATGGCCTCCCGCTCGGTGGTGGCATTGGGAGTCACCATTGGTTATGGCTTTGCCTGTGGGTATGGCTTACAAGAAGCTTTTGAGTTGGTTGCCCTGGAGGGGGGGGGGGATGCTTTTTGTTGATGACTTGGAGAAGTTTGTGAAGGATATGGGGGAAGGCATGACTTAATCTCCCTGAGCCGCGCAAGGGTGCACAGCTGTCCTTGGCCTCAAGGGCGCAGGCTGCTTCAGGTCTGCTCGGTTACCTTCAGCCCAGTTTGGGGGGGAGGGGTAGAGTAGGTCCTTTAAGCAGGAGTCCTTTCAAGGCCCCAGTCAAGGTGAGACTGCAGCCACTCAGCTTGCCCAGTGAGGGTACCACTTGCTTCTGGTGGGAGGCAGGTTGTCTTTTTTTTTTTTTTTTTTTTTTTTCTGATTTGATGTGGAGCCACTCATTGCAGATCAGGGGCTTCTGGAGGTGGTTGAGGGGTTACTCCATGGAGTTCACCCATCCGGTTCCAGACACCTTCAGGACCTCTCCCTGCAGCTCTGCTCTAAAGTGTTAAGCTGTGCAATATAGGAGCAGTGGAACCAGTTCTGCCAGCAGAGCGTGGCCTGGACAGGTACTGCATTTCTTATTTCATGGTCCTGAAGAGGGCAGTTCTTCCCCCGCCTCCCTCCAATCCTGGACCTCAAGGGGGTGGACTTCAGCGCTTCTGGATGGAAATGCTCTTCAGTCATTGCCTCGCTGCAGCCAGGGAAGTTCTTGATTTTCCCTGGACCTCCCAGAGGCATAAGTACATAAGTATTGCTATACTGGGAAAGACCAAAGGTCCATCAAGCCCAGCATCCTGTTTCTAACAGTGGCCAATCCAGGTCACAAATGCCTGGCAAGATTCTCTTCTCTTCTCCCCCCCCCCCCCCCCCCCCCCAAACAAAAACAAAGGCCTACCTGCACATCCCCTATGTGCAGGTCATCCCAAGAGATCTGTGTGTTGGGGTGACACTTTCAGTTTCTGGTCTTGCCCTTTAAGGTAATACAACCATTTCACAGAGAAATAGTAAGCAAGCTCTTGGGGGATGGATCTTCATTTTTAAGGATGGACGTGCCGTTTAGAAGTACAGTAATGTATGAAAATGCCCAGTCTGAGAAGCTGCTGCCAGGGCCCTAAACAGCACTTGGCCTGGAGCAAACTTTTCCCAACTATCTGGAAGCATGCTGAGAAGGGTTGTTTTTTTCTTTTCTAAACTAGAGAAGATAAAACAATGGGTAAAATCCCTGGTCGAAACTTTTTTGGGAGGGGGGCTGTTGCCAATGTATCCCCCCCTCCCCCAATTGTATAGATGCTGTTTGAAATGAGTGTTAGTACTCAAACCTGTAGGAAGTGGTGTTGCATGGATGTAGCAGGGTTTCACTCTGAGCAGGCATAAACTCTATTCTAGGGCTTCTGGAGGTGAATTGTATCTAGACTTGTTGTTTTTGGCTAACTTGTAAATTGTGCTTGGATTTAAAATCTTTTCATGTGTGAAGAGGTCTGGATTTGTCTGAATGTCATTCTGGTTCTCATTTCCCTAGTTTTATTCAATATGGCTCCACTGGGTAAAATGGCTTCTTTAGAATTAAATCCCATCATTTATGCTGATAACATGACTTTATTCCATTTTATCATTCTGTTAAGGAAACTTGTCGGGTATCGAAGATGTTTTGAACACTTTTTAGAATCGAGCGGCATTGTCCAAACTTTGAGCAAAGAACTACATTTCTATTGGTCAGTAGCCTGCACTGACTAATTGCAGAATGTAAAATGTGACATGGCCTGGAGAAGAATCTGAAAATATTAGGTGTGGTTTTGGATAGCTATTTGACTCGACTGTAGTTAAAGCATTTCAGATGTTATGGAAACTGTTCGTCTGATGGTACAATCTTTGGTATTTTCAAACTTGGATTATTGTAATGCTTGTGTATGTGGGTTGTAAGAAATCACAGCTGTCTAAACTGCAAATGGTTTTTAAAGACAGCTGCCCGTCTGGTATGTAGAGCTACTAAATTTGAGAATGAATCACCCTTGTTAATAAGGCTGTACTTGGCTACCTGTAGAGGCCAAATCGTTATTCAAGCTCTGCACACGAATATGTATAATTGCATCCAGTTATATGCAGGGACTTACTATTATCAGAAATGTAGATTCTGGAGCTAGGAATTTTTTTTTTTTTTTTTAAATCCTTTCCTAGCTGTAAGAATAATATTCAACCCCACCACCAAGCTACTTTTTCCTATTTGGCCTTTTGTTGGTGGAATCTCTTACCAGTAGCAGTCTGGTCCCTATTTAGATATGGTTTAAGGAATTGAAGTACTTTTTAACATGATGCAGGCTATTCTTTGATTATGAAATCACTTATCTAAATTTTAGTGTGTCAGTTACATTGAACCTTGCAGATAATATTGGATAGAAACGGCAAATGTAATGTGTATTTTCCTTATCAAGCAGATGAATCCATTATGAATGGGTTGTGTCCACCTACCAACAGGGGGAGATACAGAGCACTGAAAACCATAGTGCCTCTTGGCCAGCTAGCTCCATCTGCCTCTCAGTATTCTCTAACTCCCAACAGGGTTGGACGCAGCTTATTCAGCTCCTTCAGAAATCTGCCTGGGGTGGCTCCTGTGCTTTTGCCAGTTGTAGCAGGGGTGTTGTGGTTGGTGGTGCCCACTTTAAAGGCACACAGGTTCGCCCTTACCCGGCCCCCGATGTGGATGCAGGCATATAGGTTTGCCCTATCCCTGCCTTTCCCACACTCTTCTCTGTGGATGCAGGCACATTGGTTTGTCCTTTCCCACTCTCCTGACCCTCCGGAGTGCCTCTGTAGCTGTTGCCTCTAACTTTCCTCACAGCGTTAAAAAAAAAAAAAACGCGCTTCGATTCTGAGGCTTCTGTCTATGCAGCGTGACTGGAGCTCTGGGACTCGGTCTGGTGAGGTAAGAGAGTCTTGTAGCTCCTCCGGGGAGGGCCCGTGACAGGACGTTTTTTGGCACGAATCCGCCATTTTGAATTTTCCACCATTTTCGGCGATGGCTGCGGAGGTTGTTAAGCGCTGTTCACGTTGTGACAAGCGCAGATCCGCAGCGGGGCTCTGTAAATCGTGCTCTTCAGAGGTTAGGGCTAGCCCGAGCATGGCAAGCGATGTTTCTTCCTGCTCAGTGGAGCTGGCAGCGGGCACCATCTTGGATGCGCCGCATGGCTCGACCCCCCCCCCCCCCCCCCCCGCAGGTGCGGAGTTGTCTGAGGCCAGAGGGGAGCCTCAGATGGAGTCTACCAGAGGAGCTGCTTACCCGGGATTGGAACCGGGAGGCAAGGGTGAGCCTTTCTCCCCTGAATTTGTTGATTTTACATAAAGCGTTCATGTTAAAAAGAGCTCTGCCGCAGATGTCTGACTCTGTGTTGATTCCTGGTTCCCCTCCGGTGGAGACCGGCCCGGGTTTGCCATCAGGCTTTTTTCCCCCCAGACAGCTGGCCACAAGACAAGCGCAGAAGGGTCAATTCCCCTTCAGAAAGTGGCGCCCCCCCCCCCCCCCCCCCCCCCCCCCCCCCCCGTGGTCGGGCTGTGGGATTCTGAGGGGTCTGGAAAGTGTAGGATTTTCCACTGCGAGGAGCTGCCAGCGCTTCTTTCTGATGCCCTGCAGGCCCTCTCTATTGAAGATCCTGTGATGGGCGAAGCCTCCTCTGGTAATCTGAGGATGGCAAGTACTAAGAAGCCTGCTCGAGCCTTTCCTTTGCATGACTCCATCCAAGAGTTTATTTCGGCTCAATGGGCTGACCCTGAGGGGCCTTTGAAAGTTGCCAGGGCAATGGGGCACTTGTACCCTCTTAGTGAGGAGCACTTGGCACGCTTGGCCGTGCCTAAAGTGGATGCCCTAGTCACGGCTGTGACAGACGACTATCCTCCCAGTAGAGGGAATGGTCGCCCTGAAGGACATGCAGGACCGGCGTCTGGAATCTATTTGGTGAGGATTTGGTGGAATCTATTTGGTGAGGATTTGGAGAAAATTGTCAAAGGCCTGGGGGATGCTAAACCCCAGTGCTTACCCGAAGATAGGCCGCAGCCTTCTTCCAGGGGTCAGGCGGTTCCCTCTTCCAGACCTCGCATCAGTGAAGCTCGAAGGTACTGCCCAGGGCGTTCTGCTGGGTTTACTTCACGTGCCCGCTTTCAGCAGAGGAACTCCTTTCGCTCGGACAAACGTTCCGCAGCAGCCGGCTCAAGGCCTGGAGTTCATGGGCAACCCTCTCAATGATGGTGCGCCAGCTTACTCCTCGATTCCTGCAGTGGGAGGACGTCTTTCTTTCCCTCTTTCTTGAGGAATGGGTCAAGATTACCTCAGATCAGTGGGTTTTGAACCTGATCAGAGATGGCTACAGATTAGAATTCAGTGCCCCGGTGAGAGACGTGTTTGTGGAGTCCCGAGGCGGCTCTGCTGTCAAACGGGCGGCGGTAAAGGAGACCTTGCAAGGTTTGTTGCACCTCGGGGCGGTGGTCCCTGTGCCTCCCGCCGAGATTGGCTATGGTCATTACTCCATTTATTTTGTGGTGCTGCAAAAAGGAGGGTCTTTTTGGCCCATCCTGGACTTAAAGGAAGTCAATAAGTCACTAAGAGTGTGGCATTTTCGCATGGAAACCCTGCGTTCCGTCATTGTGGCGTGTTAATATATGGCCTAGCTTTAAGGCTACCACTGGAATAGTGATGGCCAAAGCTATGCAGCCAAGAACAACTGGAAAAAAATACTGACTAGGCCAAAGAACAAGCAAGTGAATTAATATTTGAGAATCTGCAAAGAGCAGGTCTGAATAATGACTTCTGACACAAATTGGTACAATTTTTAAATCAAATATAGCATCTGTAATGAAAGATCAGATGAATAAAATGGAGCTTATTAGTTTTGGTATACAATGATACAGAGGTAATACAGAGTTCATGAGAAAGGTATGAAAAGTATTGCAGCCGGAAGATGTGAAACTGTTATCTCAACGCTTCCCAAAACATGTTGATAATTAGCAGTAGCCAGGAGAGTTTCTCACGTCTCTGGACCAGAAAAAAGCTTGCTTGCACATTCCTATTTGGCTCCCGCACCACCAGTTTCTCTGGTTTGCGGTGTTGGGAAAACATTTCCCGTTTCGGGCCTTGCCTTTTGGCCTTGCCACAGCTCCCCGAACCTTTTCCAAGGTAATGGTGGTAGTAGCTGCCTTTCTCAGGCGGGAGGGTATCTGGGTTCACCTGTACCTCGACGACTGGCTCATCAGAGCGGACTCTGCAGAAGAGTCATCATGTAACAGCCAGAGTGGTCTCAGTACTTCAATCTCTGGGCTGGGTCGTCAATATACCCAAACGTCACCTGACCCCTTCTCAATCTCTAGAATATTTGGGGGTCCGATTCGACATAGCCTCGGGGTTTGTCTTTCTACCTGAGCAAAGGCGGTGCAAGCTTCAGAATCAGGTCCGTCTGCTCCTGAGGATGCCTTGCCCGCGAGCTTGGGACATAGTCCAGCTGTTGGGGTCGAGGACAGCCACCTTGGAAGTGGTGCCATGGGCGAGAGCACACCTGAGACCTCTGCAGTGCTCCCTGCTTCAACGATGGTCTCCAATATCTCAGGATTACCAGCGCAGACTTGCGTGGCTCCCTGCGGCCTGGCTCAGTATGGAGTGGTGGCTCTTAGACAGCATGCTGCGGCGAGGAATGCTGCTAGGGCTTCCCGATTGGTGCCTGGTGGTAACAGATGCCAGCCTGAAGGGCTGGGGAGCACACTGCCAGGGAAGGCATGCCCAGGGTCTCTGGACACCCGAGGAGTCGGAGTGGTCCATCAATCGCTTGGAGTTGAAAGCGATATTCCAGACGCTTCTGGCCTTTCACTTGACCCTGGAAGGACTGGCTGTCAGAGTTCTGTCGGACAATACGACAGCAGTGGCCTACATAAATCGACAAGGCGGCACTCGGTGCAGAGCACTGGCTGCGCAGGCCGCGCAGATTTGCCACTGGGCCGAGCTGCATCTACAGTCCCTGTCAGCAGCTCACATTGTAGGTCAGAGCAACGTGCAAGCCGACTATCTAAGCAGGCATCGGATCGATCCAGCGGAGTGGGAACTAGCAGACGATGTATTCCTGCAGATATGTGCCAAATGGGGCAAGCCAGTGATGGATCTTATGGCGTCGAGCGCAAATGCCAAAGTCCCATGCTTTTACAGCAGACGGAGACATGCCTTGGCTCAATCCTGGCCTCGGCCTCCTGTATGTGTTCCCTCCGTGGCCCTTGATAAGGCGAATACTCCTGCGGATTCGGCTACATCAAGGAGAAGTGGTTCTCATTGCGCTGGATTGGCCCAGGCGGCCGTGGTATGCGGACCTCCGGCGGATGCTGGTGGAGGCTCCCCTTCCTTTGCCTCTGGTACCGAACCTGTTGTCACAGGGGCCGGTAACCATGGAGGACGCCTGCCGCTTTGGTCTTATGGCATGGCTATTGAGAGGGCGCAATTGAGAGACAAGGGCTATTCCAACAAGGTCATCTCCACTCTCCTTCAGGCCCACAAGCGTTCCACTTCCGTTGCCTTTGCTCGGATGTGGCGCCAGTTTGAGGCTTGGTGTGCTGCTAAAGCGATTACACCTATGCGGGCTTCTCTCTCACCGGTACTTGACTTTTTGCAGGATGGTTTACAAAAAGGCTTGGCCTATAATTCTGTGCGTGTTCAAGTGGCAGCCGTAGCATGTTTTCGGGGGAAGGTGACTGGCCTCTCCCTGGCTGCTTATCCGGATGTGGCACAGTTTCTTAGAGGGGTGCTTCGGCTCCGTCCTCCCGTGCGGGCTCCGTGTCCGGCCTGGAACCTGGGGTTAGTTTTAAAGGCCCTTCAGTGTTCGCCCTTCAAGCCGCTTAGGCGAGCTTCGGGGAAGGATGTGACCCTAAAGACGGTCTTTTTGGTGGCCATTACTTCGGCGAGACGGGTGTCTGAGCTCCACGCGCTGTCCTGTCGAGACCCATTTCTGCAGTTCTCAGAGTCCGGAGTTATGGTATGTACTGTGCCTTCCTTCCTGCCTAAGGTGGTTTCAGCGTTTCACCTAAACCAGCCTATTTTCCTGCCCTCTTTTTCTAGACAGGAGTTTCCGGAATCTTTTGGGCAGTTGCACCTTCTAGATGTGCGAAGGGCTCTGTTGCAATATCTGCGCATGTCAAATGCTTTCAGGACCTCTGATCACCTTTTTGTTTTGTTGTTGGGTCCTCACAGAGGGTCTCCAGCGTCTAAAGCTACTCTGACTTGTTGGCTGAAGCAATTTTTTTTTCAGTATGTCTGCTGTCTGGCCGGCCCCCGCCTGACGCCTTCAAGGCACATTCTACAAGAGTGATTTCCTCTTCTTGGGCTGAAACTGGAGCACTCCTCTCTTCAAGAGATATGCAGTGCAGTGACCTGGGCTTCTAAGCTCTCATTTGCCTGACATTACAGGCTGGATGTGTCTGCCAGGAGGGATGCGCATTTTGGAGCTCGCGTGGTGTGGCTTGTTCCCGCCCTATCTAGGGATTGCTTTGATACATCCCATTCCTAATGGATTAATCTGCTTGATGACAAGGAAGGGAAAATTAGGTTCTTACCTTGGTAATTTTCTTTCCTTTAGTCATAGCAGATGAATCCATGAGCCCGCCCTGATCGATTGATTTGCAGTTTTGGGTTCAGTTTTTCCTGTAGATATGTTCCCTCATTGGGAGAAGTTGGAAAACAGTGTTCAGGATTTCTGTTCTATTAGAGGAGGTTGAGTTCATCCCTCCTTTGAGTTACTGCTCCTGTTCTGGGGCGTTCGTTCGCTGTGAGGAAAGTTCATGTTATTCTATTTGCGGTGTAACACTGCTTTGGAAGCTTCAAATACTGAGAGGCAGATGGAGCTAGCTGGCCAAGAGGCACTATGGTTTTAAGTGCTCTATATCTCCCCCTGCTAGTAGATGGACACAACCCATTCGTAATGGATTCATCTGCAATGACTAAAGGAAAGAAAATTACCAAGGTAAGAACCAAATTTTCCCTTCCTCATCCTCCCAGGCACATAACTTGATTCCTGATGTTTAACAGAAATTCTCACATCCTCTGCAGTAAGAGACCTGCAAGTCTTCAGTTGTTAGTCTGAGGTTCTTTGAATTGGGATGGCTTTTGTAGTGTGATCTTGGTAGGATAACCATTCTGGATGGAGTTAATCTAGCCTTCAGCTTTTTAACTAATGCTGAATGGCTCCTTAAACATAAATAGGATTTTATAACTGGCTTTACGCCCTCTTTTTGTAGGGTCTCTAAATATTTTGCTTGTGTAATAAATTCCCATGCTCTTTCATGGTAGAGCAAACCCCCAAGGAAGCTCAGCTTGGACATACAGTAGCTTGTTAACTAGTTGAAGCCTGTTGTGCCAATGAAACTCATGATGGCCTTATTTCACACAGATTCTGACTTGGCCTGATTGTGCCTATTGTCTCAGATTCTAATTTACTTGTACGCTTTCATAAGACTCCCAAATAAACTAGGGTTTCATGGTAAGCATCTGTAATTCTTACTTTTGGTGTTCAGAAACTACAGCATTCCACATTTTTCCATGTGGATAAAATGGTATAATCGGAGGTGGAACTGAAATCTGAGTGATATGCTTTGTGTTCCGATAGTGAACTTAAACTTGAAAGTGCTTTTTCCCCCCTGTGGAACTTGGTGTTCTCTATAATTTGATGTAGTGACTCGTGAATAGACTAGAGGTAGTAAAGCCAGTCCTAGGGATGCACCTTGCCAGTCAGGTTTTCAGGATACCTACAATGAATGTGCATGAAACTTGCATACAGTAGAGGCGGTGCAATTCTCTTGCATATTGTGGGTATCCTGAAAACCTGACTGGGTGTCCCAAGGACTGGCTTGGCTACCTCTGGAATAGACAGAAGTGATATATGCAAACATTTTGAAAGCAAGTGCTAAATACTCTTAACTGTTGTTTTAATTCTTTGTGGAATTTATTTTATATTTGTAATCTGTTATGTATTCCAGTTAGGCTCTGCATCTTCATTAGCCCCCCCCCCCCCCCCCCCCCCCCCCCCATTACATTCATATGAGGATTTTTTTTTTTATTGGTGGTCCCTTTGATCAAAGAAGTTGAGCATGTTTCTGTTCATTTTGAATCGGTCTTACTTAGTGTCCTTTTGGTTTTGTTGTTGTTGTGGAAATAACACCACGCTCAAAAAGTGCACACTTTGTTCTGGTCCTTGGTTCCATCTTCCCTCAAGTCCAAGGCAGACCTTATTGAAGCCAGGTTCTGTTTTAGTCTAGCTGTGAAAATGAGTTCATAAAGTTGGTGTATGATACCCAGCACAGGTGGGGGGGGGGGGGGGTATGGGAGACATTGATTAGAAAGAGGGGAGTCACATTCTACAGCGCTTCTCACTTTTAACAATCCCTTTAGAACATGGGTGCAAAGGGCGATGATAAAACCTGTGCCATACTCAGTCTAATGTTGATAATCAGCTACAAATCTGGTAGCTTCAGTAGGAACTAGAGCTGTAACTAATCGCATATTTCACTATTTGGCTGAATACAAATAATAATTTGGCTGAATACCAAATAGGAATAATAGGCATTGAGCTTTTGTTAGGAAGCAAGGGGAAATTGGATCTGGTGTTACAGAAGGGTTCAGTACTGTAGAGTCATGAATTATTAGTATTCAAATTTAAATCGCTATTCGGCTGTATACCAATAACAGTGAACAAGTAGGAACTGGGTGCATGCAGGTTTATACTACTCTTCTGCCTCCTCCATTGCCCCTGGTACAAAATAAGTACCTGAATACATGAAAACCGCTTTGAATGTAGTTGCAAAAACCTCAGAAAGGCGGTGTATCCAGTCCCATTTCCCTTCCTCAAACTGTTTAGCAGTAGCATCCCAATATTGCTGGTGATATACCAAATCAACCATGTTCTTGCCTGGTTTGAAACCTTGGATGGCTGTGGGTCACCAAAGTGCACCAAATAGCCAACACCACCTCCAGTAATGGCAGCAGCAGCTTCTGCCTTAACAAAGTAGTAATGCACGCAGGTGGTTCATGTTTTTGAGCCTCTTAACGTGGCACATAGGTGAACTTGATGAGATTCTCAGCAGTGAATCAGAGCAACTAGGAGCTAGATGCACTAAAGTTAACGAGCCAGCAACCTGGGTTTTAAACTGGTTCTGGCCAGTTTAATGTGCAAGTAGTAAACAGAGACGTGCACAAAGGGCATTTTACTGTCACGGTAGCAGCTAACAAAAACGGAATGCAAATGATCCAAAGGCTATTATAATGAGCTGCACTACCGTTGCAAGGCTGCTATGAGATGCACTACTGTTTTCCGATCCCCTTACTGTGGAAAACCAAACAGGAGGTCTACACCTCTCGTTGGGGCAAAGGAAAGAATCGGAAGAAAAAAATGTCGTCAGGGATGTCCTTTTTGGACGTTCTTCACCTTTAAAAAAAAAAAAAAAAACCACTCAGACGTGCTTTTTGGACGTCCTTCACTTATTATAATAAAACTAGTAAAAAAAAAAGGCCCGTTTTTGGAACGAATGAAACGGGCGCTAGCAAGGTTTTCCTGGGAGTGTGTATGCTTGAGAGAGAGAGCCAGAGTGAATGTACGGGTGTGTGACAGTGAGACTGTCTGTGTGACAGTGTGTGTGAGAATGAGAGTGTGTGACAGGGCCCCCTCCCCTGTTCCTTATGCCCCTCACCCCGTTCCCTCCCCTGCTTTTCCTCCTCTTTCCCACACTTTGCGTTCCTTAAGGCTTTCATAAGACTATGTACCCCTGTGGCTCTAACGCCCAGTATCCGGATACTCCACCGCTTTCCTCCTCACCCCTCCCCCAAGATGTAATACTTTACCGTCCTTCATTTTTTTTAAAAAGTGTCCTATCAACCCTGTATACAAATGCCCGGCATTCAGATTGTGTTCCTCTCGTAAATTTTCATTTCTTTCATTCATTCAGAACTTGCCCCCCCCCCCCCCCCCCCCCCCCCGAACACTTTTGGTTCCTTCAGTCTTTTAAAACTGTCCTATGTACCCTGTGTGCTAATGGCCAGCATTGAGATTTGTTTTCCTGTCCCAAATTTGCATGTCTTTCAGTCATTCACAACTCCCCCCCCCCCCCCCCCCCCCTCCAGTTTAACACTTTCGTTTCCTTCAGTCTTTTAAAACTCTATCAACCCTGTGTCCTAATGGCCAGCACTCAGATTGTTTTGCTTTGCCAAATTGTCTGTCACTGAGGTCAGTGCGTGCCTGCCTAGCAGACCACTTCCGGCAGGCACGGTCCCAAGCACATCCTGTTGGAGGTGAGAATTATTATATAGGAAATCTAACGGGAGGTCTGTACCTCTCATTGGGGCTGCGGGATTTATTCACCTCTAAAACCTTCTACTATAAATTTAACAAAAAAAAAAAAAAATTAGAGAAGAAAAACGTCCCAAGTGTTCGTCAGGGCCGTCCTTCTAAAGTGCCTAACATGGATGTCCTTCGCTCACACAAAAAAAGGATGTCCCTGACGAGCACTTGGGACGTTTTTTTTCCTTTGATTTGCCTGTTTCCTGGGCCCCGGGACGATCGTCCCCTATCCATGGTGGGATTAGGGGAGGGGGGCAGTTAGCTTGCCCTGCGCTCAGCTTGGCGGCCCCTCGCAGATGTTATCTCCCCTAACCGGAACCTTCTTGAAATCTAGCCCTCGGGCTGCTGCTGATAAGCTTTGCTGTGCACCTGGGAAAGATCAAGACAAGGTGAACCAGCAGCAACTGCAAAGCCCCGGGAGCAGGCAGCAAGAATACGACTGACAGTGCGGCGCACGGTGAGGAGGGGAGGAAGCTCCTGGTGCCCCCCCCCCCCCCCCCCCCCGATGCCTGCCGCTCGGACAGCGCCCGATCCCCACTGGAGGCTCTGATCGCAGGCACAGCTCCGCGCTCCCTCTTTGTATGCTGCTGGAGGCGGGGAGGGTTGTCTTTATTTTTATTTTGGTGTCTTTGTTGGCCGGTTCCCTGCACTGGCGAGGGAGGTGGCGAGCCCCGGCCATGGGAACGTGCACTCCCGCCTCGAGAGCTGGCCGACTGGCTTGGAATGGATGAAAAGCCAATCACAGCGCATTCTTTTTTTTTTTTTTTTTTTTTTTTTTTAAGTGAAGGACGTCCATAAAGGAGGTCCTTGGCATGCGCAGAGCAGCCAGTATAAAGCTTGGCTGCTCTGCGAATGCTCGACTGGCTTCCGAGGGAATAGAGAATGCAAGTGAGCTACAACAAGCAGCTCATTTGCATTCCATTTCCTTGTTGCATGGCCGTTCCCTACCGATTCGCTGTGGAATTGGTAAGGGAAGGGCTCTTCCGAGGACCTTAGTGCATCTACTCCTAGGTGTGATGAGCAGATAGTTTAGGCTTTCTTTTGAGCTTTAGTTTAGAAGCATTAGCGTTTATTTGTGAAAATATGGTAAGGCTTGGCAGGTGGGTCTGTATTAGCAGTTTTAGTGCTAATGAATCCTTTTGATTGCATATGGATATTACAGGGCTCAAGTCCCAGAAGTCAAGTGCCCAAAGGTGCCTAGAAATTGCATTCTGATGCCCTGTGCATCACCTCGCTACACTTTTTTTTTTTTTTTTTTCTTTTTTTTTT
Organism: Microcaecilia unicolor; assembly: GCF_901765095.1. Taxonomy (NCBI): domain Eukaryota; kingdom Metazoa; phylum Chordata; class Amphibia; order Gymnophiona; family Siphonopidae; genus Microcaecilia; species Microcaecilia unicolor. Next base: position 435,921,478 of record NC_044033.1, read on the forward strand.
ATAGCTCTGGCTGCCTCCACTGTAGAAACAGGATTTCCTGCCATCTGCACAATAAATTTGAGCCACAGGAAAAGGAAGAACTTGTATGGTGCAGACGAGACTGCTGATCTTGTCTCAAGCCTACTACTACTGCTACTACTTAACACTTCTAAAGCACTACTAGGGTTGTGCAGCGCTGTACAGTTTAACAAAGAAAGACAGTCCCTGCTTTTGTCAGACATCTGTTTTCCTGTAATACACAGTGCAGTCATAAGGTGAATGAATGTCTAATAAAGGTATTGTAATGCCTTTGACCAAGCTTTCAAAGGCCAGAACCTTCCTAAGGTGAAGGAACAAACCTAGAAAAATGAAAGCAGATAAAGACCATATGTCCTTTCCAGTCTGCCCGTCCTTGCCATATACTATACCATCCTCTTCCCTAAAGATCATATGTACTTGTCTTAAGCTGTCTTGAATTCAGATAGCTTTTCCACCACTTTTTTTTTTTTCTGTGAAGATCTTCGGGTTATTCCCAAATGTTTCCCTTTTCACCTTCATCCTATGCCCCCATATTCCAGAGCTTCTTTTCATTTGAAATCATGTCCTGTGCATTTGTGTCAGAGGTATTGAAATGTCTCGATCATATCTCCCTAGCCTGTCTTCCAAAGTATACATATAGTCTAGTCCCATACGTTTTGTTGATCGCATTTTAGTAGCCACCCTCTGGACCAACTCCATCCTGTTAAGGTGTGGTCTCAGAAATATACACCATATTCTAAATGAAGTTTCACCAGTCTCTTATTCAGGGGGCATCATCACAACCTTTCCTACTGACCATTCCTTTCCCTGTACACCCAAGCATCCTTGTAGCTTATGCTGTCACTTTTTCCACCTGTTTAGCCACCTTGAGATCACATCTAAGTCCCATTCCTCTTTGATGCACAAGTTCTTTGGGCCCCCCCCCCCCCCCCCCCCCCCCCCCAAGCTGTTCTGCTCCCTTAAGTTTCTGCAGTCCAAATGCATTGCCCTACAATTTTTTGTATTCAGTTTTAACTGCCAAATTCTGGACAAAGGTTTGCCAGGTCCCTCATGTTACCCACACCATGGGTGTCTACCTTATTGCAGCTTTTGGTATCTCCCACTTAATATGTTGCTTGAACCTTTGTGAGTGGAGCTTGAGTGGCTAAAAATACCATTGTATATTTATGCGGATGACATCACTTTATTACCAACAGCTAAAGATTAGGTCATCACCTTGAATAGCATGATGGGTTGTGTCAGAATTGATTGGATTACTACTAAATTGAGAAAAAAACTTAAGGGATTTTTTTTTTTTGAGAATTCATGAATCTTACGAGTTGAAGTGGATAGTTGACCTTTTCAAATCATGTTAAAACAGATCTGTACTATTTGGATTTGCTGAATTTAGATTGCTGGTTCAAGCATTAGTTCTAAGCAGATTGGATTATAATAATATTGTATTTGGCTGTCTATGTAAATTAGTGAGAATACTGCAGCATGTCTATATTTTCAGTTTCTAGATTTGAATCTGCTACTCCACCTCTTAGGAAGCTTCACTGGCTTCCGATGAAGCCAGGGCTCAGTTTAAACTTTGCTCTTTTGTTTACAAACTATTAACTGGGTTAGCCCCTTTCTATCTTACAAAGTGGGCAAACTTGCTTTGTTCTAATTACTCTTATTCTGTGCGTAAATTGATGTTGCTAGTTTCCTTCAACCAGACAGTTTAGATATAAATCTATTTTCAATTCTTCTTTATATTGGCTGTAGTACTTTGGAATCTTCTATCTTTGCCTCTGGAATTCCGCACTAATTCCAATCTCGAATTGCTTAACCTTTTGTAAATAAACACGGTTATTTGAGAAGTTTTATTAGAGTTTAATTTTGTTTTTGAAATGTATTATAGTTCCTGGAAAGTTGTTGTTTTTTTTTTTTTTTTTTTTTTTTGATCCAGTCGTCTTTGTCCTTTTTTTCGCTTTATCTGTATCTTCATAATTTGTAATTCCTCCTAATTTTCTGTAAGCCACATTGTGTCTGCATGTGTGGGAAAATGTGGGATATAAATAATCCACAACAAACTGGTCAGGTGTTTTGCGCAATAGAAGTACTGTATAGTATAAACCTTGCCAGACAGCCCTTCGGAAATCTTTCAGAAATGTTAACATGCTCAAAGTATGGATGCCCTATGGTAGCCAGTATTCTTCAACTTGTGTGCTCTGCTGGTTTTGATAATATAAAGAGGGATTTGTGGAGGAGGGAGAAGCTGTTCGTGGACTATTTTGACTTATTAATTGTGTGGCTTTCCTCTGACATTCTGTTTAGTTTTTGCATTCAATAAATTTATTTGGATTTTTCTCGCACCTTTTTCATTAGTAGCTCAAGGTGAGTTACATTCAGGTATACTGGGTATTTCCCTGTCCCTGGAGGGCTTACAATCTAGTTTTGTACCTGAGGCAATCAAGGGTTAAGTGACTTGCTTAAGATCACAAGGAGCAGACTGGTGCAAACACTGGGCTACTTCTCCACTCCTCCAATAAAGCAGAAATTTCCCACAAACAACCTCTTTTTTTTTTCTCAGCGTGAGTTCCATTTACCACTACCCTTGTCACCTTCCATTCAACCGTTAAGGCCATACCAAGGGCAATCAGTCTATGCAGAACTGTCAAATGGTATATACCTCAAGAACTGATCCTTGCGGCACACCACTGACATGTCTTTTTTTTCTCAGCGTGAGTTCCATTTACCACTACCCTTGTCACCTTCCATTCAACCGTTAAGGCCATACCAAGGGCAATCAGTCTATGCAGAACTGTCAAATGGTATATTTAGATTTTAGCAAGTGAGGTGTAGGATTCCTCAGATGGAATGCACCTTCACACCTACTCTCCCCAATTTTCAGTGCATACAACAGTTGGGAGGAGGGTGTAAGGTCTTAATAGCTGGCAGCTAAGTGGGTTTTTGGTAACTAATAAAGCTTGAAAATGAGCCAGATTGAGTCGGAAGTTCAGTGGAAAAAGCTCCCCCCCCCCCCCCCAAATAAATAAATAAACTTATATTATGGGAGAAGCCGTTCTAAGTTGTGCAGTATAGAAACTTGATATGCTAAGTTAATGGAATGTGCCTTTCAAACTGCCCCTCCTATCCCTTCAAGTGAAAAACCCATGTATGCAAAGGGGTTTGAAAGAATGCCATGCTTAACATTCTTTCACCACTTTTTACTTTTGAGTCCACTTTCAGCTGTTGCTTTAGCATTAAAGGTTTTGTTTTTCCACTCTGGGGGGCTGTGTTGCTTAATGTCTTCAATGTGCATAGTGTAACAGTCACAAACAGAAGGTATAATGCTCCACCGGAGGGAAGGCACCAAACAAACAGAGCAAAGGAACCTCTTGCATATGGTGTTCAGAGAGATCTTTATTGAAAAATTCTTCTAAAACGCTGAGGGAGACCCAACACGACTCATGTTTCGGTCTACCCAGCTTGCATCAGGGGTCTATGAAGCTTAAAAATTATTTTAAAATTATACATAATAAAACGAACTATATACATAAATCAGAATGATACCATACTTAGGAATTTGCTATTCAATATGTGTTCCTAAGTTAGTCGTCAACACACACAATCTCCTGTTACTTTCTCATTTTTGTTTATTTTTAAATTCCATAGTGTCCCACATATCAATCCAGAGACTTGTGGGTTATGTCCCTCTACCAGGAGGTGGAGATAAAAGAGAACTTCAGAGGTTTACTATATGTGGTCATGTGCAGTCACCTTAATTTCAGTATTCTCTCTATCTAGCACGTGGGTGGTCATGTCTGTTCAGCTCTGGATTGATATGCTCCTGGCCTGGTCCCCTGGGTCTAGTCGAGCTTCTGGGGTCTGAGGGGTCCTGGGACTTGGGTGCACACCTGGTGGTGCCAGGTCCCTCCCTTCCTCCCCCATCAACCGCTCCTCTCTGCCTGACTGGGGTTTGTGGTTCTCACTCTCCTGACTTTAAATAAAAGGAGTCTGAGGTTTCTTTTGCTCCGGCGTCCTCTCCTGTCTTTAAAAAAAAAAAAATGCCGTATGAGCACTAAAAAAAAAAAAAATCTCCTCAGTCTCATTTGTCCAGTATGGCAAGCTTATGCCAGTTTGCAGTACCGGCTGAATGGTGTGAGGACTGACTTGGCATGCGATAGCAATTCCCGAGGGGGTGAGTAGTCTGCGCCGGTGGGGCAGAGCAAAAGCGGCTGCTAGTGAGGGAGCCACTGGGCTGCTGCAGTTTCCCATGCTGGAGATCCACTGTACAGCCCAACTCCGTGGAGCGGTGTGCTCCTTCCCGGCTCGTTTTGGCAGGCACAGGGCAGTTGTTTTCTTCGGTGTGCGTGCACGCTTGAGGGCACCATCTTTCTTGCCGCACCACATGGCAATGCTGAAGCGCCGGCAGGCCCCTGGGGCCTGATTTCCTTGTGATTCAGGCAGTTTTATATGTAGGCTTTTCAGAAATGTGACTGGGGAACTAGGGTGGATCACTCCCAGTTTCTTCATATTTGATATTTAAGGGCTTCTAAGAAAGGAGGCCTGGGGAGGTTTGCAGACTCCTGTGGGAGTGCTCTGATCTCCCAGAGCTTTGAGTCCCTCACAGCTTTCTAGGGATGAGGTCGAGACCCATTAGACCCCTGCAGCTGTTCTGTGGCAGCGAGAGCCTTAAGCTGCAGCTTGGAAAGTACTGACTATCGGAAAGTCTTCAGGTAGAGATGCCTGTGCTTCACTAGGTGATTTACCTTTATCCGACCACAATATCACCTTGTATTTGTTTCTCTACCGGACTCTGCGAATGCTTTTTCGGTACTATGTAAGCCACGTTGAGCCTGCAAATAGGTGGGAAAATGTGGGATACAAATGTAACAAATTAAACAAATATGTCTGGACCCTCCTTGAGGAGGTTCAGGGTGTGTGTACATCATTAATGGAAGGGAGAAAGGGATCAAGGTTAGGGATCCTACTCTAGGTTTTCATTCTTCCCTCTTCCTCTTTCTCAGAGCATGGCAGTATACAATTTGTTTAGTCAGTCAGGCTTAGGGCTGTTGACTCCATGTTTCTGTGAGAAATGTTACATTTTGAGGCTAGTGCAGGCCTCTCAGGTTTCTCTCGGTTTCCACGGTAATCCTGCACCCTCTGTGCTGCCTTGGTGGCATTTGCTCTGTGTGTACTGTTTACATCAAACTAGTTTTATTCAGGAAGGTGGCTGGCCTTTCAGCCTGAAGGTTCAAATTCAAGGCTGGTTTTATCCATCCTATTAGAAACAGTGGGCTCAGCTAGGTTTCCAATGGGGCATATTTTATTTCGTTCTCTTACTGCTTGCCTGGCCAAGCACTTCTTGCATGACTGGAAGAATTATCAGAACTTTACTAAAGATTTCTCTTCTCTCTCTCTTTGCACACTGATACTGGCCACACCTTTGCATACTAGCCTCAACTACCCCGGTATCTGCAGCATACCCAGTACCTCTGCTTCTATGGTATTTTTGGCATCTTTTCATTGTATGGGGTACCTACATTTCATGAGGAGTGGTCCAGGAGCTACTTCAGTGTAGAGGTAGCTTAATAGTTTTTGCAATTTAGCTGAGAGGCACAGAGTGCTTCGGGTGCTGCTTCATGACCCACTGCAGCTTGATATCTGTAGTGCGCAATGATGCAACAGCCATATTCTGCTACGCCATCTGTCTCTGGTTCTCATCCGCACTTGTTAGCTGAAATGCGCAGCAGTTATAGTGCACAGTCACACCAGCCAATTCTTGTCCCTATCTGCAAGAAGTTAGCATTGGCTTAGGCATCAGACCACTGATGTGGCTTCCAAGTCACATTTGGCAACCTGCCTTTTGGAAGTAATCTTGGGACTGGAGAAGATCTAGGGCAGTTGGGTAAAGACCTGAGGGACTTCCAAGTCTCGGAGATTGCCAGTGAACGAGTTTAAGGATGATTTTTAATCCGCTTGGTTTTGTCGTAGGTTTTGTGTGGCCAGGAAAACCACTTTCAGGGTTTCCATTTCCACTTGACAAGCCACCTGGCTGCTGGTAGAATGAGCTCTTTCAACTCCAGGTCAACCTATGCCTGCTGCATCTTTCAATGATGGGGTCTCAGTTCACTCCTCAGGCAGGACTCCTGTACTGGTTTCAGGAGGAGTGAACCAAGATTACCTCAGCTCAAATGTCTTAGTTTTTCTATCGCACAGTTATAACCTGGACTTCTCTATAGATTTTTATTGGAGTCTACATGCAAGCTCAACACTGTCAGGTAGTTCTTGCCACCTTTCCAACATTTCTTCCTTTAGGCACAGTTGTCTGTCCCCAGTTGCAATTGGGGAATGGGAAGTTATTCCCTTTGCTTTGTAGGTCCAACCAGGGAGCTTCCTTCCAGTTGAGTTTGGACATCATAAGAGTCTAGGGTGTTTACGGTTCATACTTTCATATTCCCAGTGCTCCTTGCTGCAGAGGGATCTTGGTGATTTATGACCATGTCATTCAGCCTTTCCATGTTGCCGAGGACATTTTTGCAAGATCATGGTGGTAGTGGCAGCTTTCCTTCATGAGAATGGATTGCAGGTTCATCCATACCTCGTGACTGGCTGATTTGCGGCTCTATCAAGAGACTCTGCAAACTTCATCCAAGATACCTACTCGTCTTCCGTCCTTAGGATTGGTAATCAGTGTCACCAAGAGTCAGTTGTTTCCCTCTCAAATCTTGGCTTTTCGGGGAGTGCTGTTCCATATAGGCTTGGGAAGTCCTTTATTTCTTTTGCTCCTCAGCAACAGATGCCAACCCAAGTCAAGTTTTATTTTTTCCTAAAAGGTCCAGGATATTGGAATAGGTTCAAGTTATGGGTACAAGGTTCTTTTTCTTGGACATTCCCCCATTGGCTTGTCTGTATCAGACCACTTCATGGGTTCCTTCTCTGCTTTGGTTCCCATCTCTATGGTTCCCTTCAAGCCAACTTAGTCTCAATGGGTGATTTCTGCTGATATTTCAGTTCTCTCTCCCTGGAGGTGGCTATCTGTGGCTTGTAGGCTGCTAGGGTGTGCCGTAGCTGGCAGCAACCGATTTTGGAACCGTTCCAGAAGGCAGACAGTTGACCATCTCCTTACTTGCCAGATGTAGAGTCAAGGCCGGCTTAATTGCCAGTTTTCTTCTATGATTTTGGGCGTCAAACAGATGTTTTTGGCGGTCACAGCCTTTCATTTGATGTGGTGAATGCAGCTTCTAACGATGGCTGGTTCAGCTCACTTTTCAGGGCAACTATTGTTTGAGGACTCCATGAAGTTGGTGGAAGACCTGGGTGACAGACTCAATGTCTTCCTGAGGACTACAAGTTCTTTTCGGTCGGGTCAGGCTCACCCTTATCTTTACGACACCAGGGCTATCATCCTGGGCAGCCTAGTTTTCTTTAGCAATCCAGTCTAGGCAGGTTCTCAGAACTCCCGACTTCATCCGTTTGAGATCCTCTGTATTTCTACTGGGGACGGGCGCACAGACGCTTTCTTCCAGAGCGTAGTTGACTTCCTTTTCCACGTCCCGTCTGGCTTCCTTGGCTGCCCTTTGCAGTTTGGCCACTTGGTCCTGTGTCCTGCCATGATGGCTTTTTTGCAGATTACCCACTTGATCTGCTGTCCTTCCCTTGCCAGGCTTGGCAGCGCAAGGCATTCCAGATTTGACGCGGCAGTGCATGTAACCGTGGCCTGTGGGTCATTGCTCCTATCTGCTGAGGTTGTAGTACCCTGCCCCACTTGAGGACTGCTTTGGTACATCCCACAAGTCTCTGGATTGATCTGTAGGATTCTATGGAAGGTAAAATTAGTTCTTAACTGATAATTTTCTTTCCATTAGTCCCAACAGATCAATCCAGAGGCCCGCCCTTGGTGGTTCTGGGTTGAGTGTTGCCTCAGTTTCATCAGATTCCTTTAGTGCAGTGGACTTTGATCCTGGGGAACTGAGTTAGAGTCCCACTGCAGCTCCTTGTGACTCTGGGCAAGTCACTTAACCCTCCATTGCCCCTGGTACAAATAGTACCTCAATATAATATGTAAACCGCTTTGAATGTAGTTGCAAAAAACCACAGAGAGGCAGTATATAAAGTCCCATTTCCCTTTCCCCTTCATTTGATTTTTGGCTTAAAAATAATACAAATCAAAACATAAAGGAAACCTTCTCTGTTACCCTCCCGCAGGAGCGGTTGAGGAGCTTACATGGGCTTTATGCAGGCAGGAGAGGACTTCCTCCTTCGTCTTCCACTGCTTTGGTATCGACAATACTGAAGTTAAGGTGACTGCACATGACCACATATAGTACTCCAAGTGGAGGAGTAGCCTAGTGGTTAGTGCAGCGGACTCTGATCCTGGGGAACTGGGTTCGATTCCCACTGCAGCTCCTTGTGACTCTGGGTAAGTCACTTAACCCTCCATTGTCCCAGGTACAAATAAGTACCTGTATATAATATGTCAACCGCTTTGAATGTAGTTAGAAAAACCACAGAAAGGCGGTATAAGTCCCGTTCCGTTTCCCCTCTGAAGTTCTCTCGATCTCCACCTGCTGGTAGAGGGACATAACCCACAAGTCTCCAGATTGATCTGTTGGGACTAATGGAAAAAAAATTCAGGTTAGAACTAATTTTACCTTAAAATATGTTGCTAAAAAAGCTGATATATAAACAAATGTATAAAGAAATAAGACATATGTAAAATAAGAAAAGGCAAGAAACAAAATATGACCAATAGGGTCACATTTACCAAAATATATAAGAAACCATGAAAAAGTATATCCATCAAATTATCCATCAAATAATTGATACATATAGATTGTATACAACAAAAAATAGCATATGACTTAATCTATATGCAAAAAGACCAGTACATATTAACAGCAGTTATTGTTTACCAATAACTTCACAGTCTGGAGCAGAGCCTGTTATATCAAGGAATTTGCCATGCAAGAATTTCAGGATATTTCAGCATTATTGGAAGATTCAATGTCTGAGGTGGCTCAGCAGCGAACTTTAATAGCTTCGTTTGTATTTGAGCAAGATATGAATTCGGTAATGAAGTTTAAGAATTCCTTAACATTTTGTGGTCAAAGAATAGGATGTTTGCTGATGTTACAAGGACAACGCAAGATAGAAGGAAACAATTCTTAGAGAAGAGACAAGGGTTTTGGGAGCAATATTTCTTCTGGCATATCCATGCAAGTGCCTATAGTAAGATATCTGGGCAACAAATAGCTTTTTCATATCCAAAAAAGTTTTTAAGTTCCGGTTCAAAGAAAGCATATCTAATAGACCGCAGGAATAAGAGAGAGGACAACTGATTAAGTAGAAAATATAATGGGAATATCCAGGTGTGGCCATTTTGCAATAGTAATATATTTTTTTTTACTTATGGATCTCCTCATCTGTTAATTATCCCCCCCCCCCCACTAAATTTGTGGTCTAAGGAAGTGATAAATTGTAATTAACAAAGTTTCCTTAATGTTTCTTATGATTTAATGTAGTCCATCTCTCACTGTATTTGTTTGCAAGTTTATCTTGTAAAGTTTGTTAAAAAAAAAAAAAAAGGTAAGTCAAGAGACAAATGGCATGTACCGATATATCAAAAAAAAATGTATTACATATGTGTTAACTTAAACCGTATAGTCATTGCTTAAAAAGCAGAAGGGTCAAACATGGCATGTAAATATCCATATGTCAATATGGTCATACATAAACATACCCTTAAAGCAAAAGTTGTGCCAAGTTATAAGATGTTGGCTTAAAATTAACTTATTAAAAAAAATGAAATCATTTTAGAAAATCCTGTGTAAACCAAAATATATTTATAGGCAAAATACAAGGAGCTACGAAGGACGAGGAGACAAAAAAAACTTAAAACACAATTTAAAACAAAAAAGTGAACAAAAGAGAGAAAATGGGGAGGTGGCTGGACAATTTGAAAAAAACGACTTACACAAAAAGTGTGAAGAAATAGGAATATATAAATGTGGCAGGGCTCCAAAGCGTCTGAGCACTGACTTCAAATTCCAAACCATCGTAACACTCAATCAAAAAGGCACTAAAAAAGTTAACTTGCCTGTGTAAAAAAAACCAAAACAAAAACCATTGCATGCATAATAAACTTGCAACTGTACATACAAAAACATACAGTAAAAGCATACAGTAGCAGCACTGCAAAATAAAAGATGTACGAGAAACCCCACGGATGATTTCTAAGTTGTTAACAGGAGATTTTGTGTTGATGACTAATCTAGGAACACACATTGAATAACAAATTCCTAGGTATGGTATTCTGATTTGTTTATGTATATAGTTTTGTTATGTATAAATTTTTAAATTTTAAACTTCATAGACGCCTGATGCAGGCTGGGTAGGCCGAAACATGAGTTGTCAGGTCTCTATCAGTGTGTTACAGTGTGTTACTCCACTGTTCACCCTCCTTCATTGAGAAAAATGACCATTTAACCCTACCCTCTGTTTTCTGTCCAATGACTGCTTCCTACCCGATGACCCTTTTTTTTTTTTTTTTCTCAGGAGTTCCTTTGCTCTACTGTTTCTTGTAACAGTGGCACAGGGAGGAGCCCCTCTTTCCACTGTGGCTGGGTGCTTCACAAGTTAGCATGGCTCTGTGGGATCTTACCAGGTTTTGTGATCTGGATTGGCCACTGTTGGAAACAGGATGCTAGGCTTGATGGGCCTTTGGTCTTTCCCAGTATGACAATACTTATGTACTTGTATATTGGCCTTGGGGTGGAGGAGTGGTCTAGTGGTTAGAGCACCGGTCTTGCAATCCAGAGGTGGCCGGTTCAAATCCCGCTGCTGCTTCTTGTGATCTTGAGCAAGTCACTTGAGCAAGTCACCTCCATTGCCTCAGGTACAAGCTTAGATTGTGAGCCCTCCTGGGACAGAGAAATATCCTGTGTACCTGAATGTAACTCACCTTGAGCTACTACTGAAAAAGGTGTGAGCAAAATCTAAATAAAATAAATTGGATGCCAATGATACACATCTGCTTTTTCTTGATGTCTTGCTCCACCAGGGTCTGAAAGTGGAGGATTGGCTCCCTTCTGGCTTAGCTTGGCCCTTGAAATCAGGAAAGGCTCTTTGCCTGGGGTGATTTCCACCTTACTCAAGGCACACAGGTCTTTCACTTTTTCTCTGGCCTGTTTGGGTTTAGAAAGTTTTTTGAGAGCTGGTGCAGTCAGCACTCTTTTCTGCTTGGAAAGCACCGATTCCAAGGTTATCTGGTTTTCTGCAGCAGGGGTTTGATCGGGATCCGATTCTGAACTCTAGGCTCAACTAGTAGCTGCCTTGTTTCCAGGGCAGAATCCTGGGCCTTTCCACGACCACTTCATGGAGTCTGACCTGGACCCACCATTTGTCCATTCTTCCATTTCCCTTTTGGTTCTTAAGCCTTGTGCTGAATTTCCTGAGGTCATCTTCAGTGGAGGACCTCACCCTGAAAACTGTTTCTGGTGGCAAATTGTTAGCCCAGGAGGGTATCGGAGCTGAAGGCCCTTTCTTGTAGGGACCCATAGCTCTCCTCAGAATTACTATACTACTACTACTTAAAATTTCTAGAGCGCTACTAGGGTTACCCAGCGCTGTACAGTTTAACAAAAAAGGACAGTGAATTCAGTATCTGTCTGCACGGTTGTTTCCCAAGGTGGTCTCTCCTTTCTCATGTGAACCAGGTGGTTTGTCTGTCTGCCTTTCTGTACTCTTGTCAGCAGAGTTCTGCCTAGGTATTGGCAAAAGATGAGTTTTGTCGCCAGATCTTCTCCTCTTCATGGCCCTAGGAAGGGCCAGTGTCCAAGGCCTCCATTGCAAGATGGCTCAAGGTGTCTATAGGCTCTTAACCTTGACCTTGCATGAATAAAGTATTTCTCGAGGGACTTTTTATTGTGTGATCTGCTCCTTTCAAACTGCTCTTCCCTGGTTATGGCCAGGGGGAGACTAGCAGTGCTTAATAATAGATGTGGTTGCTTAAATGAAAACAGTCGCACCTGGTATATATACTAAAACTGAGGATCCATACCTTTTTTGTGTGTGTTTCTGTGAGGAATGTCTAAATCTTACTCAGCAATCCAGTTGTGGTATCTGACATATCCTGTTCCTGAAATCTAGTGACCACAGCAGTAGAGACGTTAGTAATACAGTTATGAGGACTAGCATTCAGCAGATCCCAAACAGTTGGTATAGCACCATGGCACATATTACCAGTGGAATCAAAAGTAATACCTTCAGCAGCTTTCTAGAGGAAATATGAATAGGAAAGCTTATGGATTTTTATCCAGTCAAAAATGGTGAAGGTATTGAAACTGAGATGTCTCAATTTTTAATCAGACCAATATGTAAATTGTACTAATATGAGCTTTGTCTATCCATGTATAAATTAGGGCTGCGTTTCAATTACAAAAAAATGTTTTAATCATGAGGAAGTGATGGCACTGAGAAATGGCAGCCTGATCCCCCTTAGCTCCATCGGAGCAGGAGGAGAAATTAAAGCAAAGCCTGTAGCTATTGGTGGGTTATTTTTAAAACTCACCTCCGGTGCCCTGTGAGCAATGGCGGCATGGAAAAAGTTTGAAAGTATACTGCTGAGAAACAAGCTTGCAGCTCGGGAGTGCTGCAAAAAGTGGTGGTGCTCCATAACAAGATGACTGAGGCAGATACGGACTTGGAACCAGACCACATGGAGTTCGCAGAGAGAGATAGGAGACCTCAGAAAACGTGATGTGGCCCAGTAGTTTAGAGCTAAAAGCTGAGATGTTGGTGGTTAAGAATGATATACAGTCAGCTGTTTCGGAATTGTGGATTGGAGAGAGAGATTGGTCATCACCTGGAGCACACTGAAGAGCGGGTGGAAGACCTGGACAGCAATCTAGAGGCTGTGAAGGCCGAACTTAAAACAGAAGAATGCAAGGGCCGATCTCCAAGCAGCGCTGGAAAACTTGGCGAATAGGTCTAGACGATTCAACTTACATTTTAAGGTAGTACCTGAGGAGGATAAATACAAATACAGAGCCCGAGTAGTAAAAACTCTGCTTTTTCTTTTGGCTTCAGGAAAGGGAACATCGGGTGAAACTGAGGCAGCCACAGTTACTGGCAGAGCCGAGCCCACAGAAGTTTGGGGCCTCAGTGAGAGTCCATGCCTCGAGATATTGGTGGGGCTTCAACCCCATCTTCCTTCCTTTCCTCCACCTCAGGTCATTATTTTTCTCTCCCTCCAGTGCCCTCTCTCCATCTTTTCTCTTGTCCCCTTGCTGGCTTGCAGGTACTGCTTTTTTTTTTTTTTTTTTTTTTTTTTTTTTTTTTTTGGGGGGGGGGGGGGGAGGGAAAGAGTTGTACCAGGTAGCACACAATTAAGATTTTTAATTGTGATTAACATCCAGCCCTAATATAAATGTACTGGCTATATGTTTATCTGTAACCTGCCTAGGAATATAGGATGATGCAGGATACAAATTTTTAAAATACATGAGCGGTTCAGTGGACCTTAGTCTCAGTTGGTTAGGCATTGCAGAGACATTTCATGTTTGAGTCAGGTGTCTGTATTCTGGAGTATCTTTTTCAACTAAAACACAGAGAAACATAAGTTGAGAGTTCAAAAGGGTGTGGAGCAGGTATGTAAAACAGCATCATAGTAACTATGGATAGCCCATTATTGGTGTAAAACAGAAGAAATGAGTCAAATGAGAGCTTGAAATCAGTAACTTCTAAATGAGTCTACAATTATTACTGGAGAATTTAACAGAACGGGTGACATGGAGGTGCACAGAGCACATGTAATCCCACAGGCAGGTGTTTGTGTTAGGCACAAGTCAATGGGTCTTTAGCCATCTGGCCACTGAATCCAAATGGCATTGCAGAGTGATCAGATCTGGATTCTTGAAAGGGTTGTATGTTATACAAATTCAGTATACTGCCTGGCTTTTACAGATCACAGCAATTTAACATAATAAAATTACAATTTTAAAAGAAAGGAATGCCAATTTTATTGATGGGGAAGGACATACTGTCAAGACACTCACAACCAGTGTATCAACTTAACAGTATTGTCTTCCCATTAACAGATTTATAATAAATCCTAAGTGCCTTTTCTCCAATAAAAGGAAAAGCCTGCCTAAAATGGAAGGGTTTTGTAAAAATTATCAAGGATTCCACTACTTGATTTAAGTCAAATTTCTTGTTGACACTTCAACTCAAAAGTGGAGATCATCCCTTACTCCTAACCTATCCGATGCTCCATAAGAAAATTCAAGACACTTTCTTATGTGACAAAACTTGGGGGGGGGGGGGGGGGGGGGAGATTTAAAAAACAAAAACATTGCTTCCCTTGCAAAGACAGCAAATATTTTGCATGGGAACCTTAAAACTTATTTTTTTTGCAAATGGGAGGTACTTAATTTTTTTGAACTGCCAAAAAAAAAAAAAAAATCCTTAGATGAGTAGGAACATTTTGAATTTTCTGACCACAAGACTTTTTTTTTTAGTGTCTGCCCTTCAAGGTTTTTTTTTGTTTTTTTCTTGGTGGCTTGCAGCTGCCTGAGCTCAACTGTTTGCATCATTTGATTTTGCTTCGGCTATCTTCCCAGTGTCCTAGAAATCTTCCAGTGTCTTTAAGTGTTTGAGGTGCAAGAGGATCATGTTTGTGACGCTCACAGTTTGTGCCTTTGCCTCAGCCATGATCATTTGCCCTCGGTGTAAAATGTTTTCTGCATTTTAGAACAAAGCCCAGCGCAAGAAATCTTTCAGCATGCTGCAGTCCAATCTGTTGGCATAGGAGGCGTTGATAGAGATGGCATATTATAGATGTGTGTATGTGTATATATATACACATACATACACACTCAATTCAAAAAGAAACCTCCACTTTTTATACAGTTTTTCTAAAACATATTTCTAAATGTGATTTGTGTTCAGTGCATTACACGACCAAGGTCAAGATTCAAAGTTTGTAATGCTCCCTTCCTGCCATCACAGCACAAGAGTCCTATCCACACTACCTCTATAGCTATTGTCCTTCATAGCGGTAACTCAAAAAGTTCAAACATATAGATGGTAAATTATACTTTGCTTCAAAGGCAGTAGGCTTGCTTGTGTTTTGAACTAAATCTGTAATCAGGTTCTACTAAATGTTCCAGTCATGTGTAGCACTGTGAATCCTATGTTAGTAGTGATCTCCCCCTTTCATGTCATATATGTATATATATGTATATATATATGTCATATCTTGTGTTTACCGTAACCTGCTTTAAGTGGAGCATATATATGAAAACTAGTAAAAAAAAGCCCCGTTTCTGATGCAAATGAAACGGGGGCTAGCAATGTTTTCTTCTGTGTGCATGTGGGAGTGTGTGTGTCCCTGCCCTCTGGCCTCTCTCCCCTCCCCCCTCTGAGTCCTTCACTGTTACAGAGCCAGCGATTTGATTTCGTGCTCTGCTGTTTTCCTTCACTGACTGTGTTACAGAGAGGGCGGGGCAGACAGTCATAGGGAAACCGGATATCTCGCCCCCTTCACACTTCCGGCTGGAGGCTTCATAGAACGTTGGTGTTGCTTTTTATATAGAGAGATAGGATACACAAAGGAGATCTCCATCACCCTCAAAATCGGGCATCTGTGCTTGCTCAGGCCAAGCATCCTCTGACCCGCAAGTATACTGCTTCTTCCTTATCGGCACCAGGGGACCCTGTTGCTGGTCATTAAGCAAAGGCAAAGAAACATTGGTCCTCTTGAAAGCACAATGTGCCAGAAGCTCCAGGACACCAGTGTGAGGATGCTTTCTCTCCATGGAAGCAGTACCAATGCACTAGTCCTGAAGCTGGGACCCCCGCCTCCGATTCAGCTCATCTTCACATACTGCCACTGTACCAACATCGGCTCTAGTCATAGCTTTACTGATGCCTGCTCTCAGTAGCTGAGGGTCATATTACAGGAGAAGCTGGGGTGCATCCTAGCTCTGCATGGTGCAGAGGTCATCAAGGGTGCTAATGCTTGTCAGCTGTGGTACTACTCTAGCCTATTCTGAAGACCCACGTTCTGGTTGGCTATTGGCCAGTGCCTTGCCAGGCATCAGTGCTGTCACCAGCTGATGCAGTGCTCCTTTCTAGCCTGTTGAGGCAGGAAGTGAATCCAGTTAAGGACCATACCTCGGCACGCTCATCCAGTGCCTGGCTGGACATCCAGTAGACCAAGGCAGGCACAAACTGACTTCCCATGAGGAATATTTTGCTGAGTTGAAGTCTGACCATTTCTGGGGATGAGGTTGAGCCAGATGACTTCTCATAGGAGAGATCCTTTAGCCTACCTTCAGAACCATCCACACCACAGGAAAGGAGGAAGTCTCATAAGAACATGAGTAGCCATACTAGGTCAGACCAATGGTCCATCTAGCCCAGTATCCTGTTTACCAAACAGTGGCCAAGCCAGGTCACAAGTACCTGGCAGAAACCCAGATTGTGGCAACATGCCATACTACAAATCCCAGGGCAAGCAGTTGCTTCCCATGTCTGCCTCAATAGCAGACTATGGAATTTGTCCAAACCTTTTTTTTAAACCCAGATATGCTAACCACTTACCGCTGTTACCACATCTTCCGGCAAAGAGTTCCAGAGCTTAACTATTCATTGAGTGAAAAAAATTTCCTCCTATTTGTTTTAAAAAGTATTTCCATGTAACTTCGAGTGTCCCCTAGTCTTTGTACTTTTGGAACAAGTAAAAAAAAAAAATCAATTTACTTCTACTTGATTTACACCACTCAAGATTTTGTAGACCTCAATCATATCTCCCCTCATCTGTCTCTTTTCCAAGCTGAAGAGCCCTAACCTCTTTAGCCTTTACTTATACAAGAGGAGTTCCATCCCTTTTTAGCATTTTGGTTGCCCTTCTTTAAACCTTTTCTAATTCCACTATATATTTTTTTGAGATACTGCCACCAGAGCTGAACACAATACTTGAGGTGCGGACGCACCATGGAGCGCTACAAAGGCATTATAGTATTTTCGGTCTTATTCACCATCCATTTCCTAATCATTCCTAGCATCCTATTTGCTTTTTTGACCGCTGCCATTGAGCAGATTTCAACATATTATCTACAACACCACCCAGATCTTTTTCTTGAGCGCTGACTTCCAAGGTGAACCCTAATATCAGGTAACTGATTTGGATTATTCTTTCCAATGTGCATCACCTTGCATTTGTCCATATCAGATTTCATCTGCCATTTGGACACCCAGCCTTCCAATTTCCTGAGGTCTTCCTCCAATATTCGCAGTCCGCAAGTGTTTTAACAACCTTGAATAGTTTTGTATTATCTGCAAATTTTGATCGCCTTGCTCGTCATCCCGACTTCCATATCATTTATAAATATGTTAAATAGTATCGGTCCCAGTACAGATCCCTGCGTCACTCCACTGTTCACCCTCCTTCATTGAGAAAAATGACCATTTAACCCTACCCTCTGTTTTCTGTCCAATGACTGCTTCCTACCCGATGACTCTTTTTTTTATTTTTCTCAGGAGTCTCTCATGAGGAGCTTTATCAAAAGCTTTCTGTAAATCTAGATACACTACATCAACTGGCTCACCTTTTATCCACATGTTCATTCACACCTTCAAAGAAATTGAAGCAAATTGATGAAGCAAGACTTCCCTTGGCTGAACCCATGCTATTCCTTTTTTATAGGTTGAGGTTTTTTTTGTTTTGTTTTTTGAGGGAAATGGCAGAAGACATTCCGTTTAAGTTGGTCAAGGATGAGCTCAGGGCTGCAATGTGGATGTCATTAATCATTCATAACTCCTCCTAAGGAAGCTGACAATACCCATTCACAACATACTGAAGAATGCATAGATGAATTGGGAAATCCCACTCTCTGTGCAGGTTATTCCAAAGAAGGCTCCTGGATCCAAGAAGCTATAGCTATGGTCAAATCGCACTTGAGCCAGAAGTTTAAGGACCCATGCCTTGGCTCCCCTAGACAGTGATGCTTCTCTAGAACTATGAGCAGGATAGAAAATTTTAAATACTCTAGAATATTTTGGGTGAGGGTATTCCAGGGTTTCGCTCATTTCACACATCTCATCAGCTTTACACAAGCATCTTCTTGAACTTGGTAAGCAGTGCACTTGACCTTTAGTTGACGCTCCCACCAGTGCAAGCCACACAGTTTCATAGGCTTGTGAATGGGGGAGGGGGGTATCGGAAGCACATTGGGCCACTTTTAATATGGCTTCCAGATTTTCCGCCATAGGTATGTGCTATGTGTGGACTGTCATATTTGCGTGGCCTGGAACCAGTAGTTCAGGAAAAGATAGATGTCTCTTGCTGAGATAGGGACTTTGTCTGTTCTTTGAGGTCTGCTATCTCGGCTGACTCCTGCAACCTCCATGTCTGAGGCCTTCAGTTACAGGTTGAAAGAGTACTTCCCTCAAAGTTTTATAGGTTCACTCCTTCAACCCAGCTCCTGTCCCTGGCAGCAGCAGACCCCAAAGGCCCAGCCTAAGCAAGGGTAGAGCTTTTGACTGTCTCCAGTAGAGCATAGCCAACATAGGTATTCATTCCAGATGAGTGTGGGGCACCCCCTGGGTGGATCAGTTTATCACTCACCTGAACAACAAGCTGCTTAGTACGGGTCCATGCTCTAATCACATGGCAGTCTAGCATCAGATGCCTTCCTCCTAGACTAGGGGGAGGGTCTTCTGTATGTTTATCCTCCAGTATTTCTAATAGAGAAGAGTCTGTTGAAGCACGGCTGAATCTAGTTCCCGGTTCCCTATTCCAGAGTTGGTCAGGCAACATGCCAGCTGCTTCGGAGGACATCACACAGAACAAGGGGTCTCTTCTGAATACCAACCTCCAATCCCTGTCCCTCACAGCCTGGATGTTGAGAGGATAGAATTTGCATACCTGAGGGTATTTCTAGGGTGGTTCTGACATCCAGTAAGAGGTGTTATAATTTTCAAATGGAAGAGGTTTGCTATTTGTTAGGCCCTAGATACTTTCTCTTGTCCTACACAAAAACTCCTTGAATACCTTCTGAGTCTGGCTTAATAACCAACACTGTACGGGTTCACCTTAGTGCAGCCGGCACATACTATCACAGTGTAGAGTTTAAGCCATCTCTGTACATTCCTCTATTTTTTTTTCTGTGGGTTTGGTGTCTGACAAAGCCCCTCGGTGTGATGATCCTCATCCAGCTGATAGAAGCTCTGTGAGCCACTTGATTAGTGTCTTCTGAAGTACCTGACTTGGAAGGTCTTGTCTTTGGTGGTAGTTGCTGCAGGCCTTAGTAGCAGATCCACCTTACAAGATTCCATTGTAAGAGTAGTTTCTGTATACATCCTACGTTCTAAGGTAGTACTGAATTTCCATCTGAACCAGTCAATTGTTCAACAACCTCATGCCATCTTGGTGAAATGTATACCTTGAACTGTAAGTGAGCCTTATCCCTCTATCTGGAGCAGACTAAAGCCCATAGGCAGATGAGTACAGCTATTGGTAAGTACACCACCTCCAATTGGCTAGCAGACTGTATCTCTTTTACGTATGCCCAGGCTGGGCTGACTCTCTTGAAGGATCTCACTGCTCACAGTGTCGGAGGTATGGCTGTCGGTGGCCCAGCCTCCATTGAGGAGACTTGTTGAGCTGCAATGTGGACTCCAGCCTAGACATTTACATCTCGCTACTGTTGGGAACAGAATATCTGTTGCAACAGCTGGTTAGGTCAAGCAGTCCTACAGAAGGAGTCTAGAATATAATTCCACCCTCTTGGGCCCATTCATTTTTGTTTGACTGCACCTTCACAAGAGTTTTTGGTTCCTTGAGCTGTTCTTTCTGATTTGGCCTTGCTATTGCAAGTTCCTATTGACCTTCTCCCCGCCCCCCCCCCCCCCCCCCCCCCCAAAAAAAAAAAAAGTGAGCCTAGTACCCTTCTCTGCCCCTTAGATGGGAAATACTTCAGCTCTGAGGTAAACTTCTTGGCTGGAATAAGAGACAATTCAGACTTAGTTTAGGCGCAACCAAGTAAAATCTTTATTGGTCTTTTCTCTAAGTCCATTACAAAAGTGATCATTCCTTTGGAGCAGTTGTCACACAGCCAACAAGACGTACAGGCTGAGCAACAAGGCTGCTCAATATAGCTTTCTCATTGTGCACTTATATACTGTTTTAAGTTCATTTCTCCTAAATCATGTGATTCCTCTTATTCTTTTGTACCTAAAAAGGAATTTCCTGTTTTCTTCATTATGAAAAAAAAAATTTCCTTTATTTTATGAACCTCTCCAGCTTCTATTCACATGCACACTACATGCTCATTGGCCAATTCCCTTACCCTATACACGTGATCCCAGCATGCAACTTGCTTTAGCAGGAAACACCTGGTTTCTTCTTCTGTACACATATATTTGTCAGGCAACAATTCCTTCTTTGGAGGGGTCCTCAGTCTCGCTCACTATCAAGGTTACATCAATTTGTCTGCCATATATGGGCCGCATAGCCTCAGTTTCTCATGTTTCTACTTGTCATTCTGTTTTTACAAGAAGTGCACAACAATATTTTCTATCTACTAAGAAATAAAGCTCATGCAGTCAATGTACAGACAGGGAGAAATGAAACTTATGCTGATGGACAACAGATCTGAGTGCAGACCAAACATAGGGAGGAATATACAGTAGCTAGGCATTACCATGTGTGGTAATGTTCTGTCCCGCTTGTCCTCGGAGAAAGCAAAGTTACCTTTACAGATGTTTTCAGAGGATAGCAGGACAAGGAAGGTGGGAGGGAATGTGGTAACTTTAAGAGTTGTATTCTCTAAGACTATATCAAGTCGTCCTTTGAACATTTTCATAACGTGGGTGGGGCTGGGTTGCTTTCTTGGGTTCTCTCTTGTAGCCCAGTTAGGAATAGACTTGAAGTCCTGTCATACAGCTTTTTTTTTTTTTTTTTTTTTTTTTTGTAGCTTATTTTGCATTTAGGTTTCACCTCCCTCACAAACTGGACCTTGCTGTGACAGATCACTGTTTCTAATTGACTAGCAACTTGCTATGGTAAATCTGGCCTTTATGTCCCTTGACATTAATTTTACCAACTTTAATATTCCTTTAGTACATGTGGCAGCAGTTACTGAACCGCGGACTTCTAGCATGTCATGCCCTCTTCAGTGCCATGGCCATGACTCTTCCAAAATTCAGGTCAGCTGTACTGAAGTCATGAATTGCCTTCACCAGCTTGCAAGTTTTGAAAATAAATATAGTACTGAATTAAAGGGAACAGTAGCAAAACATGGTTGGTCCAGAGGAGGCAAGACTTGAAGAAGAGTTTCTGTCTCTAAATTTCTACCCCAATTAGATTTCTTTAATCAGAAGGAGGCAGATCTTAACTGTGGTTTAATTTGTAACACTATTAAGCTGCTTTAACTGCTGTTATGCTTTTTATTTTAAATTGGAGTTAATTAAATTTCCCCTGCAGAATTCTTGTCTTGATCATTTTTCTACGGATAGTTAAAATGTCTGCATAGTATTGATTGAGAGGGGGTTTGAAAGTACAGTTAACACACTTTGGGCTATAACAAGTATGATCAGAAGAGGGTAGAAATATGAAACTTGTACACTGAACCATACATTAGTCATCTGAGTGGAATATTTCATTTTAGTATTGAATACAAAAAATGTATTAGTTACCACCTGTTGTCTGCCACTAGACCATTATTGAAGCCACACAGGGCACAATATGGGGATTCATTAAATCCATGCAGTTAAACATCAGATGGGGGTGGGATAAGATGGCCATAGGGGGCTTAAAAACAGCAATGCATCTGCAGTAAAATGAAGGAGGGAGACATTAAAGGTAGACTGGCTTGGGCCCAACTTGGAGCTGGAGAAGAATAGTGGGATCAGGCTTTCTGAACTTGTGGATGTTAAGGGGCCCACCTCCTAGGTATCTGGGGAATCCCTGCTTCACTATTTTGTGTAGCTTTTTAAATATATTGTATACATGAATGCTACAGACTAGAAAATCACTCCTACCCCCTTGCCATTTTGTAGTCAGTGGTTGCTAGGAGTGCTTCGTTACTAGTTGGGTATCACTTTGAAATTCTTTGCAGAATGGATTTTGGCCATTTATTTATTTTTAAAGGTGGACAGTATTTTTCCATATTTTAACTCAAGATTTTGCCATAGCATTGTATTTACATCTTTTCTTTTTTCTTTTTTTCTTGTTTCAGGAGTTGCTGGATAAATTTTTAGTACCTAATGCAACTAATCCCGAGAGTAAAGTCTTCTACCTTAAGATGAAGGGAGATTATTTCCGGTATCTTGCGGAAGTAGCAAGTGGAGATGACAGAAAACGTAAGTTGTTGATTTAAAAGGGGGTCTCTGGTCTGTGCTTCAGTACAGGGCTTAACATTTCAAGTAACTTCATTGGGCTGCCCACCCCACAAAATATTACATGATTGGCTTGGAAAGAGAAGAAATGTGTGTATTTAGGCATCTGTATCAAATGAACATGTGGCATTGCACAAACAGGTGTCGCCACTAAGGTAAGAAAAGAAAACTACAGCCACTTTGGCAGTGGTATCTGTTTAGACATGTATGTCTATACATAAGTTGCATCCTTGAAACTGCAGGCCCTGCTTAGTTTCCCCCATATTTTTCCCCTCTTCCACTGTTGCTCCTGTCTTGTCCCTTCTGTTGTAGACTTTTACCTACTTTTGGTTTGCTCATATTTCTCTACTACTTAAAGGTAAACACAGGGAGAAAGCATACAAGTAAAAAATATATATATTTGTGATACGTGAAGAAAGGTGTACTCATGGCATGAGATCCTGTATAATCAAGTAAGCACAGAAGCTTAGGCCACTGCATGTGGGTTTTTCTTCTGGTGTGACTGGATAATCACTCAAAATATCCCCATCTCCTTTATCCACACGTTACCAAGTGGGAACTCTGTGAATGCTCCAATTTCTCATATGGTCTATTGCCATGGTCGTCTTTAGTTTAAGTGGGATCACTTTGCTGCTGCTGCTGCTACTACTACTACTACTTTAATAATTACTTTTGCAAAAGGGAGGAGTTTTATTTTTGTGGACTCCGATTGTACCACCACCTAGTCGGCTACTTCTAGTACCAAGAAGTCTGATAGATCCAGTTTATTTAGAACCTTAAACTTGACAGTACCTCATGGTAATGAAGTCAGGCCTTTTACATGAAGGGATTGTAATCTAGAGTATAAGAGACCACATAGTGGTTTTTCATTACTGCAGGAGCACAGATTGTATTTTTGAGGAGTAGCCTAATGGTTAGTGCAGTGGTCTGGGGAACTGGGTTCAATTCCCACTGCAGACTCTTGTGACTTTGTGCAAGTCACTTAACCCTCGCCTATCCCAGGTACAAAAAATTTCTTTAGATTAAAAACCAACTAGGTTGAGTGCCCATATAATATAAACTGTGTTTGGTTGTACCACACAAGGGTCATCTATCTATTTGGATATAGATATTCATCGTGTTACTGGAGGATTTCGTTGTTCTTTCCTAAAAGCAGGACAGCAGCAAGATTGACATGGGAGCTTCTGAAATTCTAGAAAAAAAAGGAGTCCAATATTCAGACATTTGAAATGTCTCAAATCATTTGTAATGCTCACCACTTATGTAACACTACTACCCTTGTATAACATTAAACATTTTAACATGCTTAACTTGAAAATTTGTGCAGGTTGCTTAGTTATCTCATTAGTGACCAAATATCGCTGCCTAAAGCAGGGAAACTGTGGGTCATGACGCTGAACAGGGTTGCACACACACACAGCATTTGGGGTGGTGACCCAGCCCAGAAGTATAAGCATGTCAAAATGACGTACCTCAGCAGGGTTACCAGCATGGCTGTGGCCATGACTAGGGGTTTTCAACCTGGAAGTTTTTAGTGAGCTGTGGCCTAGAAATATTAGATGGTTACATATTTGCTCCCCCTCCTTTTTTGGCAATTTGTCCAAAATACAAATTCTCATATTTTTATGTGCTTTTGAAGATCAGCTTGTCTACTACAGCCTTTTTTTCAGTATATTTTGACAATTGTCCACCTGGCTTGATCATGTCCCATTTGTAGGTGAGAATGCAACTCTGCCCCATTAAAGGTGGTGCTGCCTTGGAAGGTTTAAAGGGATGGATAGGTACTTTGGTGTCATGGCACAGTCACCCAAAGCAGTTGGAAAATAATATAAAGTATAGAGTAGTGGATTGATCAGACGCAATCACTCCTAACCAGGCACCACCTTGGAGTATAGAGCCCCCTTGCGGCAAACTATCTTTCTGTATCTGTCAACAAGCCTTTGTTCCCTTTAAACAAGGCCATATACAATTGCCTGAAAAGAGGGCTATTGACTCGCTGGCTTTTCAAGGTAGGATTCATGTGTGGTTCTGGTGAGATGGCGGTGATATAGCTGCTATTGTAGACCCGTAAGCTTTCAGCATAAGAACATAAGAAAAGCCATACTTGGGTCAGACCAGTGGTTCATCTTTCCCAGTATGCTGTTGCCAACAGTGGCCATACCTGGCAGAAACCCAAATAGTGGCAACATTCCATTCTACCAATGCCAAGGCAAGCAGTTGCTTACCCATGTCTGTCTCAATAGCTGACTTTGGACTTTTCCTCCAAGAACGTGTCCAAACTTTGGTCGCTTATTTACTGTATTACTACAAGATGGGGCCCCATCTCATAGTAATACAGTAAAGTGTCCAAAATACCCATCCATTCTTCCCAGTAGCAACTTCTCACTTTTCAATAGAGGCACAGACCCTTCCCATTTGTTGCTAACCTATTTAAAAATAAATCTCCATTTTAGATGAACTAATGGCTTATTCCCTCTAATGCCAGGAGGTTATGGAACTGGAGACAAGGGGTTTTAGTGGTTTATCATATGTGAGGGTATTAGTGTGAGATATATGGCAAATGTCTACGATAAGAATCATACCTATTCCCTGGTCCCTAAAAACAGTTGTGTACCTGCTGGTAATTGAGTTTACAACAGTCTGTTCTGGGAAAATATGAGGGTTTTTTTTGTTGTTGTTGTTAACATTTGTACCCCGCGCTTTCCCACTCATGGCATGCTCAATGTGGCTTACATGGGGCAATGGAGGGTTAAGTGACTTGCTCAGAGTCACAAGGAGCTGCCTGTGCCTGAAGTGGGAATTGAACTCAGTTCCCCAGGACCAAAGTCCACCACCCTAACCACTAGGCCAGTCCTCCACTTAAGACAGCAAGCCTTATAGGATTTATAATGTACAACTAAAACTTATAGATAAAAAGCCAGAATAACACATTCTCTAAGAATCACACTAGTGTACCACCAGTTGGCAAGACTTGCCTGTTGCAGAGTACCTTCACTAATCTTGATGCTAAAAGGATCAGTCGTATAACCTTTTAGTGGTGGCTCCAAATGCAGGAACATCTGTGGTGGCTAATCCTTGCTGCAATGTGTTTTTGTTCTAGCTCAAGCAACCTGGAGTTTAACAGAAACAAAGGATAGATCAGGACATTACATTGTTTAGCGAAGTTAGTGAGTTAGACTTTCAAGAATGGTAGTCTAGTTAACTGCTTTATGTCCTGGGCAAAGCCTGTAGAAATAAGCCAGTGGCCAAATGTCACAGGCAGGGGATACAAGATGGCAGACAGTGTGCTGTAACAAGATGTCTGAAGTCTGTCCCTTTTTGATTAGTGTTTGACTAGTTTCCTTGTTTCAGTGATACCTAAGATGGGGAGGGGAAATCGGGTTTCCCCTACCACCTCAGCTGGGACAGCACTCAATTTAGTAGTTAGCCATGGCGCCTCTTTTAATGTGTTCTCTCCCCTACCTCCTCCAGAAGGAACACCTCTTGGGTCTGCTCTCTCCAGCCCTGCCACCAGCACTTCGGAAGAAATCTGTTCCTCAAATGCAGGAACTGTCTGTGGTGTCGCTTCTGTATTTTTTTTGGTTTTTTTTTTTTTTTTTTGGGGGGGGGGGGGGGGGGGAGGAGACTGACCAGACGATCTGCTGAACTAGCAGGATCTGCACAGGAGCCTACAGAGGTAGGGCGAAAGAAATAACTCTTACTCAGCTTAGTGCAGCTGGAGATATGGTGACACCTTTAACATACTAAAGTTCCTTCTTTAAGACCGGTTATCTCTCTAGATGGCTGGCTTGCAGTGGAGTGCTTGCTCAATTTGCTTCTCAAACTTTGGCAAGATTTCAACTGGCAGTCCAAGTCTGCTACAAAATGAAAGTTGATATTTTAGACAGAGGTGTGACATCTATTAAAGATTTGGACGTTTTTAGTAGTTGATAAAATGGTGATTCATCATCTGACATTAATGGAAAATAGAGCTAGATGTTTGCACATATTCTGAATTTTCCAAAAATTTATTGTGACACCTAAGGGTGTGTTACAAATATCTGAAAGATGTGCTGAAATTTCCAGAAAACACAATGCCTCCTTTATACTATTGTTTGTTCATCTGGTATAAATTAGGCATTCATATCTAGTGGAATCCACATTAGATGTCACCAGACTTTTAGAAACTTCTGGAGACTTTGATAAAGGAACTTTGTAGCAGTTGTTTTCCCACAATGAGGACTATTGTGCATTTTTGCTATCAATGTAGAATTTCTTGGTACTAAAGAGGATTTTTCTGGATGTGTCACACAGGAGCATAGAAAAGTTTTTTTGCTTTTGGAGCAGGAAAGTGTGACTCTAGATTTGAGGTTTTTTTTGTCTGTCTTTAAAATGTATAATGCAGCTGAGAAATGACTTGTATTTTGAACCTATACAGTTGTGATCCTTCACTGAAAGTTTGAAAAAAAATAAATGACATGGAGAAAATATAAATATGTTAATGGGCTCTCCCCTTAGTTTTCTAATTGGTTCTATGCATTATTATGATCTATAATTTCATTTACCTGTATAGTTTTGAGGAATCATGTATGTTTTGTTATGAAAAATTGTTGATCAAGATTATATTGTCTTGATGTAAATTGGTGTTAAAATTAAAATGTGTCACAAGCAGTGCAATTTGTCATTCAAAGCAAAATACTTAGCTTGTGGCAGGAGTGAGCAAGGCTCTTGGTAACAATTTACTTTCTCCGAGGACAAGCAGGCTGCTTGTTCTCACGACTGGGTGACGTCCGCGGCAGCCCCCACCAACCGGAAGAAGCTTCGCGGGCGGTCCGCACGCAGGGCACGCCCACCGCGCATGCGCGGCCGTCCTCCCGCCCGTGCGTGACCGTTCCCGCCAGTCTTTTCTTTTCCGCGCCTGGAGAGAGTCGTGCCGTCGCCGCTCTCTCTTCGCAGCCCCGGAAAGACCGTCGCGTTTACGCGATTTTGTTTATTTTTCGTTTTTCTGTTGCCGCGCGCTCCAGTTTTCTTTTCTTTAAAAAAAAAAAAGAGAGCACGCGCTCCTTTTCCCTCGTTTTTCTAGCGAGGGCGTCGCATTGCGGCCTTGTGGCCGCGCGATCGATTTATTTTTTCGAGGTGTGATTTCCGCCACCATCGACGACTTTAATTTCGCCGACGCGATTTTTCCGTCGATGTCCTCGAAGGTCCCGAGTGAATTTAAGAAGTGTGGTCGGTGCGGCCGGCCGATCTCGCAGACCGACACCCACGCTTGGTGCCTCCAGTGCCTCGGGCCGGAGCACAATATCAAGTCGTGTTCTCTGTGTCTCGGTCTCCGGAAACGGACTCAGGTTGCGAGGCAAGTTCTGCGGGACCGTCTTTTTGGAATTTGCGCCGGCCCCTCGACCTCGACGGCATCGGTATCGACGCCCGGTCCTTCGGTACCGGTATCGATGCCCGAGAAATCGGCACCGATGGCATCGACCCCAGGAGAACAGGTCCCGTCGGCCCGCCGGTCCTCCGGCGAAGGTAGGGGTGAGAGGCCGCGTGGGCAGTCGGCCCCGGTCACTCCCTCAGCCCGTGGCCCTCGGGACCGAACCCTGTCTGACCCGGGACCGAGGGGGATCGACCTCCTCCTCCTCCATACCACCTGGCACCGGTGACGGGCACCGCAAGAAGGCTAAGAAGCACCGTCACCGGTCGCCGACGCATCCGGCTCTCGGTACCGGGGAGGAGTCGACGCCGAAGTGTCCGCGTCGAGAGGAAAGGTCCCCCTCGGTGGTGGAGGTACCGACACGTCAGGGTCCCAGCACTTCAGTGCAGTCTCCTGGACCCGAGCAGCTTCCGGCACCGACGCCTCTACCGGCCCCCACGCCTTTCCCGGCAGCGGGCCTAGACGAGTGCCTCCGAGCCATCCTTCCGGGGGATCCTGGAAGGGCTGATGCGCCAGGCTGTGCCGGCGCCGGGGGTGCTTGCGCCCTCAGCGCTGATGACTGTGGCGCCGGCGAGTTCTAGCCCGGTGCCGAGGCCGTCGACGCCGCCGCCGCTTGCGGCGCCGGTCTCGACCGCCACGCAGGTGGAGTCGACGTCGATGGAGGGAGCTTCGTCCCCGCCGGCGCGGGAGTCCACCGCTCGACGACACCGAGGCCTCGGTGCCTCGACGTCGAGCCGGGGCCCGGTTCAGGACTCAGCTACTTGAGCTTATGTCCGATACCGAGGATGAGGCCTCGTGGGGGGAAGAGGAGGACCCCAGATATTTCTCCTCAGAGGAGTCTGCGGGTCTTCCCTCGGATCCCACGCCTTCACCAGAGAGGAAGCTCTCGCCTCCTGAGAGTCTCTCTTTTGCCTCTTTTGTACGGGATATGTCTATTTGCATTCCCTTTCCCGTGGTCTCTGTGGATGAGCCGAGGGCTGAGATGCTCGAGGTCCTCGACTATCCATCACCACCTAGAGAGTCCTCCACGGTGCCGCTGCACAATGTCCTCAAAGAGACACTGCTTCGGAACTGGATGAGACCATTATCTAATCCCATCATTCCCAAGAAAGCAGAGTCCCAGTACAGAATCCACTCGGACCCAGAGTTAATGCGGCCACAATTGCCCCATGACTCGGCGGTCGTGGATTCTGCTCTCAAGAGGGCACGGAGTTCGAGGGATACCGCCTCGGCGCCCCCGGTGCGGGAGTCTCGCACTCTGGACTCGTTTGGGAGGAAGGCCTACCAATCCTCCATGCTCGTGACCCGCATCCAGTCATACCAGCTCTATACGAGCATCCACATGCGGAACAATGTGAAGCAACTGGCGGACCTGGTCGATAAGCTCCCGCTGGAGCAGTCCAGGCCTTATCAGGATGTGGTCAGGCAGCTGAAGGCGTGCAGAAAGTTCCTGTCCAGGGGTATTTGACACCTGTGACGTGGCATCTCGTGCTGCGGCCCAAGGTATAGTGATGCGCAGGCTCTCATGGCTGCGTGCCTCTGACCTGGACAACCACACCCAGCAGAGACTAGCCGACGTCCCTTGCCGGGGGGATAACATTTTTGGTGAGAAGGTCAAGCAGCTGGTGGACCAACTGCATCAGCGGGAAACCGCCCTCGACAAGCTCTCCCACCGGGCGCCTTCAGCATCCACCTCAGCAGGTGGACGTTTTTCCCGGGCCCGGCAGGCTGTGCCCTATTCTTTTGCAAAGCGTAGGTACACCCAGCCGGCCCGAAGGCCTCGTCAGGCACAGGGACAGCCCCAGCGCGCTCGTTCTCGTCAACAGCGTGCGCCTAAGCAGCCCCCTGCGCCTCCACAGCAAAAGCCGGGGACGGGCTTTTGACTGGATCCACGGGAACATAGCCGCCCTCAAAGTGTCCGTGCCGGACGATCTACCGGTCGGAGGGAGGTTAAAATTTTTTCAGCAAAGGTGGCCTCTCATAACCTCCGACCAGTGGGTTCTCCAAATAGTGCGGTGCGGATACGCCCTGAATTTGGCCTCCCTGCCACCAAATTGTCCTCCGGGAGCTCAATCCTTCAGCTCCCATCACAGGCAGGTACTTGCAGAGGAACTCTCCGCCCTTCTCAGCGCCAATGCGGTCGAGCCCGTACCACCCGGGCAAGAAGGGCAGGGATTCTATTCCAGGTACTTCCTTGTGGAAAAGAAAACAGGGGGGATGCGTCCCATCCTAGACCTGAGAAGCCTGAACAAATTCCTGGTCAAAGAAAAGTTCTGGATGCTTTCCTTGGGCACCCTTCTGCCAATGATTCAGAAAAACGATTGGCTATGTTCCCTGGATTTAAAGGACGCATACACTCACATCCCGATACTGCCAGCTCACAGACAGTATCTCAGATTCCGCCTGGGCGCACGGCACTTTCAGTATTGTGTGCTGCCCTTTGGGCTCGCCTCTGCCCCACGAGTGTTTACAAAGTGCCTCGTGGTGGTAGCGGCCTACCTACGCAAGCTGGGAGTGCACGTGTTCCCATATCTCAACGATTGGCTGGTCAAGAACACCTCGGAGGCAGGAGCCCTCCGGTCGATGCAGTGCACTATTCAACTTCTGGAGCTGCTGGGGTTTGTGATAAATTACCCAAAGTCCCATCTCCAGCCAACTCAGTCTCTGGAATTCATAGGAGCTCTGCTGAATACCCAGACGGCTCAGGCCTTCCTCCCCGAAGCGAGGGCCAACAACCTATTGTCCCTGGCTTCGCAGACCAGAGCGTCTCAGCAGGTCACAGCTCGGCAGATGTTGAGACTTCTGGGTCATATGGCCTCCACAGTTCATGTGACTCCCATGGCTCGTCTTCACATGAGATCTGCTCAATGGACCCTAGCTTCCCAGTGGTTTCAGGCCACCGGGAATCTAGAAGATGTCATCCGCCTTTCCACCAGTTGCCGCACTTCACTGCTCTGGTGGACCATCCGGACCAATTTGACCCTGGGACGTCCATTCCAAATTCCGCAGCCCACGAAAGTGCTGACGACGGATGCATCTCGCCTGGGGTGGGGAGCTCATGTCGATGGGCTTCACACCCAGGGTCTGTGGTCCCTCCAGGAAAAGGATCTGCAGATCAACCTCCTGGAGCTCCGAGCGATCTGGAACGGACTGAAGGCTTTCAGAGATCGGCTGTCCTGCCAAATTATCCAAATTCGGACAGACAATCAGGTTGCAATGTATTACACCAACAAGCAGGGGGGCACCGGATCTCGCCCCTTGTGTCAGGAAGCCGTGGGCATGTGGCGTTGGGCTTGCCAGTCCGGCATGCTCCTCCAAGCCACATACCTGGCGGGTGTAAACAACAGTCTGGCCGACAGACTGAGCAGAGTCATGCAACCGCACGAGTGGCCGCTCCATTCCAGAGTGGTACGCAAGATCTTCCGAGAGTGGGGCACCCCCTCGGTGGACCTTTTCGCCTCTCAGACCAACCACAAGCTGCCTCTGTTCTGTTCCAGATTACAGGCACACGGCAGGCTAGCGTCGGATGCCTTTCTCCTCCATTGGGGGATCGGCCTCCTGTATGCTTATCCTCCCATACCTTTGGTGGGGAAGACCTTACTGAAGCTCAAGCAAGACCACGGCACCATGATTCTCCTGGCATACAGGTTTGGGGGGGGGGGGGTTGCAGTCTCGGGGGGGTTTTTTTTCTCCAACCTTTTTTTTCAAGGGATGGGCTTCAGGCCGTCTGGCTGCGTTAGAGCCTTCGGTCATTTTTTAGTTTAATTAAAGAATTTAAAGAGTTGGCCTGTTCCCATCTTAGGTTCTTGGTTGGACCTCTCTTCCCTGCCGTTTTGGTGGGTGTTGTGCCAGATTGCTGCTCAGTCCCGGGAGTTCCCTCTGTCATACCAGGGCAGGAGGTAGCCTTTCTCACGGTGGTGGGTCAGGTGCCTGACTATTGTTGTTTGTTCTGTTGTTGTCTGTTCCTTTGAGCATATTGGTTAGTTTTTCCATTTGGTCTGCCAGCTCTGCTGTCTTTGTCCTGTCTTGCAGTTCTTCCAGGGTCTTCCCTGGGCTGGTGCTCTGGTAGAGACCTGTAGAGGTTTTCGGTTCTGTATCCTCTGGAGGTTCTCTGGTTTTTCTGGGAGTTTTCTTTCCCTCTGTCCCTTTTGGTGGCCCTCCGGTTTCTTTGTATTTCTGCTGTGTCTTGGCGGAGCCTGTTGCCTGTGGGGCTCTTCCATACCCCTCCAGGTGGGACCTTGGGGTGCTCTGCATCTCTTGGAAGTGGAAATGTTTAGCGCCAGGCACATGTCTCCAGTAAGGGTTCAGTTCCCTTCTGCTGAAGGGGGTTTGGTCCCTGCTTGTCTATGGAGCATCTTTGCTCTCTCTGTCCCCTAGGGGCCCTTCTCAGCAGTAGCCTTCCCTCTCCTTTGGTTGTGCCCTTCTAGATAGCTACAGGGTTTGGCATCCACGCCCTTGGTTGACTAGCCATGGTCTTCCTGCTGTTCAGGAGGTCCCAGCATCTCACAGCTGGCCTTCGCTTGAG
This sequence comes from Microcaecilia unicolor, assembly GCF_901765095.1. Lineage (NCBI taxonomy): Eukaryota > Metazoa > Chordata > Amphibia > Gymnophiona > Siphonopidae > Microcaecilia > Microcaecilia unicolor. The sequence goes on from NC_044033.1 coordinate 435,953,805, forward strand.
CAACAGTAGAGGTTCTCCCCAAATATCTCCCCATGCGGTTTATCAGCAGTGTTGGTCCCTGTGGGGGTTCTCTTCCGCTCCTGTTTTTCTACATCTTCTCTGATAGGGATGCTGGGGGGCTTCTTGTCTCATGATGGCTGTCCTCAGCTCTAGCAAGTGGGACATTGGCCCAGTTGTTTATCTGGCCTGTGCTCCACTTCTGGACACCTCACCTGGTCTGCCTTGGGGCCGTTCTCCAGTGCTGCTCGTTCCGCATGACCTTGCTTAGTCTCTGGCCATGCTGCCTGATTTCGCTCAGCCTCTGGTTGTAGCATCTGGCTACAACTCTGGCCGTCATATTGGTCTGATTCTGGCTCGCATCATTCAAGGTGGCCACCCTCAGGCGTTGTTCAGCAGTTTTAACCTTCCTCCAGTTGGTCATCAGGCCTGGTTATGGTTCGGGCTGTTGAACCAACCTGACCGTCGAGCTTCTCTTGCCCCTGGCTTCAGCTGATGTGCCTTGTCTTCCCCCACCCAATAAAGCTGCTTCAGTACATCCCATTGGTTCAGAACAGTGGAACTGATGAGATTCTGATCTGACTTTTTTTGTCTGTAACACTGCTAAGTCGTTCCCCTGGAAGACCTTGGTATGGGATTCTTGGTGTGCTCTGTGCTTGCTTATCAGTGCTTCAGAAAGAAATCATTTTGTGATTGGCATCCATACAGGGTTCCCATGATATGGCTATATCCTGGTATATGCAGCTGCAGTGGTTGGGGCATGGGTGCAGTACAAAAGGGACTTTCTTCATGGGTAAATTCATAGTGCATTATTCCAGGGAGCACCTCTGCTTACGCTGGTAATGGTCATTGACAAAATTCAGTTTTCTCTACCTTCCCCTGCTGGTTGGAAGGGATAATACCCATTGGTTCTGAACAGTGTCGCTGACCTAAAGGAAATTGACATTTCTCCATGGGGGAGATTTCAGGGCAGGGTAATTGCCCAGAGGCACAGGAGCCTAGTTGGAGTTAGTGATTGCCAATTGAAGTTTGGCCTGAGTATTGCTTGGGCAGGGCCCTCCATGTTTCTACAGGATTAAACTGGGTATGTGTGTGACTGTTCCGTTGACAGAGTAAGAGATGTTCATCTGTTCACAACTTTAGTTACTATATCCATGGTGATGGAAACCCCTGAAATTCCCTGCCCATTGTGGTCTTGGCTTGGGACTGGAGGTGGTGTTGCCTTATTTTTGCATGACTGGAAATAATCAACTTGGTTGTAAATCAGGATAAATTGGCAGATGATCAAATTCTTGTGCCTTTGTATACCCTGATACTGCTTTTTCAATGCTTGGTACTAACCTGCTACAAATTGTGATCTGGCGTAGGACCAAAAAAAAATGCAAAAATGTGTAAAATATAAAATGTCAAACTTTTTTTTTTTTTCACAGGGGCCTGCCACCTTCAAAGTTGCAGACTTGGGTTTGGGGCTGTGACTCCAAGCTAGTGGCAGTCAGTCTTGCGTGTGTGTTCCAAACTTTATAAGACTTGTATTTTAGTCTTTTTTTTTTTTTTTTTTTTTTTCCCAAAGCTGCACCCGATTGGTCTGTTCAGTATTTTTGACAAAGCCCTTCATATTATCTGTGCCCTTATTACACACCTTGATTCTTGTAATGCACTTCTTTTAAGGGTATCAACCAGAGATCAAGCAGCTGTTGCAGAACAGTGTGTTCAAATTGCTTCTTAAATCTGGAAAGTGTGACCACATGACTCCCTTATTGAGAGCTGAACATTGGTTCCCCATGGAATTTCTTTTGCATAAATAACTTTTTGCACAGACTCCCTCCCTCAGTTTTTGTCTGTACATTGTCACCATACCACCCTATGCTTGGGCCATCAACACTTGTGTCCCTTCCCTCCATGATGTACGTAACGAACATGGAGTTCTGAAGTGTTTCACTAGTATAGGGGCCTATATTGTGGAGAGCATTTCCTCTGTCCCTGCAAATGGAGGTGTCTATTCCATTCTGTTAAAGCTATCCTGAAAGTGTATATTTTATTTTTCCCAAAAGTGTCACGTACACTGCCTAGGGGTGGCTGGACAGTTGTTGATTGCTAGGACCTGACACACACAAAGCAAGCTAGGTTTGACTGTTCTATTAATCTGTTAGTGTATTCCTTCTACTAGTATGGAGCTATATTGTAACTGTCCACTGCTTTGATGATTTTGCCTTAAGTGGCCAATCAAATGGCACTTCGAACATTCACACTAGGATGCCAGAAGTGGTTTTAGTAAACAGAGGCATATTTTCAAAGCACTTAGCCTTCCAAAGTTCCATAGGTTTCTATGAAACTTTGGAAGGCTAAGTGCTTTGAAAATATGCCTCAAAGTGGACCAAAAAATATCAGCAGCCATCTCCTTGGTTAGTGCTAGAATTCAGGGCTTTAGTGAATTCCTGTCTTTATTTACTATAAAATGAATACTTCATTAACTTTATAACTACCTTTTTTTTTTTTTCTACAGAAACAATAGAGGATTCACAGAAAGCTTATCAAGAAGCATTTGACATCAGCAAGAAAGAGATGCAACCCACACATCCGATACGTTTAGGCTTGGCGCTCAACTTTTCAGTATTTTTCTATGAGATTCTCAACAGTCCAGACAAGGCTTGCTCATTGGCTAAAACTGTAAGTTGTATAGAAGCCTTCTAAGCTGCATTTTAGAAATGAATGAGCTTTTTAACTTCCTTTTAAAAGGCCCCACTATTCAGCTCAAGTGAGGATAGGGCTTATATAGGTCATTTGTATCCTGAGCCTTTAACTTGCAGCCATCAAGATATTGGAATCTCGTGATGCTCGTTTGACTTTTTGTTGGAATTATTTTGGTTAATATGGGAGCACTATATTTAGCATTTAACCTCCAGAGCATGAAGTAGTCTTAAGTGACTTAACTCTTTAAATAGTTGAGTGCTTTCTGGTACTTATCTTTTAGCCACCTATGGAGTTTGTAAGGGAATAGGGAGGGGAGGGACTTGGGTAAGAAAGGAGTGAAATAAGAATACAAACATCTCATGCTTCGGGGGAGGGGGGAGGTTAAGGCTTTTTTTTGTTTTGTTTTTTCCCCCCCTATTTAAAAAAAAAATTGACTTCTGGATTCTACTATCTTGCAGCTTCTGTATTTTTTTTTCTGTTTGTTTAAACATAATATGGAGCCACCAAGGGTTTCATACCACCACCTCCACATGACTAGCTCTGGAAAGAATATACTTGAATATAAAGTCCCTGCTTATACCTGAGCTTTCCCCCCAAAAAGGGGGAGAAAACTTGGTGTTATACTCAAGCTTATGTTTGAGTATATACAGTGTCTCCCACCAGGTCAGCTCTCTAAAAATCAGTTTGGTTCTATTTTTAGGCCTTTGATGAAGCCATTGCAGAGCTTGATACCCTGAATGAAGACTCATACAAAGACAGTACACTTATCATGCAGTTGCTTAGAGACAACTTAACAGTAAGTTACTTCTCAATCTCTTGCATTCTTGCTGTCATATGTCGTAATAAACTCTGGATCAGATCTCTCCAGTAAAGAGCCTGATAAGTGGAAAAGCAGTTATACTGTTCATTTTAATTTGCCTTTGATTTGTAAAGCTCTGTTTTTGGGAGAGTAAGTGAAGGAAGAGACATGAGCATGTTAACTCTTGAGCAAAACTTTTTTTTTTTTTTTTTTCTTCTTTTTGGCCACTACAGCATGCAATTCCACTTTACATATGCCTGGTTAAAACCACTTTCAAGAGTGGTTCCTGCTGTGTGTGGTGGTTTTTTTTTTTCCCCCAGGTAAACTCTCACTCCCAGAATTTTGTGGCTCAGATTGTAGCACTCGCATGGTACAGAAGATTGTCAGTTATTCCCAGGACTTTACATATAAATGGACAAATACTGTTATAAATAATCAAAGAAAACAATCCAGCCCACATCTGTGTGAGATACAGTAGAGAAAGCAGTAATCTACTTAAACACCTGATTCTTCTAAGACCCTAATATCTCCTCCTAGCTGACAACAAACAAGAAATATCTTAACTTTAACAATAATTGTTTTAACTGTTTTGGCTCAAACACATACATTGAATCAGGATATTAAATCAAGCACTTACAATGGGCTTCAAAAAGCTAGCCCCGAGTGAAAGCCTTCATCTTTTTATTTGAAAATGTCCTACTTTCCTATGTAACACGGGTCACGTCAGGAAATAACCATACTTTATAAAAGCCTTTTAAAGTGTCTTTAGAACCATAATCTTCTCACTTATAAACAATACCAGGAGGGTAGCTTAAGAAGTAATGTTATCTCGAGCTGATTGAAGAAAATCAGTTAAAGGTTCTTGCGGTAACAAAACTTCGGGCTAATCCTCTTGAGTAGTCATAAGAATTTTTTTAGGCATGTAATAAGAGGAAAGTGTCAGCATTTGATAGAACTAATACTTTGAGAATTCCTAAACACTATCTCTGGAGGTAGTAAAGAACAAACTGAAAAATTCAATATATATAAATTCCTAGATCTAATCATTCCCAGGATTAACAAACAATGGGCATGCCACAGACATGAAACCTTTTGACCTGGTGAAGATGACATGCTGCCACGTAGATTTCTGCCAGATGAGCAGCACTAGGTCTCTTACTTGGTAAGAAGGTATTAAAGACAGGTGGCTTAAAGGAAGGGAAGGGGTGGTGTTGAAGACCCTAAAACAGAATATGAGGGGAAGGGGGTGGTGGTGAAGACCCTAAGACAGAATAGAATGGACTTCAGCTTTCAGCACAGTTCTCAACTTTGGTCCTCAGGGCTCCATAAGTTATACATGTAAATATTATGGGGTATTGTAAGAATGGCTAGGCAGTGTCTGAGGACTGGTAACCATGATGGTTCTGAACCTCTGAGCTGAGGGCCAGCAAGATGAAGTTTATTCATGTCATTTGTTTATACTGCCTTTTTAAAATCAATGTCAAAGCAGTATACAGAAGAGTTTCATTATTAAGTCTTAATGAAGATCAAAAATTGATGCCTAGAATTTTGGAAAGTAAGAACTATTCCTTTCCTGCCTTAAAGTGTGTTAATGTCTTCTATGTACACCAAGAGAAGATAGGGACTGAGGAATTGTAGCATTAACAGGATGTCCACAACTGGGGATGCAAAAAGCCAGAAAGTTGGCATATTCAGTTCCAGTTGCAAGAGACCACAAATTAGCAGATACTAACTTGATTAGCCTGGCTCCCATAGCTGTGAGGCTGCAGTATGCCATTTAGCTTGATCATACACAACAGCTTGAACTGCAGGCAAAGTAATTGCACATGTTCTCAAAACATTACTTCTACAACTTGATACACTCCAGTTCCTTGGTTATTGTCTCAGCTACCTTAAGTCTAAACATCACATTTGCTGTTCTGATTTTGAAACATTGAAATTACTTTATTGAACTAAAGCTTGAAGAATGGGGGTTTTATTGACTACAGAACAAAGGTAAAGATGCAGAATTGAAAGCAAAACTGTCTGACAGAAGTTCAAACTAGTCTTGGCTGCCAGATGAGGAAGGGAAATTCAGTTGAAACCTTCCGCTTTGGGGACCCCCTGTGGTAGGATAACAGTTGCAGTAGTTTGTAGTACTTTTTTTGCTGGGGAGAAAACCTGAGCTAGTTGGGACTGGCAGTAGCATGGTATTTAGAGCTGCTTTAAGGATAGCACACTGGCTAGCTGTGACAACTATTCATCAAACTGTAGTAGCCTTTGGCTGAATAGGCATGCAGCTGATTCTTAGGCATATAATGCAAGGCGGCTTAAACTTTCATTGGAAGGGTTGTTCTTTGCTGTTGTGAGTCCTTTGTCAACATCATTCAAAAACAGAACAGTTAATGTACATATTAAATATGACTTGTTTAGATTCTTGTAACTTATGTAAATATGCTTGACTTTCTAGTTATGGACATCAGACACTGCAACAGATGACTGCGAAACTCAAGACACAGGAGACAATTAAAATGCACATAAGGTCTCTCTTCCCCCCTTTCATATCAAACCTTTTTACATGGCTCCATTCCTTATCACATCACTTGGATTTCCTGTAACCAAGAAAACCCATCCATATGTGCGGAAGTCAACAGTTTAGTCCTTCACACTGCAGCTTTGGGAACTTCATTCCTTGATTTTTTTTTTTGTTTTTGTTCATCCTGCCCTTCCTGGTGTGCAATAACTGCTGTAGAAAAGTATTAATAGCATCACATCATATAAACAAATATCTTCCAAACACTTAGGACTAAAGTGTATCTGGTATTTAAAAATTGGAAAGTTTCTGCAAGTGACTAAAATATGGATTAGTTAACTGCAGCAGAACTTAAGCCTAGCTTTTTCTCTCATCCCTTCTACAGTGTTTCTTCCTTCAGTATCCTACCTTCCTATTATTGCATCCTCTACAGTGTTGGGCCAAATAAAACCTTGATATTTCTGAACTGAGCTCTTTGGGTTGTGTTCTTCTGTACTGCAGGGGTCACTGTTGGGCAGTGAGAACATGGGACTTTGTCTTCATTTTCAGTTGTTAGTTCATATCCTCCAGTAAAATTCACTTACACTCCTGCCTCTGTAGTTCTGATATTCAATTCTGCTGTGTATTATAAGCATGTTTGTATCTGCATCCAGGCAGTTCTGTTTGGCAGACAAGTGCATGTCTTAATACACTGGAATGAGCTAACAATATAACAGTCCAGATATAATTTTGTACTACTGTGCAGGTTTGTGCATAGGTGAGGGGTTGGGGGGGGCAGGTTTGTCCATCAATTGTTGGAATTATTTTGCTAATCATTGATTGTAGTCCCAAGAAAGCCTTGTGAAAATGTTATGACCCATGTAACAGCAAAAGTAAAATAAAAATTACATTTTATAAACCAATTTACTGTTGCTTTTTACAAAATTGCATGATTGTTTTTTGTTTAGTAGAATAGAATATTAAAACATGTTAGGGGTTCTTAACCTGGGATGCATGGACTCCCACATGTTCTATGGTTAGATTTCAGGGGGTCCATGAACTTAGTTGTGTATTCTTCTCATATATATTTTCACTAAACTCTACTTCTGTTGCCTTCCTTTTGTTATTGAATGAAAAGCTACATTTCAGTTTAAGTTCTCTTCTAGAGACTCCAAAAATATTAACTTCAATAAATATCACTAAAATGAGCAAAATCAGAATATATTTGTTTGCATGAAGTAAATTTTTTTCTGAAAGCATGTAATTGATGATGGTCAACAGTTTGCTGTTCAAAGGTTCTTTTGTACCTAAATATCCATACAAGCCGTTAATCCTAGAATTGCATTCAATGGACCTCATTGTTTCTATCGTTTCCCTTCTCTGCCTCTTTGCAAGAAGGGATCCATAGGTTCAGTCATTCTCAAAGGTGTCTATGGCACAAAAAGGTTAAGAGCCCCTGATCTAGGGAAATATTTAAAAAATACATTCAAGATAAAATTCTCTAATGTAACTGTGTAATGTGCTAAAACTTTTTGTAGGCAGTACATTCTCCTTAATGCGCATTTAATTTGGGAGGTTTGGGGTTAAACTGATTGCCTTGGTAGAAGGTTCAGAGGTCCAGACATGCTTGAAACAGCATTCAGTACCTGCAGATGGCTTTAGAGCACTATGGTTCTGCACATATGAGAAGAGACCCTTTGAAACCTGGATTCTGATTCTGTCTAGCCTTAACCAAGCACATGTCAGTACCTGTCATAGCATGGGGACTGTTGGTTTCTTTGAGATCACTGCTAGCCAGTTGCTTTAACTGGCATATTAACTCTACATACAGGCAAGTAGTTCTCATCCCTTTTTAATAAAATCTTGTCTGCAAAATTGATTCTTTAATGAAATTTCTGTAATAAGATTCTGTAGGTTTTTCTAAAATAAAGGCACAAATAACTTGAAGGCATGTCAAGGGCAATATGAGCTGAACTAGACAAACTTGACAATTACTGTGCCCATTTGGGGAGTTCTCAAGTTGTGTATATGATTTAAAACATGGATTTTGGGAAGGGATAAACAGCATCTCCACAGTAGTGCTGAGATTTGCAAGGTTCATTAAACTGATGATTGAAACACTTTTGTTAGTGCTGGTTGTCAGTATAATAGATGTCCCATTCTAGTATTTAAACTTTTTGTATTTTGCTGTTCATGTATTGACTTGCTGCTGTATAAATACTCTTTATAAATAAACTTCTTCCTGCTTATCCTCCCCTTTGTAAGGCCTATCACCTTTAGTCCTTGTGTACAACATCTGTGTAGAGGTACTATCTAATTTTTTTGGCAATAAATGTGTCTGCAAGCACGATTTAAAGTCCCCTTGTTGCAAATTTTGCAAAGCATCTAAATATGCTTATATTTAAGTGGTGGTTCTTGTACAGTACTAGGGGGTGTAAATTTCATGGTTTGTCTTCCTTTCAGTTGTCATTGTTGGCATTTACATTTCCTGCCAGTGCGTATTGGTATACACTAAACAGATCCATATCTGCACTGGATATGTGAACAATGCCAGTCTGCCAGCAAGTGGAGATAGAGAGTACTGGCTGAGAGCAGATGCACAGTAGCCTTTAAGGTAAAGTACAGGAGATCTGTCTCCAGCACGCAGGTAGAGGTATATCGTGTGCAGCTCTGTGACTAATACTGGTGACTTCTGGTCTACTAAGTTGAGCCATTTGAGCTGGAGGTTGAAGTTTACTGCTAAGCAGTTTTGGGTGCAGACTTGCTGGTGCCAGATCACCTCTCTCCCCACCCCTGCATTCTGCCTCCTTTTCTTGAGCGGGAGGGAAGTGACTTGCCTTACCAGCACCTTTTATTCTGTGGTAAGTTTTATTTATTTATATTTTTCACACATCGGTCACTTAGTGCTGGAACCTGTGGAGACTTTCAATTTCAGTGGGAAGCAGCAAATGTGCTGGTGTTCCTCCCTCCCTCCCCCCCCCCCCCCCCTTTCTCTGTAGCAGCTGAGCCAGCAAAATGCTGTTCAGTGTGGGAGCTACCAAACAGTCAGGTGAGGTCACTGTACTCGCAGGTTTGTGAGGGGTAGGATTTTACTGCTGCAGATACCTAGCTGTGTTCAAGTGCACTGTGTGAAGGGCAGCAGCAGGAGAGAGTTTGGCAGGCTCTGACCACATATTTGCAGCCATTTCAGGGAATGCAGTCTCTCTCTCTGCTACTTGTGTGGATGAAATTCCTGTGACTTAATTGGGTTCTTCCCAGCACATTTCTGCTCCTACTGACCTCTCCCAAAGTTTGGCAAAGGTACAAGGAGCTGAAGAAACCTCATATTTTCACCTGTTTGTATTATTACATCTGCCTTTTTAAAGAGGTCTCTGCCTTCTAATGATATGGTTCTCCCTCAGATGATGTGTTCTAAGAAAAGGAGACTGGATCAAGTGAATCTTCTAGATAAGCTGTCAGGCGCTTTCAGCCATGATTCTGACATTGCCCGTCAGCGGCCTCTGGTTATATTCCTCATCTGGAGCTTCTATGGAGGGAGATATGGCCCTTACTAGGGGGATGATCTAGAGCAGCCAGACTTTCACAGGGAGGACCTCACTGCTTTTATCACTAAGGCTCTAAACATTTTTTTAATATGTCCTCTTTCAACTTGGGCACTCCCATTTTATACTATTATGTTGGGGACTAAAAAGCCTCCCAAAACCTTCCATATATGTGAAGCTGTAGAGGAACTTATTCAGCACAGTGGGACATTCCAGATCAAGTCTTAACCCATGCTACCCTTTTTAGGCTATATCCTATCCTCCCTGATGAAATAGATAGTGACTGCTGTGATCAGGGCTTCAACTCTAGGCAGCTTAAACCTAAACTACACTGGTAGGAGGTACCACTGTCAAAGATGTCCACAATCACAGATTGGAGTCTTTCTTAAAGCTCAACTTGGTAGCTGCCCTCTGTCTACAAACTACTATTTGCAGCTCTTATGCAGTTGGAGCCTGTCTTTCCTTGTTACAACAGATTTCTCTTCAGAGGAGTGCAATGTTTACCTTCCTTCCCTGGAATCAGGTCTTTTGTGTCTAGTGGATTTATTGTATGACCTGCTTAGAGCATCTGCTAAGCCAATAGCTTTAGCTGTTTCAGCAAGTTGATTGTTGTGGTTCAGACACTGGGCAACTGATGTGCAATCCAAGTCCAGGTTAGTGAAGCTCCCCTTTCGAGGTAGGTTGGAGGACTTGGAAAAACTGGTAAGTCCATCCTTGCCTGGACAACTGGTTAATCAGAGCTGCCTGTTATCAGGAAAGCCTTCAGGTCTCCAGAGCAGTAGATTTTCCTTCCCTAGGCTGGGTAGTCAACATGGTCAAGAGCCAGCTTGCTCCCACTTAATCTCTGGAGTTATGTTCCAGTATTGGGGACCATGGCTTCCACCTTGGAGATTTATTCCTTGGGCCAAAATGCACATGAGGCCACTCCAGTTGTTGCTTTCTTGCTGGTCTCCAGTTTTCATGCATTACCATGTTTGTCGCCCTTGGGCACGTCAAGCAAGGTGCAGTCTGCAGTAGTGGCTGTCTCCGGCCAGCCTTCAGAAGGAACTTCTCTAGCATCACTAGAGTAGACAGTCACCACAGATGCTACCCTGTCAGACTGGGAGGCTCACTGTCTTCATCTCACAGCTTGGGGTTGCTGGTCACTGACGGAAGCCTCTAGATTGATCAACCTTCTGGAGCTCAGAGCAATTTGGAAAACATTACTTTCCTTTCCGCAGGTACTGCATGGGAAGCAGATGAGGGTTCTTCTCCTCTCGCCTTCTCTGCCTTTCTCATGTGCCCTGTGGAATACCCACTCTGTCTCCCAACAAACTTTCCTACCACAACCTTTTTCTTTCATCTTCCTGCTTGTACCAACACATTTATTTTCAGCTGTGCTTCACTACCCCTGTTCACCAGAATGGCCAAGACCGTGGCCATTCTGGTGACAGGGGTAGTGGTCTTGATCTTGTCTTTCCAACTGCACACTGTCCAGTTTCTGCACCTCAGTTCTTCCCCTGTTTGACCATCATCTGATACCTTCTCACTTAAACACCCTCCCTCCCTAGTCCCATACAATCTCCACCTATACATTTAGGAATCTTCAGGCTATTGACTCTTGAACTCAATCCACCAGTGTTTCATCCATCTTCTCAACCACTGTTCAAGTCTGTCAATGAGGCTGTCTCTTCCTATAATATTCTCTCCTTCTGCTCTGGATTCTTACTCCTCCCATTCCCCTGTTCTGTAAGGCGTCAGCTTTGGCTGACATCTAGAATTTGTTACCTACATTCCTGTGCCTGATCTGCTGAACACCTTTGGCTGAAATCCCATGCTCATGCTGACTTCATACATTTCAAATTTTTACTGACCACCTTCAGTCTGCTCTTTCACTTGCCAAACAGGACTACTACATCCACTTGACAAACTCTCTTGGCTCAAGCCCTCGATATCTGTTTGCCACACTGAACTGTCCTTGAAGTGCCTTCATCTCCAACCCCTCCTTCTCTTTCTTCCCATACTTGGGCTGAGTACTTTAATGATAATGGTCACAAGATTAACTTTTTGAGTTCCCAATCAAATCACCTCTACCTCTCCTTGCCTCAGTTTATTCTATCAACCCCTGCCTCTTCCTTTTCTGAAGTCATTGAAGAGGAAACTGCACATTTTCTTTCCTCCTCCAAACTGTTCCTCTGATCCTTTTCAACCTATCTACTTGGCACTCTTCTACTGTCATCCCTTCTATCTGTCATATACTCTATCTTTCGCTTTCCACTGCAACTGTTCTTGATGCCTTTAAACGTACTGTAGTCGCGCCACTCAAAAAAACCCTTCATTTAACCCTACCTGCCCTTCCAATGACCTGTTCCTGGCCAGATCCAAAGGTCTCTAATCGTCATCCTTCTCAGTCTGCTGCTTTTGACACTTGATCACTACGTACTCTTTGATAACGCTGTCCTCACTTGGATTTCAGGGCTCTGTTCTTTCTTATTTCTCCCATTGCACTTTTACTGTATTCTCCACTTTTATCCCACTATCAGTTGGTATACCTCAGGTCTTTGTCTTAAGACCTCCATCTATACTTCTTGCCTTGGTGCTCTGATCTCCTTCCATGGTTTTTAGTATTGCCTTCATGCTGATGACGCCCAGATCTACCTCTCCATACCTGGATGTCTCGGCGCCATCTGAAACCAAACATGGCCAAGACTGAGCAGCTTATCTTTTCCCCTTAACCCACCTTTTCTCTTCCCCCATTCTCTCTCTAGGTAACTCTCATCACCTTGTAACCTTGGGGTAATCTTTGACTCTCTTTGTATGCACATAACAGCCTGCTAAAACCTGTCACTTCTCTGTAACATCACCAAAATTTATACCTTCCTTTCTGAGCATGCTACCAAAACCCTTATCCACACTCATTTTCTGTTGGACTACTGCAACTTGCTTATCATGGGTTTCCTACTAAGCCATATCTCTCTCCTGCAATCTGTTCAAAACTCTGCTGCATGCCTTATATTCCACCAGTGACACTAGGCTTGTATTAGCCCTCTCTCAAGGCACTTCATTGGTTCCCTATCTGTTTCCACATGCAAGTCAAATTCTGCGTATTGACTTACAAGTGCATTCAATCTGCAGTTCCTCAGTTCCTGTCTCCTTACACTCATCCCTGTGAACTCCGTTCATCAGGTAAATATCTTATCTGTAACTTTCTCTTCCACTGTTAACCCCAGACTCTGTTCTTTTTATTTTGCTGCACCATATACCTGCAATAGACTTCCTGAATCAGTAGGTAGAACTCCAGTTCTGGCTGTCTTCAAATCTAGGCTAAAAGACCACCCTTTCGAAGGCTGCTTTTAACGCCTATTTGCTTGTTCAATACCCATGTCTGTTTGTAATTCTTTTGTTACATTTGTACCCCGCGCTTTCCCACTCATGGCAGGCTCAATGCGGCTTACATGGGGCAATGGAGGGTTAAGTGACTTGCCCAGAGTGACAAGGAGCTGCCTTTGTGGGAATCGAACTCAGTTCCTCAGGACCAAAGTCCACCACCCTAACCACTATGCTACTCCTCCACTTAAGACAGCAAGCCTTATAGCATTTATAACGTACAACTTAGATAAAAAGCCAGAATCACACTAGTGTACCACTAGTTGGCAAGACTTGCCTGTTGCAGAGTACCTTCACTAATCTTGATGCTAAAAGGATCAGTCGTATAACCTTTTAGTGGTGGCTCCAAATGCAGGAACATCTGTGGTGGCTAATCCTTGCTGCAATGTGTTTTTGTTCCAGCTCAAGCAACCTGGAGTTTAACAGAAACAAAGGATAGATCAGGACATTACATTGTTTAGCAAAGTTAGTGATTTAGACTTTCAAGAATGGTAGTCTAGTTAACTGCTGTATGTCCTGGGCAAAGCCTGTAGAAATAAGCCAGTGGCCAAATGTCACAGGTAGGGGATACAAGATGCCTTACCCTTATTTGTCCAGTTTGTCTTGATTAGATTGTAAGCTCTGAGCAGGGACTGTTACATGTTCAGTGTACATGCTGCATATGTTGAGTAGCGCTATAGAAATTAATAGGCCACTGCTGTCATATTGTCAGACTTCTATGTCAACAGGTGGGGGGGAGGGCACAAAGTATGCCTCTAGCCAGGGAAGCTGCCCACTTTTATTACATGGGCAGACTCATGTTTCTTTCAGTTCAGTGGCTCATCAGAGGAGAATTGATTACTTGGGCAGCTTTCCTCAAGGAATGCTGTTATCTAGGAGAATGAAAACTCTCTTGTTAGAAGAATTCCAGCTCATAACTTAGAGGTAGGGGTTTCCAATCCTGGATCTGATGGCAACCAAACAATGCTTATGTTTGCCGGTTCTACAGTTGCTAGAGGAACAGTGCATTTGAGGGTCTAGGTGCTATTCAGAGGTGTCCAACCAATGGTCTTCAGTGTTCCTCCAGGCCAGTGGTGGGCAGAGTTTTTACGTGTCGCTTATCACCCTAGGCCCAGTAGTAGTGGTGGCCTCAGATTGGCCCACAAGACCCTGGTACGCGCACTTGATTCTTCTTTAGATAGCACCTTCAGTTCAACGTCTGTCTCAGAAACCACCTATCTTAAGATCCCATAACAATTCCTTCAAAAAGGTGGTAAAAAATAATAAATGGATGATCCCTCCTATTTTGGTCTTACAGCCTGGTTCTTGAAAGGTTAAGGAAAGGTTATTCAGAGGAGGTAATTACTAACATTCTGCAGGTGCACAAGCAGTCAACATCTGCAGCATATGCCAGAGTATGGAGAACCTTTTGAGCATTGCATTAATCACACTTTTCTCCATTTAGTTAATCTGGCACAAATTCTGGTGGATTTTTTTTTTACAGGAAGGTTTTAGGAAAGGGTTACCATAAGGTTCAGATCACCATCCATGCTTGTTTGAGGGCATCTTCAAAATTCTTCCTTGATTGCTTATCCGGATGTGTGTGCTTAGATTTCTCTAAAAGTCAATCACTTGAATCTGTCCTGTAAGCCTATTTGTCCAGCGTGGAGTTGAAATTGGTACTGAAGGCTCTACAAGAATATCCCTTCGATCTTTTCCACAAGGCCTCGCTGAAGGACCTCACTTTTAAAGACTTTTCTGGTGGCCATGTCTTGAGCTTCAAGCGTTCTCCTCTAAACTTGTTTCTCTGTTGAGGCTGGGGTTATCCACACAGTTCCTTTCTGTCCAAGGTAGTTTCCTCCTTTCATATCAACCAATTTATCTTTTCTTTCACAGGGAGGATTATGGTGTGAAACTTTTTTGTGCTTCCTGGATGTTTATAGGGCCTTCTGTTATCTGGAGGTTACCAATAATTTTTAATGTTCATACCATATTTTTATCCTAATTTCTGATGCTTGAAAGGGAATGAAAGCCTCCAAAGCTACTATTTCCCCGTGGGTTAAGGAGGTAATTTTGTCGTCCTATATTTTCTTGGGGAAATAATGTGCCTCTGAATGTTAAGGCACATTCTACTAGAGCGCTGCTTACTTGGAGCCTCAGCAAACTATTTCAGTTGAGATTTGTTGTTCCATATCATCATGCTGATCAATCCATAGACTGGTGGGTTGTGTCCATCTACCAGCAGGTGGAGATAGAGAGCAAACCTTTTGCCTCCCTATATGTGGTCATGTGCTGCCGGAAACTCCCCAGTATGTTCTCTATCTCAGCAGGTGGTGGTCACACACAGCAGCAGCTCTGGCTAGGCCTCCAAGCCTAATTTTTAGGTTTTGTTGAGTGCCTGGGGTTGAGGGCTCTTCTTGAGCAAGTGCAAACCTGGTGGCGCCAGGTCCCTCCTTTTCTCCCCCCTCCCGCTGGCTCCATTGAAAAAAAAAAAAATTTGAACGTCCTTAAAGGCGTTTATTTCAACGTTTATTGCAGCTACTCACTGGGACACCAGGTCGTTACAGCTCGGAGCGGAAAGCAGGTAATTTTTACCTTTTATAGCGGGCAGGGGGTTCCCCGATTGGTCTCCACGTGGCCTATATTTTATCCCTTGGATTTTCTGCTACAGTAGAGCCAGCCTTCATGATGTTGGTTTTTTCCACAGGGGTTTCTGTGACCCCTGCAACTTTGACTGCTTTTACATCTCACAAGTCTGGACTGATGCTTGGGACATAATGGAAGGAAAAATTAGTCCTTACTTGCTAATTTTCTTTAGTCTCAAAGTATCCGTCCAGAACCTGCCTTCTTGGTATGTATGTTTGGTTTGGTGGTTTTTTCCCCCCCAGTTTGTAAACACTAGTTACAATTTTGTTTGGGATAAATGTATATTTTGCTTCTATTTTCTTTTGAAATTATTCCTTCAGCATTAAGGATGCATGCATTCCACAATGTTGCCACTTAAAAAAGTCTAGTCTCTACCTGAGGCAGTGGTTTACCAATCACTGATCAAACTCTTGGTTTACATGAAAGTTGTATCTTGTGCAGGTTTGTCGGGGTGGCAGCCTTTATAAGCTGGGTGTTTAGCTGGGGCTGGAGAAAAACATGCAGTTCAAATTAACAGTTGCTTTTTATGCAATGAGATATTTACATTTTTACATGGGGCATTTTAATCACTTCTCAACTTCAACCCCCAACTGCATCAGCTTTTTCTACAGGCTAATGACTGAGGTGGTGTAAGTCTACACTTTGTAGTCATTGCTTTCTGACAGCACAAACCTGGGCTAACTACATAGCTTGAGTTCTTGTACTGATAATAAATACTTCAAAGCTTTCTAGGAAACTGCATCCCAGTAATCACAACATGCCTCAGATTCTCACTTGTGGTAGAGGTGATAGTATTCACACTTTTCCATCAGGTTGCTAACTAAGGTAAAGACTTGCCTGGCATGTATTTGGGCTTACCCTAAATACATGCAGGGACTTGTAGCCTTGCTTTTCTTAGGGAATCCACAAGTCTTTGCATGCAATGGTGTAAGCCCACGACTAGATCAACCCTGTTGGGCGAATCTGGATCTATTTGGCAACCCTATACACTTCACCACAGTGTACCTTTGTTTTTGATAACTAGTAATAAGTGGGAGGCCTATCTTACTAGAATTTTTGTAGCTTTTGAGGGGGCTTTAATAGTGGCCCACATCTCTTCCAAAGGGAACTGTGCTTAGTCGAAAGCTCCAGTGTTTCTTTACCTCCAGCAGAAGATAGGTTGTTTAGGCTGCTCCCTGCCAAGGAGGTATGATTAAGAAGAGGAGATGGCATGATGTCAAAAAGTTGAAGCCATTTAGGTTAGTCTAGAATTTTTCAACCTTTTTCATCTCATGGCACACTTACATGGCACTAAAATTGTCAAAGCAAGCAGGAGTAGAGGCTGACCAATAGACTAATCCAACACTGGAGATGGTGTGAAGCAATACTTTTTATTGTTGCTGATACAAAAGGACCTGACACGGTCTGTTTCAACGTAATAAAACGCCAACATCAGGGGTCTGGTAATTCCTCAGCATTTTACCTTCTTCCCACCTGCATCCCCCACACATGGTCTGGCAGTTTATCTTTTCCCCTATTTATGTTTTCAAATATGCCAGCTTGTGCAGCATACAGATGTACATAGGACATATATTAATGGAATACTTTTTATAGTTAGTGTAGTAACCTATAAATTGAAATCAGTGTGTCAGTTGGAGGGGCTGGTTATAGGGACATCCTAGCATGTGTTATATTCATACAGAGATTTATTTTTTTCCTGGTAAAGGGCCGCTAAAACACAGGTTATGAAAATCAGGTGCTCAATATTCAGAGTTTAAATCTATTTATTACTTAAACATGAATTAGGTTGAAACCTGGGAGCATTAAAAAAAGTTTTTTTTTCCCTTTGCCTAGTTCAAAAGAGTGAGATGGTTTGTGGAAACTTTGCTTCTTTTGTTTTGTGCAATGCAGTGGTATATTATAAAAATGCAATTAATATTGTTTATTACTACTATTTAAAAGAGAGATTCCAGTTCTGTGATATATATATATATTTATTTCTTTGTCTTTTTTTCAACAGCATTTTCTGAGTTATTACCCCAAATGCGAACATAATTATAATGCTAATAAGTTTTGGATGTTACTGAATTCTATTATTCTGTCTCACTATATTTCCAGTTTTCCCAGGACAAGCAGGCATCTAGATTCTTACAAGTGGGTGACGCTGACCCATGTTGCCCGATCCGGGACTTAAGTATACCATAAGTAGAGCTTTCTGGAGCTTGAGACGCTCCACTGCAAGAACGCAGGCTCTATTTTCTACTGAGGAGAGGGGGTGTTTTTTTTTTTTTTTTAAACTGTCTCCTCACTTTCACTTGGTCCAAAGAGATTTTTTTTTTGTCTTTTATTGTGTTCCTGTTTGTAGAACACCCCCCCCCCCCATTTAAAAAAAATGTTTCCTTTGGTTTCTAGTTTATTTTGCCTGGTTTTTAAGTTTTACTTTTCCATTGTCATGTAGGCCTTGAGTCCCTGACCAAGAAAGGGATCTAGATGTCGTTGATGATATATTGAAACTTTCTGCTCAGTGTGCTGCTGTGGCTAAAAAAGCAAATAGAATGTTGGGTATTATTAGGAAAGGAATGGAAAACAAAAATGAGGCCGTTATAATGCCTTTGTATCGCTCCATGGTGCAACCGCACATCGAATATTGTGTTAAATTCTGGTCGCCGCATCTCCAAGATATAGTGGAATTAGAAAAGGTACAGAGAAGGGCGACAAAAATGATAAAGGGGATCGGACGACTTCCCTATGAAGAAAGGCTGAAGCGTCTAAGGCCCTTCAGCTTGTAGAAAAGACAGCTGAGGGGAGATATGATAAAGGTCTATAAAATGAGTGGAATGGAACAGGTACATGTGAAGCGTCTGTTTACTCTTTCCAAAAATACTAGGACTAGGGGGCATGTGATGAAACTACAAATTAGTTAATTGAATATGAATCTGAGAATTTTTCTTCACTCAATGTGTAATTACTGGAATTCATTGCCAGAGAATGTGGTAAAGGTGGTTAGCTTAGCAGAGTTTAAAAAAGGTTTGGACGGCTTCCTAAAGGAAAAGTCCATAGACCATTATTAAATTCGGGAAAATCCAGTGTTTCTGGGATAAGCAGCATAAAATGTTTGGTACTTTTTTGGGGATCTTGCCAGGTATTTGACCTGGATTGGCCACTGTTGGAAACAGAATGCTGGGCTTGGTGGACCTTTGGTCTGTCCCAGTATGGCAGTACTTATGACTTTGGCCAGGATTTTTCCTTTCATTTTTGTCGGGCCTTGCCCCTTTTTCAGGCACTATCGCTTCATTTAATTTAACTGAGGAAGTTTTTTCTTCCATGTCCATAAAGGTGCCCAGTGGCTTTAAGCCCTTTACCTGGTGCAGTCATACGATCTCTGGGAAAGGCACCCATTCTTGGTGTGTTCAGTGTTTTGGGCCTGACCATAGTCCGCCTAACTGTGTTCTCTGCCTTCGTATGAAGAAGAGGACTTGGGTTTCCAGAGAGGCTCAATGAGAGAGGATTTTTGGAGCCAAGTCTGGTTACTCAGCATCTGCTTTGCACCGGCATCAGTAATCATGGCTGCTGCTAGACCCTTAGACACTGGGCATAGTGAAGCATTAAGTGGGTCTCCACCTGTGTCGAGGCCTTCTGCTCTGCAGGGCCCCCAGGATTGGATTCGATGTTGTCCTCGTTGGCACCGAGGAGCCTCGATGAAAATCTTCAGGTGAAGGCTAAGAAGCATCAGCATCGATTGCCCTCAATGCATGGTGCCTGGAGCTCTGGGGCATTGAAGGACTTGGCACCCAAGAAGTGTCGATGCCAGGAGGACCGCTCCCCCTCCAGGAGGTGCTGATGCATCTGTCTCCCAGCAACCAAGACCCAGCTCCCGCATCAACCTCAGATGTTCTACAGCCTGCTCCTGAGCCAGCATCCCAGCCTTTCCTGGTGTTGGCCCTTGGTAAGTGCATCTGGATCTTGCTTCCTGAGCTTCTGCAGGGCCTTCTGGAATGGTGTGCATCGGCATTGGGGGTGCTTGCTCCCTTTGCAGCCCTGACACTGCATGTGGCTCCGGTGTCAACTGCCACCCAAGTTAGCACTCCTTCGATGTCGGTAAAGGAAGCTTTGCCGAGTCGAGACTAGAACCAACTTCTTGACGTCGTTCTCAAGGATATGGTTCCTCCACTTCGAGGCACATTCGATCTCGACGTGCCGAACAGGAGGCATTGTCTGACCTGAAGACGAGCGCTCATGGGATTCAGAGGAGGATCCAAGGTACTTTTCCTCAGATAAGTCTTATGGAATTCCCTCTGAATCCTCCCCTCCACCTAAAAGGAGAATGTCTTCTCCAGAGAGTCTTTCATTCCTTTGTCAAGGAAATGGCTAATGCCATTCCACTTCTTTTGGAAGTGGAGGACGAGCCCAGGGCCAAGATGCTTGACGTTCTGGA
Source organism: Microcaecilia unicolor (assembly GCF_901765095.1). Classification (NCBI taxonomy): domain Eukaryota; kingdom Metazoa; phylum Chordata; class Amphibia; order Gymnophiona; family Siphonopidae; genus Microcaecilia; species Microcaecilia unicolor. The sequence goes on from NC_044033.1 coordinate 435,973,730, forward strand.
CTGTATGACTCCTAGGGAGGCTGTGACTGTCCCTCTCTACGAGGCACTCCAGAAAGTCCTCATTAGGAATTGGGAGTCCCCTCTGTTGGTCCCGAAACTCTGTGCGCAAGTTGTCGGACCTGGCAGCGATGCTGTTACTGGAGCAAGCCGAGTCACTTTGCCAGTTGGCCAAGCAGCAGAAGGGGTGTCGAAGGTTCTTGGCCAGGGGCACTTATTTTTGATGTGGCATCCAGGATCTTTGCTGAGAGCATAGTACTACGCAGACTCTCAGGGCTGCGTGTTAACTGACTTGAAACATTCTGTTCAGCAGCAGTTGGCGGATGCCTTGTGCGGGGGGATAACAACATTTTTGGAGAGAAGGTTGAGGAGGTCAGACCAAATCAAACATATTAATACCATCTTTTCTCTCTGCTGTCGGGTGCCTTCTGCAACTACCTCCTCAGCTAGGAGGACTTTTGGCAAGCCATGGAGGTGTATCTGTTACAATCAGAAGTGTAGGTACAACCCCTTGGTTCGCCAGCCTGCTCAGACTCAACCCCAGTGTGCTCATTCATGTCAACAATGTGCGCCAAAGGCCCCTGCTGCTCCCCAGGCAAAGCAAGGGCTGAAGTTTTGACTGGCTCCAGCAAGAGCATAGCTGCAGTAAAAGTGTCCTTCCTGGATGACCTGCTAGTCGGGGGGGGAGGCTGAAGTTTTTTTTCATGAAAGGTGGCCCCTTATAACCTCCGACCGGTGGGCTCTTCAAATAGTCTGTCATATGCACTTGGTTGGTATCTAAAACTTTAAATTGCCCACTGAGAGCTCATTCCTTCAGCTCTCAGCATAGGCAGGTACTTGGAGAGGAACTGTCAGCCCATGTGGTCGAGACCTTTGCACCAGGGGAGGAAGGACAGGGATTCTATTCCAGGTACTTCCTTGTGCAGAAGAAGACAGGGGGATGTGTCCCATCCTAGACCTAAGGGCCCTGAACAAATTCCTAGTCTGAGAAATGTTCAGGATGGTTTCCTGGGCACCCTTCTCCCAATGATTCAGGAAAATAATTGGCTATGCTCTCTGGACTTAAAGGATTTATTTATTACATTATTTGTTACATACCCAAGCGATTAACAAGTTTTGCAAAATCTCACTGTAAACTGGACATATGCCCCAACAACCTAATAAAATCCACCCCTCAATGCTTCATAGCAGACCTCACATCACACTTGAACTACTTGCTACAACATGGACTATTTCCTAAGGACAAAGGCAATATACTACTCACCCCAATACCTAAAGACTCAAAGAAAAAAGCAAACAATATCACAAACTACCGCCTGGTAGCATCTGTCCCTCTGGTAGTCAAAACACTGGAAAGCATGGTAACCAAGCAACTCATCGACTACTTAAACAAATTTTCAATATTACATGAATCACAATCAGAATTCTGCTCCAACCATAGCAGCAAAACAGTACTAATCACTCTCCTAACCAAATTAAAACAAGAAATTGCAAATGGCAAGAGTGTACTTCTCCTACAATTTGACATGTCTAGTGCGTTTGACATGGTAAATCATAAAATACTACTAAACGTACTAGAATACTTCGGGATTGGTGGAAGTGTACTCAGTTGGATCAATGGCTTCCTAACCGCAAGAACATACCAATTGACAGCAAATTCGATCACTACCATGGAAACTAGAATGTGGAGTACCCCAAGGATCACCGCTATCACCAACCCTTTTCAACCTAATGATGACCCCACTAGCCAAATCTCTATCCAACCAAGGCCTTAACCCCTACATTTACGCAGACGATGTCACGATATCTATCTCGTGCAAACATGATCTAACAGAAATCACAAACAAAATCAAACTTAGCCTCCAAATCTTGAACTCATGGGCGGATATGTTTCAATTAAAACTTAACGCAGAAAAAAACACACTGTCTCATCCTTTCATCACCACACAACACGAACAAACCCACCCATATAAACACCCCAGACCACACCCTTCCTGTTTCAGATAGCCTGAAAATTCTCGGAGTCACAATCGACCGAAATCTCATGCTAGAGAGCCAAGTGAGAAATACAACTAAGAAAATGTTCCACTCAATGTGGAAACTGAAATGAGTAAAACCTTTTTTTTTTCCCCGAGGGAAATATTCCGCAGCCTGGTACAATCAATGGTTTTAAGCAGTGGTATGCTGGTAAATTTTGAACAGGCTCTCTCTCCGGTCCACCTCTGCGCCCCCCCCCCCCAAATTGCAGAGCTGGCTAAACCCAGGGAGAGAGCCGGGGGGGGGGGGGTCATGCATTACTCTCACCCCGATACCAAAAGATACCAAGAAAAAAAAACAAATGAAATCACTAACTACCGTCCAGTAGCGGCTATCCCGTTGGTAGTCAAACTGATGGAAAGCATGGTAACCAAACAACTTACAGATTATATAAGCAAATTCTCAATATTACACGAATCACAGTCAGGATTTCGCCCCCTCCATAGCACCGCAACAGTACTACTCACTCTCCTAGCCAAATTCAAGCAAGAAATAACAATAGGCAAAAACATCCTCCTCCAATTTGATATGTCGAGTGCATTCGACATGGTAAACCACAATATATTAATAAGACTATTAGATAAGTTCGGGATAGGTGGAAATATATTCAGCTGGATCAAGGGTTTCCTAACCACAAGAACATATCAAGTAAAATCAAACTCAAACATATCATCACCATGGAAAGCAGACTGGAGTACCACAAGGATCACCGCTATCACCGACCCTCTTCAACCTAATGATGACCCCACTAGCCAAGTCCTTATCCAACCAAGGCCTTAACCCTTTCATCTATGCAGACGATGTCATAATATACATTCCATACAAAACTAAACTGACAGAAATCACCAATGAAATCAAGCTCAGCTTGAACATCATGGACTCATGGGCAAATGCATTTCAACTAAAACTCAATAAAGAAAAAAAACACATTGTCCCATCCTTTCATCCCAACTCAGCGCGGACAACCCCACAAGTATCGACACCCCAGATTACACCCTCCCTATCTCAGACAGCCTGAAAATCCTCGGTGTCATAATGGACTGTAACTTGACACTGGAGAGCCAAGTGAAATCCACAACAAAGAAAATGTTCCACTCATTGTGGAAACTCAAACGCATGAAACAATTCTTTCCGAGGAAAACATTTTGCAACCTGATACAATAAATGGTAATAAGCCATGTAGACTACTGCAATGGAATCTATGCAGGATACAAAGAACAAACCTTCAAGAAACTTCAGACCACTCAAAACAAGGCAGCCAGGTTTATATTTGGAAAAACGCGTTTTGAAAGCGCAAAACCCCTCCGCGAAAAATTACACTGGCTCCCAATCAAAGAACGCATTGCCTTCAAAATCTGCACCCTGGTTCACAAAATTCTCTGCAGCGAAGCCCCTGGATACATGACAGACCTAATCTACTTACCAAACAGAAACACATCCGAATCAACACTAACACATCTAAATCTACACTACCCAAGCTGTAAAGGACTTAAATTCAAATCTACCTACGCATCCAGTTTTTCCTACATAAGCACACAACTGTGGAATGCGTTACCAAAAGCCTTGAAAATGACGTACGACCACCTAACCTTCTGGAAAACACTAAAAACCAACCTGTTTAAAAAGGCATACCCTACCGATCCAACTTAAATGCCTGACCTCTGCCACACAACAAAACTAAAGCACGTAATGGACATAACAGAACTCTACGATTCCTACTGTGGCTGTACCACATGAACTGTATCTTACCACAACATCACATTGTATTTGTTCACACCGGAGTCCGCAAATGCCTCTGCGGTACTATGTAAGCCACATTGAACCTGCAAATAGGTGGGAAAATGTGGAATGTAACAAATTATAATAATAATGATGTCACCTATTCTGTTTAATATCTACCTCAAGTCACTATCTGAACTGATTTGGTCAATGGATACTCAATACCCAGTATACTTAAATGTAACTCACCATGCATACTGGCTGCATGTGCCTGCTGGAAAAGTACCTGCACTGGGGCCTTATAGCCCAAAACTTTGGCGCTATGAGCAAAGTGGAGATAGTTGAGTAAACATTTGCAGGGCAATAGGGGAGTCTCTCTGCTACTGCCCATTCAGGGCAACTTGGATTTTCCAGCGGGAGGCTCCACTGCAGCTTTTCAAAGGTGGGCAACTAGTGGGATCCACTATCTATACCATGTGATGACAGAGCAGGGGGCTGTAAAGTTATTTGAGGGATTGTGTGAGGAGTATGGGTTAGACAAGAAAGACAGATTTGCATATTTCCAGTTACGACACTATATTAACTCTTTGCCCTCAGTCCACCTGACCGGAGAGGTCTGAGAAAAGTTGAATGAGACCTTGGGACTAGACGCGCACCTGAAGGTACCGTTGTGCTACTTCCACAGAACATTAAGAGACTTATTGAAGGACTATGATTGTTCTCCGGTGGTACAGGCCTGGAATAAAGAACTAAGAATTAACCTCAAGCCAGAGCAAATAGCAATGTGCCTCAAGTCTACTTATGGCCTCACGGAGAATGCAGCCTGGTGGGAGATTCAATACAAATTCTTGTATAGATTGCATATTTCTCCGCACAGAGCTTTCCGAGCTATGCTCCGGGATACAGACTCATGCCCCAAATGTAAGAACAGTGGCGCTAACCTGGGGCACATGTTTTGGTCTTACCCAAAGGTGCGATCCTTCTGGGGGGCGCTGAACTCCCATGTCTCACAATTATGGTCTACCGCATGGCAACTACATCCGACCCAACTGTTTGATCTTTTTCAGACCCAGAAACCCACACCTGAGGGGAATATGGCTTTTTTGAAGAGAACTGTATTAATGGCAAAGCGAGTAATTTTGCAATTGTGGTTGGCCACCGAAGGCCCAAGCATAGCACACTGGAGGACAGCTATGATACACTGTTCACTAGAGAAGAAAGGGGTAGCAGATCTGGCCTCCAGGAAAGGGGACCGGTTTTGCAAAACCTGGTCCCCATTCTCGGACTGTCTCACTCTGGTAGCTCGAAGTAGGATTTTGAACTGTTAAGGTTTGGAAAGCGGGAGAGGATAGGGGAGTGAGGAGGGGGGGAAGTAGGGGGGGGGGTTGGAAAAAAACTCAAGCCACTTGTAGGAAGCGTTACTATACATTGGCAATGTTTGTATCTTTTACTTGCTTGTATACTGGTGTGTTTGACAATAAACCAGATTTAAACAAAAAAACATGTAACTCACCTTGAGCTACTACTGAAAAAGGTGTAAGAAAAATCTAAATAAATAAATTGTACATCTACATAAGTACATAAGTAATGCCACACTGGGAAAAGACCAAGGGTCCATCGAGCCCAGCATCCTGTCCACGACAGTGGCCAATCCAGGCCAAGGGCACCTGGCGAAACGTACAAACATTCTATACATGTTATTCCTGGAATTGTGGCTTTTTCCCAAGTCCAAGTAGTGGTTTATGAACTTGTTCTTTAGGAAACCATCTAACCCCTTTTTAAACTCTGCTAAGCTAACCGCCTTCACCACGTTCTCCTGCAACGAATTTCAGAGTTATGCATTGGGTGAAGAAAAAGTTTCTCCAATTTGTTTTAAATTTACTACACTGTAGTTTCATCGCATGCCTCCTAGTCCTAGTATTTTTGGAAAGCGTGAACAGACGCTTCACATCCACCTGTTCCACTCCACTCATTAGTTTATATACCTCTATCATGTCTCCCCTCAGCCGTCTCTTCTCCAAGCTGAAAAGCCCTAGCCTCCTTAGGCTTTCTTCATAGGGAAGTTGTCCCATCCCCACTATCATTTTAGTCGCCCTTCGCTGCACCTTTTCCAATTCTACTATATCTTTCTTGAGATGCGGCAACCAGAATTGAACACAATACTCAAGGTGCGGTCGCACCATGGAGCGATACAACAGCATTATAACATCCTCACACTTGTTTTCCATACCTTTCCTAATAATACGCAACATTCTATTCGCTTTCCTAGCCGCAGCAGCACACTGAGCAGAAGGTTTCAGTGTATTATCGACGACGACACCCAGATCCCTTTCTTGGTCCGTAACTCCTAACGTGGAATCTTGCATGACGTAGCTATAATTCGGGTTCTTTTTTTCCACATGCATCACCTTGCACTTGCTCACATTAAACGTCATCTGCCATTTAGCAGTCTTGTAAGGTCCTTCTGTAATTTTTCACAATCCTGTTGTGAGTTAACAACTTTGAATACCTTTGTGTCATCAGCAAATTTAATTACCTCGCTAGTTACTCCCAACTCTAAAGCATTTATAAATATATTAAAAAGCAGCGGTCCTAGCACAGACCCCTGAGGAACCCCACTAACTACCCTTCTCCATTGTGAATACTGCCCATTTAACCCCACTCTCTGTTTCCTATCCTTCAACCAGTTTTTAATCCACAATAGGACATTCCCTCCTATCCCATGACCCTCCAATTTCCTCTGTAGCCTTTCATGAGGTACCTTGTCAAACGCCTTTTGAAAATCCAGATACACAATATCAACCGGCTCCCCTTTGTCCACGTGTTTGTTTACTCCTTCAAAGAATTGAAGTAAATTGGTCAGGCAAGATTTCCCCACACAAAAGCCGTGCTGACTTGGTCTCAGTAATCCATGTCCATGGATGATATGCAGCTACTCACCCACTGAGCTAGAGATACCTACAGCTTTTGAACAAACTGACTACCTGTTTAACAGCAATTCAAGGATAGACTAAAAATTACAAACCTTTCCCGACCTCAAGTAAAACTGAGCTCTTGTGGGTCCCTAGCAAAAGTGGGCACATACCTGATCAAAATCTCTTTGGGGAGATGGCTCATCAGCGGGTGTTACATCATGTGATATCCTTTGCACAGGGTGGTTAAGGATATTCCTTGGGAGAATCTTAGTGACCTTGTGTAGAGTGAGATCCTTTCCTTCAAGTACTCTAGCCCATTTCCTTTAAGGGCCTAAAAGATCAGAGTTTTAAATTTAGCCCTGTGTTGTACTGGTAGCAAGTGAATTTTTGCAGAAATGGTGTGATCACAGTACTTTCAAATGTCTATCAATCTTACTGCAGCATTCTAAATTGATTGGAGCTGGTGCAATCCTTTGTAGTCAGACCAGTATGATGTTATCCTGAACCACTGTGACAAGACTTGACTTCTCAGTGTATGGAGAGAGGCAGTGTAGTTATTGCAGATGAAAGAAGCAGCTCTTGAAGTTTGCTTGGATTTGTGGGATTAACCTAAGTGCTGTGGAGGCATATTTTCAAAGCAGTTAGCCTTACAAATTTACGTGGAGACATATTTTCAAAATACTTGGACTTATAAAGTTACATGAAGGGGCATTTTTGATATGATGTGTCAGACCGACTTTGGATGTTTTACTCAAAATGTCCAGAATCCAAATAGCAAATATAGCCATTTTTGAAACAGAAAAACATTTTTTTCCAAAAATGGCCACTTGCTACATGATTTTGTGCTCTATCTTCTTGGTCCATTTTTTGGGGGAAAAAAAGAAATGAAAAATGCACAAAATCAAGCCATTGTGATATAGGAGGAGCCTAGGAGAAACCAACATTCTTAGTAAAATGGCCACACAGCCATCCCAGCAGAGCAGTGGGGCACCCTAGGGGGCACTGCAGTGGACTTCACCTAAAAGCTCCCAGGTACACATCTCACCGTTGCTCCCTTATATTGTATGGGGAGACCTCTAAAACCCACCAAAAACCTACTGTACCCAACTGTACACCACTACAGTAGCCCTTATGGCTGCAGGTGTCACCTATATGTGGGTACAGTAGGGTTTTGGAGGGCTCACACTTTCCACCACAAGTGTAATAGAGTGGGATATGGGCCTGGGTCCCCTTCTCTATAGTGCACTGCACCGACCACTAGGCTGCTCCAGGGATCTGCTTGCTGCTTTAATAGGAATGGCTATAACCTGAGGTTGTTGTAGAGGCTGGTATGTACTTTTTCTTTTACATTTTAGGGGTGGGGTGGGATGAGGTTAGTGCCCACTAGGGAAGTAAGGAGGTCATTCCTTTATTTCTCCAGTGGTCATCTGGTCATTTAGAGCATTTTTGGGGGGCTTAGTCATTATTAAAACAGGTCTATCTCAAAACATCTTAGTTGTAGCCCTGGATGTTTTTCAGCCATAATGGAACAAAATTAAAACGTCCAGGTCTTAGGAATGCCCAAATCCCACCGTTAACACCCCTGACATGCCCCCTTGAGATTAGGATGCACTGCATAGAAAAATGTCTGGAAAATGAGATTTGAAAATACCGATTTGGATATTTTGGTGAGAAAAACGCCCAAATGCTACTTTGTGACACTTTTTAGATGTTTTTCTTTTTTGAACATGAGCCCCATATTAACCTATGGAACTTGTAAGTCTAAGTGCTTTGAAAATGAGCCCCATGATGTGTTAAGTCATGAGAGAACACTCACTGAAAAAGTAAATGCCTGCTATTCATATCATGGCAAAGATTTCACCCTACAATGAAAGATGAGAAAAAAAAATTCTTCCCTGGCATGCGCCCAGCAGGAAATAAAGAAATCAAGAATGAAAAACCCAGTGATAGATGGCAGTCTCTGTTACCTATAATTTGGTAGGGTGTAAATTGATGTGTATGCATGGGAGGGCGAATATGTTGTGTGTATGGTAAGGGAGAGTTCACAGGACAACAGCTGGTGTGAAACAAGGTAGCACTGCATGGAAATTTTAAATAGAGATCTACATGATAAAATAAGTGTTGTGGAAATGAATACTGCAGGATGAACCCTGACTACTTGCTGGAAAAGTAGTAGAAAAGGTGCATGTGGAAAACTAGCTTGACCAGTTAATCTAGTATTTACTAGACTTCACTTTGTTTGATCAGTGGAATACATACACTGATTAAACAAAGGAATTAAAATGTGATAGGATAAGACAATATGGAGTTGCCATATATAAACTTCCTTTTGAAATAGAAAGAAGGTTACAGACAAAGATGGTAGATATGTTCTTATTCTGGGTATGCTACGGTTCTTGGAGGACTGTTGAGTCAAGAGCTGCCTCTGCTCTTGGGAATCTGGACTTGAATACAAACTTGTTGGGAAACTATCTTAAGACTTGGAGATAAGTGAGACTGGGAGTTAAAAAGAAATGATAAACACTTTTGTGGCAATTCTATAAACGGGTGCCTAGAAGTAAGTGCCACTTGTGTGAGTCTTTGGCACCAATAATCATAGAAACACAGAAAAATGAAGGAAGATAAAGACCATTTGGCTTGTTCAGGCTGCCCATCTAAGCCATCTAATCTCCCTTTCACTCCCTTAGAGATCCTATGTACTTGTCCCAAGCTTTCTTGAATTCAGATATGGCTTTAATCTCCACTACCTCCACTGGGAAGCCATTGCACAAACTCACCACCCTCTCCATTAAGAAATATTTCCTCAAGTTACTTCTGAGTCTATCCCTTTTCACCTTCATCCTATCCCCCCTTCATTCCAGAGCTTCCTTTCAGTTCACAATAAACCAAAACAATTTTTTCATTACTTTCACACTGCTATTATATACTTACACACTCACCCTTATACATTCAACCAACACCCTCCACTCACATACCAACATCCACCTTACAATCATTCACAACCACATAACGAAATAACATAATTTGTGACTAAGGGCCCGTTATCAATCTTTAACAATTCAAAACACAGTCCAACAGGGCACCGGTGCTTTAAATACTAATTGTTCATGCATCAACCGGCTCTTTAGAACCGTCCACTTGAGTTCTTAATATGCATCAGGTGGAAACTCCTGCTGAAGATGAACTAACTTGCACAAGGCACCACACCAATTGTAGATTACCACTATCCACACTGCTGTACAAGTATAGAGCGAATCTCCTCCAACATGGAAAAGCTGGCACCAACTCTGTCAGTACAAATTGCTTATAGAATCCTTAGACGCCTCCAATACTTCATCCATCAACTGGACCATCATCCATCTTACAAGGAAGACGTTTGTGTTGTTCACTGACCCTACATGATTTGTGTTTCGCTCAACTGAGCGTCATCCGGGGTTGGCCTTAACCGGGTCACTGGAAACTCATGCGCCCTTGCCGACATCTGTAGTGTATTAATTTTATGTATATTTCCTTTTGTTGATTATTATATATGATATTTTGATATTTTATAGACCCCTGATGCAGGCTGGTGAGGCCGAAACATGATTCGTGTCGGGTCACTCTTTTTAGTTTCCAATAAAGGTTATTTTGAACACCAGCTGTGAGAGGTTCCATTGCTCTACTCTTTTCTTGCCCAGAAAATTACAGATCAGTAAGTCTGACTTCAATGCCGGGCAAAATAGTGGAAACTATTATAAAGAATAAAATCACTGAACACATAGACCAGGGGCGTATCTGCGTGGGGCCAGTTTCGGACGGAGTCTGACGACGCAGCATGTTGTACGTGCAGGACGTCAACGTGCTGCGACGTCAGACTCCGAAACTGTAAGGGAAGGGATGCAGCTTTTAACAGCAGCACAGCACGAGGAAGAAAACTTAAACAAGACCTCAGCTGGGCTGGGGGGGGGGGGTTAGGTCTCCTGCCAGCTGAAGTAAAAGGCACCGGCAGGCAGGAGGAAGCGGACCTCGGCGGGGGTAGGTGACGGCGAAGGCGAGGTGGGGGGGTCGTCGGCAGTGGCGGCGGCGGCCGGGGGGGGGGGCTACAATGTGCCCCCTCACCTTAGCCCCTGCCCCCATCGCTGAACCTCAGATACGCCCCTGAATGGTTTAATGTGACAGTCAGCATGAGTTCAGCCAAGGGAAGTCTTGCCTCACCAATTTTGCTTCATTTCTTTGAAGGCGTGAATAAACATGTAGATAAATGTGAACTGGTTGATGTAGTGTATCTAGATTTTCAGAAAGCTTTTGACAAAGTTCCTCATCAGAGACTCCTGAGAAAATTAAAAAGTAATGGGACAGGAGGTTATTTCCTTCTGTGGATGAGGAATTGGTTATTGGACAGAAAACAGAGGGTAGAGTTAAATGGTAATTTTTCTCAATGCGAGGGTTAAATGGTCATTTTTCTCAATGCAAGAGGGTTGAATAGTGGAGTGCTACAGGGATCTGTACTGGGACTGGTGCCATTTAACCTATTTATAAATGATTTGGAAATCAGAATGACAAGTGAGGTGATTAAATTTGCAGATGACACATTTGTCAAAACACATGCGGACTGAAAAATTGCAGGAAGACCTTAGGAAACTGGAAGACTGGGCATTCAAATGGCAGATGAAATTTAATGTAGACAAATGCAAAGTGATGCATACTGGGAAGAATAATCCGAAATATAGTTACCTCATGTTAGGGTCCACCTTAGAAGTCAGCACTCAAGAAAATACAAATCTAGATGTAGACAATCTGCTGAAATGTTCTGCCAGTGTGTGGAAAAAAAAAAGCAAACAGGATGCTAGAAATTATTAGGAAAGGGATAGTAAATAAGAACAAAATTATTATAATACCTCTGTATCGCTCCATGGTGTGATCTCACCTTCAGTATTCCACTCAATTTTGGTTGCTGTATCTCAGAAAAGATATAGCGGAATTATAAAAGATTTAAAGAAGAGCAACCAAAATTATAAAGGGGATGGAACTCCTCTCATATGAGGCAAGGCTAAAGAGGTTAGGGCTCTTTAGCTTGGAAAAGAGATGGCCGAGGGGGATATGATTGAGATCTACAAAATCATGAGTGGTGTAGAATGGGTAAAAGTGAATCATAGTAACATAGTAAATGACGACAGATAAAGACCTGAATGGTCCATCCAGTGTGCCCAACAAGATAAACTCATTTTACATGGTATGTAATACTTATGGATATCCGAGTTTGATTTGTCCCTGCCTTTCTCAGGGCACAGACCGTAGAAGTCCGCCCTGCACCGGTTTTATTCTCCAAATACCAGCATCGCCACCCAATGTCCGCTAAGATTCAATAGATCCATTCCACCTAAACAGGATTCCTTTGTGTTTATCTCACACATGTTTGAATTCCATTACCTTTTTCATCTCCACCACCTACCGCAATTTTTCACTCTTTCGAAAAGTACAAAGACCAGGGGCCACTCAATGAAATTACATGGAAATACTTTTAAGACAAATAGGAGGAAATATTGTTAAACTCAACGAATAGTTAATCTGTGGAACTCATTGCAAGAGGATATGCTATCAGCAGTTAGCATATCTGGGTTTAAAAAAGGTTTGGACAAGCTCCTGGAGGAAAAGCCCATAATCTGGTATTGAGATAGATATGGGGGAAGCTATTACTTGCCCTGGGATTGGTAGCATGGAACGTTGCTACTCTTTGGGTTTCTGTCAGGTACTTGTGACCTGGATTGGCCTCTGTTGGAAGCATTGGTCTGACCCAGTATGGCTATTCTTATGTTCTATTTATTTAACCATCCCTCCATCCTTAACTTTAAATAACTAACATCTCATCAACATTAAGATGTAGATGGCTGTGCAGCAGTAAGATGGAGGCTATCCAGTCTTTTGACCCAGTGTCATTTGTGATCATCTACCAGTTGCTCAGAGGGTGTGCATTTGGTGCAAAGTGCTCCTGGATCTCAGAGAATGAGTCCAATCTCTGGAAGCTAGAATGGCAGATCATTAGAGCTAAGATAGGTAGAACTATCTAGAAGAAATTAGAGCCATATCAGAGCAGTTCAACCTCCAGTATTACAGCTACTGTGCTGTCTTGGAGGAGACAGGTTACTTAAAAGAAGAGTATCACCTTGGTGTGATAGGAAGTGATCCTACAGCTAGGTCCCTGCCATCCAGGTGATGTTTATGTTTATTTATCTTACTATATGACCTTTTGTGAAACATGCATGGTAGCAGTTTACAAAATAATAAATCTGGGAAACAGAAAAGGAACTTAAATAATACAAAAAAAATATACAATTTATATCCACAATATACCACGAACAATTAGCTCAATATGATTTACAATAAAAGAAGACCTGTTATTTCTGAGAAGTTCCCAACAAAACAAATAAAATAAGAAGTTTAGACTTGTAAAAATGTAGAAAACAGAAAAGTTTGTAACTTTTGACAAAGTTCATATAATCAGTTTTGGATAGAAGATCTAGCATCAGAATATTCCAGCTTTTTGTTGCCTCATCTGCAAAATCTGAATGAAAAATCCATGTATATTTTATACCCTTTGATGAAAAACAAATGACTTGTAAGTTCCCACACTGCAAAATTGTACACAATGATTGGAAAGCCAGTACTTGAATCAAATAAGAAGGAGCTAGATCAGTGATGATGAACCTTTCAGAGTCCGAGTGCCCAAACAGCAACCTAAAATCTATTCATCGCAAAGTGCCAACAGGGCAATTTAACCTGAATAAAAGCAACGTGGGTTTTAAACTGGTTCTAGCCAGTTTAGAACGCAAGTAGTAAACCAGGGACATGCACAAAAGGGCATTTTCCTGTCACAGTAGCAGTCAACGAAAATGGTATGCAAATGAGCAAATTAGTATTAAAATACTAATCCGATGTGATGCACTACCGTTTTCCAAGGAAGTCACTGTGGAAAACCTAACGGGAGGTCTGCACCTCCCGTTAGGTTTTTCTCGTTGGGGCTGCTGCCCTCCTGCTCACCCTCCCTCCCAGCACCAGGCAGGCCCTCCGAGCACCAGGCAAGGCTGCAGGCCCTCCGAGCACCAGGCAAGCTGGCCGGCCGCCCTCCCTCCGAGCACAAGGCAGCCTGCCTGCCTGCCCTCCCTCCAAGCACAAGGCCGCCTGCCTGCCCTCCCTCCGAGCACCAGGGCCCCCTCCGAAATTTAAAAGTCATACCTGGTCGGGGTTAAGGTGGCGTCGACAGCGGCAGTAAAAGCGTGCTGGCTCGGCGCACTTTCAGCCTTCCCTTCTGTCTCTCAAGCTCTGGTCCTGCCCTCATTTCCCATTTCCACAAGGGCGGGACCAGAGCTTGAGAGACAGAAGGGAAGGCTGAAGACGCACCGAGCCAGCGCTTTTCACTGCCGCTGCCGCCTTAACCCTGAGCAGGTATGACTTTTATTCGGAGGGGGGCTGGAACTGGCTGAGGCGACGGCACGCGTGCCAACAGAGAGGGCTCTGCGTGTGCCATAGGTTCGCCATCACTGAGCTAGACCATGGATTATTCTAAAGATCAACACACATAATTTAAAAATCAAAAGCATCTCTATTGGCAACCAATATAATCTTTGCAAAAGGGGCATAACCTGATCACATTTTTGTATGCTAAATAACAGTCTAGCTGTTGTATTCTGTAGTATTTGTAATCACTTTTTCTTTTCATCTGTGCAACTTAAAAAAAAATTTCATATGCACAATATTATAGTAGCCCAGGTAAGACTGAATAAAAAGCCTGAATAATAACTCTAAAGTGTTCAGTCATTGATAGGATAGGGATAAGTAGCCAAAAACAAAGGAGCAATAGAATGATAAACCATTAACCATTATCCGGATCCTGCAACTGAGGCTTTCTTGGGAGGGGGGAGGGGGGGGGGTTAAGGTGATTGCAGCACTGCAAGGGCTTGACGGTCGGGAGCTGGGATGGAGATTACTTGCGGCAGGGACGGGCTACATTCCCCAGGGCTACGGGTTGGATTTCTGTCCCCATCCAAGTCTCTAGTGAGAGAGCTAGTGCAAAAACAGATAAACATGAAAAAAAAAATCAGAATCCCTCATGCTGCCACTTGGCTCTTCCTCCCCCCACCCCCAATAAAGTCGTAGCGCCCCCTCTCGAAGACCACAGGGTGGCGCTGTGAGTTTCCAGTCACCACCAGCTGTTGACATCTCGCTGGTTCCGCCTACCCCTCGACGCTGCCTTGTGCCTTCCGTGTGTAGGCGGCTAGTGTAGTAGTGTTTGGCGTATGGTGGTGGAGCTGTACTCACTGTTACGGAACCGGGACCAGGTTGGACTGTGAGGCGCTATGCGGCCGCGCCGGCTCCTGCTCTGGTTGTTGCCTCTTCTGCAGTGTGTGCAGCTCTCTGGCGCTCGGGGATCTCGGGCCCCCGCTGCAGGTCTCACAGACGGTAAGGATACAGGAGAAGAGCCGGGGGGGGGGGGCGGGTAGCTGTCAGTGGAGCCTGGTTTCGACCCAGGGAATCCGCGAAAGGCTTAAAACTCCGTCTGGATGGGAGTCTTAGGGTGGAAAAAGGCCGGGCTTTATTTTGCTGTCTGTAGCCACTTTGAGCATTTTGGAAGGGGGAGTTTAAGAACATTTGGACTTCCAATCGTAGATAACACATATTAAATGTGACTCCTTTTATATGCGTAAGATAAAGTATGGTCTTGAATAATTGTATAACCCCAAGAAAGAATAGGCTGTATAGTATTCTGAGTCAAATCAACAAAAAAAACGGTCGTGAACAGCAGTGGCATTTCCATTTTGGGTGTTAGGAAGAAGAAAGAATAGAAATCATTGAATGAATCTCACAGTATCAGCAGCCTTATTAATACAAATGTTAAATTCCATGAGTTATGAAATGTTATTTTACATTACTATTTGTAGGTAGATGATCATTCTGAAGTCGGTATCATAGATTAGCGTTCTGTCATAAAGCTCTTCATTTGAAACTTTTATGTTGTGGAAGTAGAAATAGTACTTTGGCGGTTAAATGCTGAATATAGGCACTTAACCGCTTAAGTTAAGTGACCATATCAGACTGCGTAAAAGTCCTATCTTTATGTGGTGGTGCATAGACAGTTAAGTGCTAAATACAGCACTTAGCATAAGAGATAGCTGCCTGCATAAATCTGGTTATTCAGTGCTGTTGCCTGGACATGGCCTGGCATTGAATATCCGGGAATAACTCCAGTAATGGCTAAAAAAAAAATGCTTACTGCTGCCAGCTGAATATCTACCCCTTTGTATTTATGAAACACACCTAAATAGACTAATATGCTTGTCCATCATTTGCCACATATGGTCTAAGTGTGCCCAGGAAAACAAGCTTCTCTGTAGTCACTTCCTCAGCTTCAGAGATCTCCCATGGTTGTCCCATGCTTCTTTGAATTCAGATACAAACCTTGTTGCTACCACCGTAGGAAACTGTTGCACCTGTCCTCTGTGCTTTCTGTAAAGAAGGGTGTTTAAATGCAGAAACACTGGCGCATGAGGTTTCTTTGGGCTACCTTAAATAGGTTTCCTCGCTTCCACTTCAGATTTTGAAATCTAATTGCTTTCTCTGCTAGAGATCAGCTACAAGAAAGTGCATTCAGATGCTTGTCCTTCATGGCTTTTGCTCTGTCCTGCATTTAACACTGCTTTGACATTAATGGCACATATATGTACATAAGTATTGCCACACTGGGACGTACCAAAGGTCCATCAAGCCCAGCATCCTGTTTCCAACAGTGGCCAATCCAGGTCACAAATACCTGGCAAGATCCCCAAAATGTTTAATACATTTTAATCTGCTTATCCCAGAAATAAGCAGTGGATTTTCCCCAAGTCAATTTAATAATGGTCTATGGAATTTTCCTTTAGGAAGATGTCCAGACCTCTTTTAAACCCCGCTAAGCTAACTGCCTTTACCACATTCTCTGGCTACGAATTCCAGTGTTTAATTACACGTTGAGTGAAGAAACATTTTCTTCGATTCGTATTTACTACTTTGTAGCTTCATCGCATGCCCCCTAGTCCTAGTATTTTTGGAACGAGTAAACAAATGATTCACGTTTACCTGTTCCACTTCACTCATTATTTTATAGACCTCTATCATATCTCCCCTCAGCCGTCTTTTCTCCAAGCTGAAGAGCTGTAGACGCTTCAGCCTTTCCTCATAAGGGAAGTCGTCCCATCCCCTTTATCATTTTCGTCTCCCTTCTCTGTAACTTTTCTAATTCCACTATATCTTTTTTGAGATTCGGCAACCAGAATTGAACACAATATTCGAGGTGCGATCGCACCTTGGACCGATACAAAGGCATTAGAATGGAAAACAAAAGTGAGGACATTACTTTCCTAATAATACCTAAACTTCTATTTGTTTTCTTAGCTGCCGCAGCACAGTGAACAGAGGGTTTCAACATATCATCAACAACGACGCCGAGATCCGTTTCTTGGTGGGTGACTCCTAACATGGAACTTTGCATTATGTAGCTATACTTCGGGTTCCTCTTTCCCACATGCATCACTTTGCACGTGCTCACATTATACGTCATCTGCCATTTAGATGCCCAGGCTCCCAGTCTCGTAAGGTCCTCTTGTAATTTTTCAGAATCCTCTCGCGATTTAACAACTTTGAGTAACTTTGTGTTGTCAGCAAATTTAATTACCTCACTAGTTACTCCAATCTCCAGATCATTTGTAAATATGTTAAAAAGCAGCGGTCCCAGCACAGACCCCCTGGGAACCCCACTATCTACCCTTCTCCATTGAGAAAACTGACCATTTAACCCTACTCTCTGTTTTCTTTCCTTTAACCAGTTTTTAATCCATAATAGGACACTACCTCCTATCCCATGACTCTCCAATGTGTTATGGTGTCTTTAATGAGGTACTTTGTCAAACACCTTTTGAAAGTCCAGATACACAGTATCAACCAGCTCACCTTTATCCACATGTTTGTTTACCTCTTCAAAGAAATGTAATAGATTGGTGAGGCAAGATTTCCCTTCACTAAATCCATGTTGGCTTTGTCTCAATGCATGCTTTTGAATATTCTCTGTAATTTTGTTCTTTATAATAGTCTCTACCATTTTGCCCGGCACCGACGTCAGGCTCACCGGTCTATAATATATATGTATGTGTGATTGTTTTTCATTTTTATTATGAATTGGTGTTTTGCTGGATGGATATGTAACACAGTAAATGATGGCAGATAAAGACCTGCATGGTCCATCCAGGCTGCCCAACAATGTAGCCAGCTTCACCTGCCACTCTGTGCAGACCGCAGCCACCCATACTTAAACAATTGTCTCTTTCATGTCAACCATATAGGCAGCCAAACATGATGGCGTCTTGGTAATAACCATATATCATCCCCAAGTATTGCTGACAGTATTCAACTTACCAGTCAAGATGTCTTCCCTTCTCCCCTGAGTTGTATAGCACCCCCACTCGCAGCACGTGACAATAAAGTGATGTACAACACTAGAGTTACCGAAGCTTCACCCGTCAAGTCCTCCAGTCGTTTCTCATATTTCTTATGGCACAAACCACCTTCTTTTGAACACCTCAAGTCTTTTATGTCCTTGAAGAGATATTGCCTCAAAAACTGGACATAATATCCCAAGTGGAGCCTCGTCAATAACTTCTACAGGAGCATCAAAACCACCTTTCCTCTGTTGGTTTTGCCTCTCTCTGTGCAGCCTAGTATTCTTCGGGCAACAGCCACCGCCTTGTCACATAGTTTTGCCGCCTTGAGATCCTCAGACGCTAGCACTCTAAGGTCTTTCTCCTGATCTGTATGTGTCAGTTTCTCACCCCCTAGTGCATACTGATCTTTTGGATTTCTATAGTGCATCACTTTGCATTTCTTTGAATTAAATTTTAACTTCCAAATATTCAACCATTCTTCTAATTTTTGTAGACTTCTTCTCACATTGTCCACTCCTTCCGGAGAGTCCACTCTGTTGCAAATCTTGGTGTCATCTGCAAAAAGGCAAACTGTTCCTTCTAACCTTTCAGTAACATTGCTCACAAATATGTTGAATAGACTCTGGCCCCATTACTGATTCCTGAGGCACTCCACTACTTACCTTAGTATCCTCTGACTTAGCTATATTTACCACCTTCTGTCTGTCAGTCAACTAGGTCCCAATCCAGTTCACCACTGTCCTAACTTTAGCCTGCTGAGTTTGTTTATAAACCTCCTATGAGGGTCTGTGTCAAAAGCCTTACTTAAATCCAAGTAGACTATGGGGCTCATTTTCAAAGTACTTAGACTTACAAAGTTCCATAGGTGATTATGTAACTTTGTAAGTCTAAGTGCTTTATGCCTTTATATCTAATGCATGTCCACTATACGGTTCTCTGATCACCCAGTCAAAGAATTCAATCACATTTGTTTGGCACGATTTTCCTTTGGTGAAACCATGTTGCCTCGGATCTTGTAACCCATTGGATTCCAGAAAATTCACTATCCTTTCCAACTAATGAAATAAGGCTTATCAGCCTATAGTTTTCCACTTCTCTGTCTCTACTTTTGTGAAGAGGGATCACATCTGCTCTTCTCCAATCCTGCGGAACCTCCCGTCTCCAAGGATTTATTACACAATTCTTTAAGAGAATCTGCCAGAACAAAAGTATTTGTTAAGCACATCTGCTTTTTCCTCATCACTCTCCACATAGTGGTTCATAGCATCTTTCAGTATAACAATTCCATTTCTAGCCTTCCTCCGTTCACTAATATACCTGAAAAAAAAATCTTGTCACACTTATTTGTTTTTAGCCATTTGTACTTCTGCCAGAGCTTTTGCCAGCTGTTTTTCTCTCTGCAGTTCTTTCAGTTTTATCTGGTAATCTGTATTGATCACTGTTGGCCAGGTGGGCATCCATCCTGATGGACATGTTATCTCCATTTGTGAGCACAAGATCTAGCATCACCCCTTCCCTCCCCTCCCCTCATGGGTTCCATCAGCATTTTTCTCAGCAGTACAATTTGAAAAACATCTGCAATCTCTCTACTTCTTTCTGATTCCACAGATGGGACTTCCAATCCGTATCTGACAGGTTGAAATACCCCACAACAGCACCTGCCTCCCCCTTCATGTCTAACTTTTGGATATCTGTGACCAAATCTTTATCCAACTTCTCTCTTTGTGTTGGAAGTCTGTAGACAGCACTTGTGTGAATGGATGTTCCATTTTCTCTTTCTAAGATAATCCATATTGGTGCTTTCTCTCTCCAGGTTCCTGTTAAAATGTTTTCATGTTTGTGATGTTTGTTTCTATTGTCTTTAAATCCAGAAGAGGCAGCTTTAAAGTGCAAACTAAATAAATTGGACATTTCCTTAGCGTCCCTCCGGCCCAGCCCAGAATGTGACTGATGGGTTGTGACGCCTTCCAGCAGGTGGAGACTGAGAACTGTGACTCTAGAGAAGCCGTGCAAAGTGCTGCGCAGTGTTGAATATTTAGTCAGAGACAGGAGCCGATACGGCATTCTTGGGCGCTTCAGTCAGCTTCATTTTGGCGGGAATGCCGCCATTTTGTTATCCTCGCCGTCCCTCCTCATGGCTTTGATGGCGTTTTTTCCCTTCATGGGGTTCTTCTGTTTTGTCAGCAGTATCTACAGGGGGAATGTGGATTCTGAGCATGTTGGCTCATATTGTTTTCCTTCTGCTGGAACGTCTCAGATTTCTGCCCAGTCTGCTCTGTTCCTGGTTGGGTCAGGTTTCATGGGAATCCCCTCCTTTTGTCTGTTAAATTTTCAGTTCTTCCTTAAATTACCCTGAACAGCAGCTTGGGTCATAGGTGTTAGGCAAGACTGTTTTCCTTAAGGGGGAAGCCAGCAGATCCTTCCTGGAAGAAGTTTTCATGTTTGAAGGTTCCATTCGATATGATGTTGTGAAGGTACAGAGGGGGCGTAGTTCCCGGAGGTCTCTTTTGTTTTTTTGAAAATTGCTGGTTTTTAAATTCTTGCCAGCTGCTTTAGTTATGAGTACCTCAAAGAAATTGGAGGTGTACCTACGAATAGAGGTGCGTTTACTGTATCTGCTTTACTGGCAATCTTTAAAAAAAAAAAAAAAAAAAAGAGTAGTTGTGTTTCTTTCTATGGTAGAGTATGTGCAATCTAGTTTTACAGTTTGCTCTTTATATAGGTTATTCTTTGCCCTAATTTTTACCTTAGTGCCCCTTTAGGTACTTGTAGTGGGGTTAGGTTTGTTTGGTACAGGGTCTGACTAAAGTCAGGCATTTAGCGTTCACTCCCTGTCACTTAATCAGCAGAGGTGGCAGCCTTCTTCTCGGGCAGACTGTTCTTTGCTGAATTTTGTGAGCACACCCCACGTTGCTCAGTCCGGAGAGGGCTGAGGCTGTTCTTTCCAAGGCATGCCCTGGTTTGATTAAAAAAAAAAAAAAAAGTTTAAGCTTAGTGCTGTTGTATGGTCTTTTGGGAGTTTTGTTGTATGGAGTCTTATTAATTTCCAGAAGGATGTGCTTCTCTGCTCCTTCTTGAGAGTTATCAATCAATGATTTTATGCATTTCTGCGTGCAGGTGCCTAACTCTCTAGTGTAGAGAGCTCAGAGGTAATCTAGATTTGACAGATGTGACAATGCGCTAAATGCAATGGCTGTGTGGTGGTTTTTGGGACTGTGCCCAGCATATTCTCAGCAATTGCGACACAGAAAACTTTTTAACAATTTGGTGCTACATTGGCCACCCTCCAGTCTTCTGGTACCATGCTTGATTTTAAAGATAATTACATAAGTACATAAGTGTTACCATACTGGGACAGACCAAAGGTCCATCAAGCCCAGCATCCTGTATCCAACAGTGGCCAATCCAGGTTACAACTACCTGGCAAGATCCCAAAACAGTAGAATACATTTTATGATGCTTATCCTAGAAATAAGTAGTGGATTTTCCCCAACTCCATCTTAATAACGGCGTATGGAGTTTTCTTTTAGGAAGCTATCCAAACATTCATTTAGTCATTCATTTAAGCACTTATATACCGCTTAAACCTAAGCAGTTTACAGTTTTATTTTACAGTTACTGGGTCTGTCCCTAGTGGGCTTCGGTCAAAGTGGTACATTGTACTACTGTTGTACCTGGGGCAATGGAGGGTTAAGTGACTTGCCCAGAGTCACACGGAGCTGCAGAGGGAATTGAACCTGGTTCCCCAGGATCTCAACCCACTACTGGCTAACTGCTTTTACCACATTCTCTGGCAATCAATTCCAGAGTATAATTACACATGAAGTAAAGAAATATTTTCTCCAGTTTTCTCCAGTTGTGTTAAATTTACTGCTTTGTAGCTTCATTGCTTGCCTCCCTAGCCCTAGTATTTTTGGAAAGAGTAAACAAGCAATTTACGTCTACCCATTCCACTCCACTCATTATTTTATAGACCTCTTTCATATCTCCCCTCAGCCTTTTTTTTCTCCAAGCTGAAGAGCTCTTGCTACTTCAGCCTTTCCTCTTAGGGAAATCGTTCCATTCCCTTTATTGTTTTTGTTGCATTTCTCTGTACCTTTTCTTATTCCGCTATATCTTTTTTGAGGTGCAGTGACCAGAATTGCACACAATATTTGAGATGCGGTCACACCATGGAGTGATTCAAAGGCATTATAACATCCTCTCATTTTTGTTTTCCATTCCTTTCCTGATACCTAACATTCTATTTGCTTTCTAAGCTGCCGCTGCACACTGAGCAGAGGGTTTCAATGTCTCATCAACGATGACACCTAGATCTCTTTCCTGGTCGGTGACTCCTAATGTGGGACCTTGTATCACTTAGCTATAGTTCGAGTTCCTCTTTTCCACATGCATCACTTTGAACTTGTTCACATTAAACATCTGCCATTTGGATGCCCAGTCTCTCAGTCTCTTAAGGTCCTCTTGTAATTTTTCACAATCCTCTTGCGATTTTTAACAACTTTGTATCATCAGCAAATTTAATTACCTCACTAGTTATTCCCATCGCTAGGTCATTTATAAATATGTTAAAAAGCAGTGATCCCAGCACAGACCCCTGGGGAACCCCACTAACTACCCTTCTCCATTGAGAATACTGACCATTTAACCCCACTCTCTGTTTCCTATCCTTCAACCAGTTTTGAATCCACAAGAGAACACTACTTCCTATCCCATACAGAATAATTTATATGTGCCCTGAAAAAGGGTAATAGATTCATTAGTAGTCAATATTCTAATTTGGTTGAAGAATAAGAGATCATTTTTCTACAGGACATGTAGGGAATAATTTGAAACATCTAATCTAGGTGTTTCAAATTATTTGTATATTCAGTAGCATTATATGTCTGGTAAGCATCACTTACTATACTAATTTATACTATACTAATCTATACTATTAGATTGTAAGCTCTTTGAGCAGGGACTGTCTTTCTTCTATGTTTGTGCAGCGCTGCGTACGCCTTGTAGCGCTATAAAAATGCTAAATAGTAGTAGTAATTTTACCTACTTACAAGATTTGATAAACTGCAGTTTGACAGGAATATCAAACTGACATAATAGGATAAAGGGGATGGGACGAGTGCATGTATTATGGGCTCTAAAGTGACTGGGCTAGAAACTGGTTAAGTGGAAGGACACAGAGGTAGAGTTAAATGGAGGTACTCTGAGGAAAAGGATGTTATTAGTGGTGTGCCGCAGAAACTGGTCGTCAGTAACATCTCTGTGTCTTATAACACGAAGGGGTGTCTGATAAGGTTTGCCTCTTTGTAGATGATACCAAAATCTGTAATAGGGTAGACACCCTTGATGGTGTGGATAGCAGGTGGAGAGATCTAGTGGAGCTTGAAGAATGGTCTGGAAGTTGGCAGCAAGAGTTGGTACTAAAATTTTTTTTTAATGCAGGGTCATGAATTTGGGCTGCAAAAACCTGAGGGAGTGGTAGAGTACAGGGGGTGTGAAGTACTTCTGTGCATGAAAGAAGAGACGACATGGGGGTGAATGTATAATGTGGCCAAACAAGTAGAAAAGGCAATGGCCAAAGCCACTTGAATGTATCAGGAGAGGAATGGCAAGCAGGAAATGGAGATAATAGTGCTTCTGTATAAGTCTCTGGTGAGCATTATAATATATGGTAAATTTATCATTTTGTACTTATATATACATGTCTTTATCCTGAATTTAAAATTATATTTACCAGTACTTTAGATACAGTACAAAAGAATAAAAGCCCAATTTCAATAGGAGTCAGAGCTGGAGTCCAAGTTGAAGTTGGGCAGTATAAAAATAGAGGTGTCTGAGTTAAGTTTTGGTGAGCTGACTCCACAGCCCTGTTAACAATTTATGCAATATTGGCCCATGTCGCGTGTGAATTTTTGATTTCTCTTGATTTCCCTTCGCCTTTGGCCATGTGTACATCACAGAGGAAATGGCAAGGTGCAAACCCTATATATTTCTAGATTTTATTTTAATAGAGCTGTTTAGCATTTTTTAAGCTGGGAGCAGATTTGGACTTGCAAGACGGTTAGAAATTTATTTTTTTTTCTGGTAATTACCTTTCTAGGCTGTAGAGATTTGTGGTTTGACATTTGGCCTATGCTAACTTGTGATAAGTTGCTGGTCAGCAACTAAGAGACAGAGAGTCCTATGGCTAAGGATACCTGCAGTATCCAGATAAACAATCAGAAGGAGAGAAGTAAGTGGGTGTGGGTGAAATTGTAACTTCAGCAAAAGGGGGGGGGGGCTAGCATAATGACTCTGCATAACAAGGACATAGGTCAAACCATTATCTAATGAAAACTTGTGCTTATGTGCATGACAGGCCCTATGTGTACATGCAATGAGGGAATAAATGATAGAAGTTGGAAGATTCTGGAAAGATGCATATTCATTAAGTAGGAAGGGTAATTAAGATAATGAAGAAGGAAAGAAAATGTATAAAAGAGGAAATTGAACTGAGGATGGGGGCCTCACTGTGTCTACACTGGTAGGTGGACATATTGGCAGCTTCCAGGGAAAACTCTGTTTATTTGCTACATATTATACTCTATTGGGGTTTTTATTTTCTTTAATATCTGAATAATTACTTTTTGGCTTCTTTGAATAAACATTTATTAAGTCTAATAGTTATTAGCCAGAGTTTTTTCTTGCTTGGGGTTCGGCCTGGGGAGTAAAGATTACTCGAGGGTCCACCCCTACAGGAGACCTCCAGAAGGCTACTCCTGTCTCTGAGGCAAAGACAGTAGTGCACATGCCAGCAAATGTAGTATTGGCAAGCAGCACAGGAGCATGTTTGTACCTGCTTGGTTTCCTTTTTCTCTTGAGGCATGGCTCCTTTCTAAAAGAGGAAGAATACAGGGACTAGTGGTACAGCAGCCTTTTGAATCAGCAGTGCACACACTCAGTGTGTCCCCATGCTGGTAGCTCCAGTGAAGCTACAAGAATTGTGGGGAGGAGATGATTGATGGAGAAACAAAAGAAAGTTGTAGGGTATTAGTCCACTTTTAAAGATAACACATAGAAATAGATCAAAACATAGAAAAGAAAATAAGATTATACCTTTTTTTATTGGACTAAGTTAATATATTTTTGATTAGTTTTCAAAGGTAATCCCCCCCCCCCCCTTTTCAGGTTTGAAATAAGCAAATGTTGACAAATATCAGAATATATAAGTGAAACATAAAAGCATTCCAATGACAGTCTCACAGAGGGTGGAGTGGGTAAGTTGAGAGACAGGGAGAGATGGATGGCTGATAAGAGAGTGACATAGCGGTATAATTTTATGGTTTATAGTGGGATAAAATGCCCAGATCTTTAAGACCTGTCTGGTGGGTGTCAAGATATTTCCTCATTTTGACTTCAAAAGTCAATTCCTGGATTGTCTTAAAATTTTCTTTTAGTATTCTTACCATAAGATCATTGATGCAGTGGCATCCTGGTTGGCATTGGAATGTTTAATATTGTGTCTACGTAAATTGAGCCTTGTCTTTAGCATCTGGCTTGTTTCTCCAATATAGCACCCTTCACACTTTTGAATGATATATACCACATTTGAGAATGAGCATATGAAGGATTCACTTCTGATGAATGTTTTTCCCATGTGAGTGACTGGGATTCTGTGAGATGTGTTGGCACGGTTTGCAGCTTGGTATATTGCAAGGATATATGCCATGCTCTTCTTTTTGAGCTTGTATTGGGAGTTTGTTTTTCACTAATTTCTATTTCATATTAGGTGGCTGTTGGAAGGCCAGCACTGGTGGGGCTGGGAATATCTCTTTTAGTAATTCATCCTCCTGGAGTAGTGGCTGCTGATCTTTTAAGATTCTTCTCAATTTTTGTAGCTCTGGATTGTATGTCACTGTAAAGGGGATTCTCTATGGCTTTCTTCTCTTTGTACTGCAGTAGGTTTTCTCTAAGTATTTTAAGGAAAGAAGTAATATTCTTGGAGATTATTTTGGGGTTCTAGCCTTTTTGTATGAAGGGTTGAGTCAGGATTTTGAGGTGTTTATCTCTGTCTCTGAGGTCAGAGCAGGTATAGTGTGGCTTGGCTGTGTATAAGGTATCATCTTATTGTCTTTTCTCTGTTTTGATTTATTTCTATTCCTTACCTATGAATTAAAGGAAAGGGAGAAATTATATAATGGAAAAATAAGACCTAGAAAGAGGTGAAGGAAGAAAAAGTGATGTTATGGGTGGGTAACTGAGATGGTGAGGAGAGAAAGTTAAGAGCCCGATAGTAGGATAGGAGCCCTTGAGATATCTTTAAAATTCTAGTCTCCTGTAGTTACCGTATTGTAATTGTTCATCCTAGAAATGTCTAGTATATCTCTTGTGTAAGTCGTGTAAATCCACCCCTCCCTCTCATCATTATCATTATTTTCCCCCCACTTTGACCCATGTTTCCAGGGAAGAATAAACAGAAGACGAGAAAAGTGTATGACTTACCAATTACAGCATCATTTGAATTACATTTGTTTGAGATGCATACTTAAGAAAACAGCATTTATATTCCCACAGCTGTACTTTGTGCCATATGTTAGTACTTGGTGAACATGCTGTCTAGCAGAAGTGTGCCAAGTCCCACTTAGACTGAATTCTGTCCAGTTTGAATAATTTGCATGAAAGGGATATGTATGGTTTAAAAGTCAGTTTGTACTCATTTTAAATGACATTTTCCCGATTTTTAGTTGTTTTTTTAACCTATTCATTCTTTGCACATTGTATGCATGTTAGACAGATTGATTGATTGCACATGCATTAATTTTTAATTATACATGCATACACGTGATTTATTTGCACTTCAAATGTTTAGGAACTCAACCAAAAGCGAGTTGATGAATGCATACCCCAATGCTTGTGCTACTGAGTCTGCCTTACTAACCCAGGACAACAGTAAACAAATCGAATGCCCTCCCCCTCCAAGTGATTTATCCCTGTAAATACTGTAGAAAGGAAATGTATTCTAGAAATATAGAAACCAGAAAATGATGGCAGATAAAGACCATATTATCTATTCAGTCTGCCCTTTCATACCATCTGCTAATCTCTACTATCCCTTCCTTAGAGAGATTCTGAGCTTGTCTCGTGCTTTCTTGAATTGAGGTACAGTCTGCCTCCTACACCTTCACCGGGAAACCGTTCTGTGCATCCACCACCCTTCCCTTAGATTTAATCCCAAGTCTTTCCCTTTACCTTCATCCTGTGCCCTCTTATTACAGAGCTGCCTTTCAATTGAGAGGCCTGCTTCCTAGGCACATTTAAATGCCTCCAACATAAATGCATATCATCTCTTCTCCTGCCTTTCTACCAAAATACATATTAAGATCTTTATTTGTCTCTGTGCTTTATGACTAAGACTGCTGACCATTTTTAATAGCCACTCTCTGTGGACTGACTCATCCTGTTTAAACAAGTGGCCAAAAAAATAAACACAAAAGAAGCTACCTTCAACAAATACAGAAGAATGCAACAAGATGATCGTGGAAAAGACGGATTAAACTAAGAGAAGCAGAGAGGGAAATACAGCTAGCGAAAGCACAAGTGGAAGAAAAAAATAGATAAATATGTAAAGAGGTGATGAGACCTTTTTCAGATATAATGGGAAAAGAAGAAAAGCTAGGAATGGAATTGAAATGGCTATGTGGAGAGTGATGAAGATAAAGCGAATGTGCTAAACAAATACTTCGGTGTTCACGGAAGAAAATCCTGGAGAAGTACTGCGGTCGACTGCCAAGGGTATATCTGGGAATGGTGTGGATATTGAACCCTTCATGGAAGAAAATTTTTATATACAACTTGAAAATCTGAACGTGGACAAGCTGTGGGGCTGGATGGGATCCCAGGATATTGAGGGAGCTCAGAGAAATTTTGGTGTGACCTCTTAAGGATTTATTTACTAGATCTTTAGAGACGGGTGGGGTTCTGTGGGATGTAGTCCCTCTTCACAAAAAGTGGGGACAGGGAAGAAGTGGGAGATTACAGGCCGGTAAGCCTCATGTCAGTAATAGGAAAAAATAATGGAGTAGCTGCTGAAGGAAAAGAAGAGTTAACTTCCTAGAATTCAGCGGTTGGTAGGATCTGAGGCATATTCATTGTGGTGATCCAGAACACCTCTCTGACCTAGTTGTGCCTCCAGGAGAGGTTTAAGAAACCGTGACCTAATGTATACCAATTATGTAATAAAAGGGGAATTCTTACCATCAGTAGATACAGAAGAAATGGGTGAGACCGAAAATATTGTTATGCCTTTGTGTCGCTCCATGGTGCGTCCGCACCTTGAGTGTTGCATTCATTTCTGGTCGCCGTATCTCAAAAGGGATGTAGTGGAATTAGAAAAGGTTCAAAGAAGAGTGACCGAAATTATAAAAGGGATGGAACTCCTCTCGTATGAGGAAGGGATGGAGAAGTTAGGGCTCTTCAACTTAGAGGGGAGATGTGGTTGGAGTCTACAGGAGTGGAAGTAAGTCTTTTTTTTTTTTTTTTTTTTTTTTGCTTATTCCGAGAGTACAAAGACTGGGAGACACTTGGTGAAGTTACATGGAAATACTTTTGGAACAAATAGGAGGAAATATTTTTTTGCTCAGCGAGTGGTTGAGCTCTGGAGCTGTTTGCCGGAAGATGTGGTAGCAGCGGTTAGTGTATCTGGGTTTAAAAAAGGTTTAGACAAATTCCTGGAGGAAAAATCCATAGTCTGCTATTGAGACAGACATGGGAAGCAACTGCTTGCCCTGGGATTTGTAGTATGGAATGTTGCCACGATTTGGGTTTCTGTCAGGTACTTGTGACCTGGCTTGGCCGCTGTTTGGAAAACAGGATACTGGGCTAGATGGACCATTGGGCTGACCCAGTATGTCTAATGTTCCTATTAAATACAGTCTCCCAACTGCTGAATTTTATGGCTGTTTGCAAATACTATTTTCTTAGCATCGGCTTACACTGTTCTCAACCAGCAGGTGTTCTCTCTTCCCACTAGCAAATAGAGGTAGAGAAAACGAAATTCCACCAGTGATATCATCGGTTATAATCTGTGGTGCTCTGTGGAACAATTCATTATTTTTCTCTACCTTCTAGCAGGGTGGTAGGTTGTGCTATGGTGCTGTTCTGTGCTGCGGTTGCACAGTGTGGTCAAGCCTAATGGCTGCTCTCAGGTCACAGTCTCAGGACCATACCTGGTTGAGCTCAGAGCTTGATGCCACTGGACAAGGCTTTGGCTTGGTCCTGAGGGGTGAGTCCTCAACTCTCCACTCTTGCCCGTTCATCCTGTTTAGATATGTCCCCTATGGGCTCCTTCTGCAGCTTCCAGGTGCCTAAATGCTCCCTTCCCCCCCCCCCCCCCCAAATTGCCCTGGGCAGCCTTTTTTCCCCTATTTTAGAAAATAAGGCTTTTTGCTGCTCCTGACATTTGAAGGAACCCCCCTCCCTTGCTGTTGAGGGATTTCCCTTAATTTGCACCCCCAGAGAGCCTGGGACAACCGGTGCTCTATGTGCAGGAACCAGCAGCTCAGTATGGCTGCCGGTTCTGTGTACACACAGTGCATTGAGCCTTTTCTGACTTTGGAAACAGCTCAGGGTCATCAGGACCCATGGTCCCAATTTCAGTGGGAATGTCATCCATTTTATCTCCCTTGGAGATTTCATCTCCTGCTGCTTCTCAGCAGCATGAATCTGGCCCTTCCACATCAGAGCTCGGGTGGTAGGGAGCCTATTTCCCTTACCCCCTTTCAGTCATTTTGAGGGGTGGTCCCGATGGGGCCCCTGGAGGTTTGTTTTTTTTTTTGCTGCAGAACTTAACACAGTTGGTCTGACAGCAGTTGCAGTTGGCTGGAGCCCCGGTTTGGGAGAGAAGTGTGGATTTTCTTCTGCAGTGATTTCTACCCTTCTGCATTACAGGAAGACTGCCACGTTCCTGGCTTATGTTGAGATCTGGCGGGTTTTTGAATCCTAGTGTGGGGAACAAGCCCTATTCCCCTGGAGGGCTCAGATTCCCGATAGGACTCAGAGAGAATGAACACAATTTTGCACCGACGATACCTCCCTTGACAAAGCCGGTGGGCGAAATGGGTCCCTGTCGGGAGTATCGGCATCAGGTGTTCAACAGCCAGAGAAACATTGAAGCTAAGTGACCTTTTTACACAGTAAACATTAATTTTTTTGTAAGAGTTGTGAATGAGCAAGTTGACAAAAACAAAAAATTGTATAAACAGCAGAAGGATGGAGGAGGTTTTTGGCCAGTGATGAATAGAGGTCTGGTGACTGCTTTGAAGGTATTGGGCGTGGAGTAAGCCCCAGCACCTGGACAGTTTGAGTTTTTTTCCTCCTGTTAGTCCTTTTAGCTTTTGTTCAAGCTCCTTCTAGCTTTGAAACACATTAGTGAAGAGCGTCTACAGTCTAAAGTTTAACTTGACAGTTCACTGTTCTGTAGAAGAGTGATACACATTTTGGGGGGGGGGGGGGTAACCAATAGATAAGAATAGACAGTTGGCAGGGCATGAGGAGAGGGAGGGTTAGGTAAAGGCAGTGTGGGAGGAAGGGATGAAGGGAAATCGTGGTTTGAAGAAAAGAGGATGTATATATGATGTAAGTTAAAAATAAGTATGTTGTAAAGCAAGTCATAAGGTGCTCACAGATTTGCTGATGTAATATCAAATTGTAGTGCCTGAGTAATTAAGTTGAAAAAATCGCTTAGAATGTAAAAATAACAGATTTGACTGGTTAGGTGTATGTGATGTTAATATCGTTATTGTACTAGGGTATTCTTTTTACAGAATAAGGTGGCAGAAAATTGTATTAGTTCTTTGTTGCCTAATTCAGCTAGGACAGATGGTACTAACTTTTCCCTGTCTGTTTCAGAGGGTCTTGATTCCATGCTGTCAGACTACGAAATCATCTCTTTTGAAAATATCCATCAGCACTCCGTAAGGAAGCGGGATGTACAGACGGAGTCACACATAGAGAGAATGCTAAGCTTCTCAGCCCTCAACAGGTAACCAGAACTGCGGTTTTTCATGCATAGAGGTGTTTGTCAGCTTGCAGAACTCAACAAGGAATGAAGGGTTTTTGACTTTAATGATATTTATGAGGATGATGCCATTAAAGTTTAACAAACGTGAAAGATGTAGTTAGGAAAGTTGACTTTCATCTTTTCAAGGTAAGTTGAGATGTGGCTGTCCAGAGATTCCTGAATTTCTAGGCAGAATCTCACCTCATATTGCAACGATGTAGGTTTCTCTTCTGCATGAGGCCTGGTGTTAATTACATAAGTAATGCCATACTGGGAAAAGACCAAAGGTCCATCGAGCCCAGCATCCTGTCCCTGACAGCAGCCAATCCAGGTCAAGGGCACCTGGCAAGCTACCCAAAACGTACAAACATTTTATACATGTTATTCCCGAAATTGTGGATTTTTCCCAAGTCCATTTAGTAGCAGTCTATGGACTTGTCCTTTAGGAAACCGTCTAACCCCTTTTTAAACTCTGCCAAGCTAACCGCCTTCACTACGTTCTCCGGCAACGAATTCCAGAGTTTAATTGCCTAGGTACTTACTTATTTATTTAGATTTTGCTCACACCTTTTTCAGTAGTAGCTCAGGGTGAGTTACTTTCAGGTACACTGGATATTTCTCTGTCCCAGGAGGGCTCACAATCTAAGTTTGTACCTGAGGCAATGGAGGGTTAAGTGACTTGCCCAAGATCACAAGGAGCAGCAGTGGGATTTGAACCTGGATTGCAAGACTGGTGCTCTAATCACTAGGCCACTCCTCCACTCTTCTTGATCAATCAACCAAGGTAATCTGAATTTGCTGTTGATTACCTTTAAGGGCTCTTACAAATCATACTGACATAGGTTTTAGAACCTTACAGGCATTGTCTTCTGCAAATTATTAGATGCTGTGAAATAGAATATGATAGCAGTTAAGGCCCTTCTAGTTTGCCCATTTTCGCTTCCTGATTATACTACCACTGGCTTTGCCTTTACTTCTTTGCAGTTAAGGATCCTTGGTGTTTATCCCATACGTTTTTTTTTTTTTAATTCTGAAATTGTGTTCATCTCCACAACCTCTAATGGGAGGCTGTTCTAGTCATCCACTATCCATTTTCTCTCTCTCTCTCTTTTTTTTTTTTTTTTTTTAATTAGAGCTTTTTATTTATGTATTTCAAACAACAACCCAACTTGTGAGATGCTGTGGTTTCTTCAGCATCCACTGATAGCAATCACTACAAATGAATTAAAAGAAAAAAGTACAAAATCAGCAAGAAATTATAAAAAATGACATACCAAAACAACCCTAACTAACCCCCACCAAACCCCCCTTTCCATCCCCAACACTGACAGTCCTTAGTTTAATAAGCGATATCCCTAGAACACACAACAGCAGAGCGGTAAACAGTCCTTAAAACAAGACTAATAACAGCTACATTAAAAATAGGTAGCAGAACATTCAGCAAGAATGTCATTCATAATTTCAAACAAAAAGTGCAAAAATATAATAAAAAGTCACTTGACAAGAGTCCCTGTCGACCACCCCCTATACGTTCTCAACAGATGCTAAATAAGTAGCCCACATGCAATTGTAATCTTGTAGTTTATTCTGAGACAAAGCTGTGACTCTATAACACTTACATATGTATCACAGTTTTTCTTTAACTTGCGAGACTGATGGAACTTCCACCATTTTCCAAGCCTCTGCTATTAGCATAAGGGCAGCAGTAAAGACCACCAGCATCAATTTGTCTCTTGAGCTCTCAATTCCTGGGACTCTTTTATTGATGAGACCAATCCCCGCATCCATAGGAATTGGAGCTGCCTCTAATGATTGAATATATTGAAACACCAATTTCCAGAAATTTTTTAGTGTGGGACAATCCCACTAGATATGAAAGTATGTACCCATTTCTTCACAATCCCACCAACATAATTTGTGCCCTCATGGAACTCATAAGTTTTATCTGGGTTATAGTACAAGCGGGACATAATTTTAAGCGCATTTTGTCCTAATTGAGGCGCAAAGGAAATCTTACGTGTTCTCAACCAACAATTCTCCCAATATGCACTTTCCCAGTGATCTTGAAAATCTTGTTACCATGACTGCATATATCTCAAAAGAACTTCCTTATTTTCATTAAATAATTTATACAAAAAGAAATAAGACCTTTGCAGGGTTTTGTATGCACAGTTTTTCAAATATGTCGTCCGCAAAAAGGGGAAGTCTTATGTTTAAATCATTTTTATTAAAGATAAACAAAGGTTTGATTGTTGTATACATTCTTCTATCAACATTGTCATCCAATTTTCAATGTCCATTGTGTTTCAATTGAACACCAGTAAAAGAACAATCCAAATACAATTTACAAGTCATGCAACTTTTTTTCCCCCAAATACAGACCCCCCACCCTCCCTCTTACTACTACTACTACTATTTAGCATTTCTATAGCGCTACAAGGCATACGCAGCGCTGCACAAACATAGAAGAAAGACAGTCCCTGCTCAAAGAGCTTACAATCTAATAGACAAAAAATAAAGTAATCAAATCAATTATTGTGTACAGGAAGGAGGAGGCAGGTGGTTACAAGTGGTTATGAGTCAAAAGCAATGTTAAAGAGGTGGGCTTTCAGTCTAGATTTAAAGGTGGCCAAGGAAGGGGCAAGACGTAGGGGCTCAGGAAGTTTATTCCAGGCGTAGGGTGCAGCAAGACAGAAGGCGCGAAGTCTGGAGTTGGCAGTAGTGGAGAAGGGAACAGATAAGAAGGATTTATCCATGGAGCGGAGTGCACGGGAAGGGGTGTAGGGAAGGACGAGTGTGGAGAGATACTGGGGAGCAGCAGAGTGAGTACATTTATAGGTTAGTAGAAGAAGTTTGAACAGGATGCGAAAACGGATAGGGAGCCAGTGAAGCGACTTGAGGAGAGGGGTAGTATGAGTAAAGCGACCCTGGCGGAAGACGAGACGGGCAGCAGAGTTTTGAACCGATTGGAGAGGGGAGAGGTGACTAAGTGGGAGGCCAGCAAGAAGCAGATTGCAGTAGTCTAAACGAGAGGTGACAAGGGTGTGGATGAGGGTTTTGGTAGAGTGCTCGGAAAAAAAGGGGCGGATTTTACGGATGTTGTAAAGAAAGAAACGACAGGTCTTGGCAATCTGCTGGATATGAGCAGAGAAGGAGAGAGAAGAGTCAAAGATGACCCCAAGGTTTCGAGCTGAGGAGACAGGGAGAATGAGAGAGCCATCAACAGAAATAGAAAACGGGGGGAGTGGGGAGGTGGGTTTGGGGGGAAAAATGAGAAGTTCGGTTTTGGTCATGTTTAATTTCAGGTGGCGTTGAGACATCCAGATAGCAATGTCAGACAAGCACGCTGAAACTTTGGTTTGGATGCAAGGTGAGATATCAGGGGTAGAAAGGTAGATTTGGGAGTCATCAGCATAGAGATGGTAGGAAAAGCCATGGGATGAGATTAATGAACCAAGGGAAGAAGTGTAGATAGAAAAGAGGAGGGGACCAAGAACAGAACCCTGAGGTACGCCGACAGGCAGAGGGATAGAAGTAGAAGAGGATCCACCAGAGTGAACACTAAAGGTGCGGAGGGAGAGGTAGGAAGAGAACCAGGAAAGGACAGAGCCCTGGAATCCAAGTGAGGACAGGATATCAAGGAGTATGCTGTGATCGACAGTGTCAAAAGCAGCGGAAAGATCAAGAAGAATGAGGATGGAATAGAGACCTCTGGATTTAGCCAGTAATAGGTCATTGGAGACTTTAGTAAGAGCAGTTTCGGTTGAGTGGAGAGGACGAAAACCAGATTGTAGTGGCAAGCTTGCTCCCAAGGAGAACATGAAGGATTAGCCATTAGAATCTCAACATAGCAGATACACTAGAGAGAAGAGGAAGACCTGTACTCTGATAGCCCTCCCCAATTAACCCCAGTGCTCCACCACGCTGTCTGTTTCTACGTTCTTTTCTCTGCCTTTCCCCGAAAAGGGGAAGTCTTATGCAGCATCCAAATCCATAATATTCTCCTGATCCCTGTTTTCTGTGCAAATGGTTCCATTACTAAAGCAAATAATAAGGGTGACAGTGGACACCCCTGATGGTTGCCCCTTTGTAATTCAAAGGTAGGAGAGTATCTTCCATTAACCTTGGCACATGCTAAGGGTTGATTTTAAAGAGACTTTTTCTAAGAGATAAGTCTATTTCCTACCCCCACCCTCTCCAAGACTTGGAATATAGATGGCCAATAAACACGGTCAAACACGTTTTCTGCATCCACCGCAACCCCCACATATTAACCTTCTTCATTCCTGCCAGATGATATTCAGAACCATGAAAACTGCATCTCCAGTCTGCCTCCCCGCAATGATCTAGATCTACTTGATCTAGATGGATAAGAGTAGGCATAATATTAGCCAAATGGTTAGCTAACAATTGTGCTATCAATTTAGTATCTATCCCCAGCAAAGAGATCAGTTTGTACTGTCCACATTGCGTAACATCTTTACCTGGCTTTGGAAAGACAGTGATGGCAGCTACTCTCATAAAAAAAGTTGGGGGTTCACCCCCACGTAGCAAATGGAAAAATCTTACCAACAAGGGCACAATTAAGTGACTCAATTTTTTATAAAACAAGCCTGTGGACCCATCAAGGCCCGGCGATTTCCCCACTTTAAGGTACTTAATTGCTTGAAGCACCTCCTGTGCCATAACATCCCTTTCTAGCTTGGCCTGCATCTCAGAAGACATAGTTGGCAACTTAAGATCACTTAAATACTCCTCCATATCCTCCCCCTTCACCCTGAATTCAGGTGTGTATAGTTCTTTATAAAATTGGGCAAATTGCTGTTGGATTTCCTCCTCTTTAGTGTACCACACTCTCCTTCCTCTTTTATACTTGTAATATTGGTTTTAGTTTGCTGTATCTTCAGTCTTTGGGCCAATAATTTATCTGCCTTATTCCCTGCCTCAGAATATTTTTGCCTGACCCTATTAAGCATAAACTGAATCTCTTTATCTTGTAGAATACCCAAGTCTGCTTGAACCTGCTGTAGTTGCTTCTTAAGAGTGGTATCCCCCCTGCTAGCCTTATGTAATGATTCCAGCTTCTTTGAGTTCCCTTCACAGATTAAATTATTTTTCCAGTCTAACTTTTTCTCGCTGCAGCCAATCCCATTAATTCCCCCCTTGATATCGTCTTCAAGCTTTAATTATCAGAGAGAACTTTGCGGGTTCATTGTGTCTAAGAAAATCTTCAATAGATCTAAGTATGTGCAGTACCACCCCAGAATCTCTAAGCAAGTCCTCATTGAGATGCCAGAACTTAGTACCTGCATCGATGTTCACCATATTTATATTAACCAAAACTGGAGCATGATCTATCCATATAATAGACTCTATTGTCACCCTGTCCACTTTGCGCCCCCCCCCCCCCCCCTTCTTTGTACACAAGAGATCAGTTCTTGAATACATTTCATGAATGGTTGAGAAAAAGGTATGTTCTTGGCTCCCAGGATTCTTATGTCTCCATATGTCAATGACATTAATTGTGTCCATAAAAACCTTAAAAGGCTCATCTAGCCTTTTTCAGCACCCATCTCCTTCCTCCAGTATTGTCCATTGTAGGGTCTACAGTTAAATTGAAATCACCACCTACAAATAATTTACCAACGTTAACCTCAAAAATGTTTTGGTAGTAAGGTGAGAAAAAAGTTGCCTTGTTAAGAGTTAGGTGCATACAAATTAACTAGGGTCAAGGGGATTTTATTTATAGTGCCCACCCAAATAATCCAGCATCCATTTGGATCTTTAAATTCGTTATTTGACTCTATCCGCAGGTCTTCAGTTATAACAATACCTACCCCTCCCTTTTTCTTTTCTATTCTATTCTGTTAGAGGCCAGCACAAAATGTGAATATTTTTGTGCTTAATCAAATGTTCATGTAGATGGCATAAGTGTGCTTTTTGTAAGAAACAGATCTCTAGATGAAATAACAATTTTCTTTCCACAGTAATTGCCTTTTACGGGGCAAATTGTCCTTGTACATTAATTGTTCCAACTTTCAACCCCATTCAGCCCACCTTAACAGTGCAAATACCCCCTCCCATATAAACCAAAAATACCCAGACCTTGTAAGAACATAAGGATAGCCATACTGGGTCAGACCAATGGTCCATCTAGTCCAGTATCCTGCTTCTATCAGTGGCCAATTCAAGTCACAAATACCAAATATTTACAAGATTCATACTACTGATTCCTATGTAACGTTGCTATTATGTAAACTTCCATAAATAGACTGCTTCTGCATTCTGTCTAAGGGCATCAAGTTTCCTTGATCCACTGATTTAGGCTACTGCTTCAGGAATAGGGAAGATTGCTTAATTCTAAACAGTTTAATTAAAACCTCTGAAAGGCACTCTTTCTAAGAACACGAGAAGCTTCTGTTTGTCTAAAATACTAATTTATTGGGTTTTATCAATTTAACAGTTGATGATTTAAGGTTACAGGGATAGCATTAGCACAGGGGTTTTCAAACCAGTCTTGGGGACACACCAAGCCTATCAAGTTTTCAAGATTACCACAATGAATATGCATATGAGAGACTTGCATACAGTAGTGTATGTAAATTTATTATATGCATATTCTTTGTGGGTTTCCTGAAAACCCGACTGTCTAGGTGTATCTCATAAGTACATAAGTATTTCCATACTGGGACAGACCAAAGATCCATCAAGCCCAGCATCCTGTTTCCAGCAGTGGCCAATCCAGGTCTGGACTGGGTTGAGAAATACTACTTTAGGGTATATATTAGGTCATTATCCAGCTTATTTTCGAAAGAGAAAGACGCCCATATTTCGACCCAAATTGGGAGATGGGCGTCTTTCTCCCGTGGGCGCCCAAATCGGTATAATCGAAAGCCGATTTTGGGCGTCTTCAACTGCAAACTGTCGCGGAAACGGGCAAAGTTGATGGCGTGTCGGAGGAGTGGTGAAGGCGGGACTGGGGCGTGTTTATCGGCTGAGGAGAGATGGGCAATAATGGAAAAAAGGTAGGCGTTTTTACCGCAAATTTAGGTCACTTTTTTTGGACCTTTTTTTTTCACGAACAAGTCCCAAAAAAGTGCCCTAAATGACCAGATGACCACCGGAGGGAATCGGGGATGACCACCCCTGACTCCCCTAGTGGTCACTAACCCCCTCCGACCAAAAAAACCCAACTTTAACAACTTTTTTTTCCAGCCTGTATGCCAGCCTCAAATGCCATACCCAGCTCCATCACAGCAGTATGCCGGTCTCTGGAGCATTTGTTAGTGGGTGCAGTGGACTTCAGGCAGGTGGACCCAGGCCCATCCCCCCCCCTACCTGTTACACTTGTGCTGCTAAATGGGAGCGCTCCAAACCGCCCCCAAAACCCACTGTACCCACATCTAGGTGCCCCCCTTCAGCCATAAGTGCTACGGTAATGGTGTAGAGTTGTGGGCAGTGGGTTTTGGGGGGGATTTGGGGGGCTCAGCACCCAAGGGAAGGGAGCTATGGACTTGGGAGGTATTATACTTTTTTTTTTTTTTTTTAATTGTTACAAGTGCCCCCTAGGGTGCCCGGTTGGTGTCCTGCCATGTGAGGGGGACCAGTGCACTATGAATCCTGGCCCCTCCCACGACCAAATGCCTTGGATTTGTTCGTTTTTGAGTTGGGCACCTTCGGTTTCCATTATCGCTGAAAACCGATACTGCCCAGCTCAAATCCGCACAAATCCGATGCATTTGCCCGGCACAAACCGTATTATCGAAAAAAAAGATGGACGCCCATCTTTTTCGAAAATACGGTCTAGCCTGCCCCTTCACGTACCCGTTCTCGGAGATAGATGCCCATGGAGATGGGCATTCGCATTTGATTATGCCCCTCCACGTCTCATTTCTTAGGCTTTTGGTGCAGACTATGATAGCCCTTCTCAACACCAACTTTATGCTATCTGTATCCTTTTAGAGCAAAGGTTCTCAAGCCAATCCTTGGAAACACAGCCAAACAGTCTGGTTTTCAAGATATCTATAATAAGCATGCATGGGAGAGAACTGCATATAGTAGAGGCAGTGCATGCAAATCTATCCCAGTCATATATCCTGAAATCCAGACTAGCCAGGTGTGTCCCAGGAACTGGGTTGAGAACCTCTGTTCTAGAGGGTTGTCCTTCAGAAGTGGCCATAGTAATCCAGATGAGCTTGAATGGTACCTTTCTTCACATTAAAGTCATCTGTAATTCTCAGCTTCTGGTATGGTACTCCAGAATATTCATATGGCTTGCAAATGAAGTTAGAAAATGTGGAGCCCTTGAGAGAGAATTAGTAGCAAGATGGAAGACACTTCCTCTTGTTTGTAGAGGGAGTGTGGGAGTGTACTGTTGCAAAGATGTTGTCACTCACCTCAGGTTAATTTTTTTTTTTTATCTTCTGAGGAGCCAGATACCCTATTGTGGGTGGCCACAAGCCCTGCCTAGCAACTTTTCCTTCCTTTTCCCCCAGGCAGTCAGGGTCTCTCAGTGCCACTTCCCCAACTCCCTGGGTGTGGTTGAAGTTCCGAGGCTTCCTGAGGATTGTCCCAGGGGGCCTGGACATGGTATTTTTTCCGGCCGTGGTAGGGGCTGTGATTTTCGGTATAGACCAGGCAGAGTAGTTCCGTTTCAATGATTCAAGTTTTTTTCAGAGGACCTACTCCTTTTGGGTGGTTGTAGCGGCGGTTGGGAAACGGAAAATTCTTTCTCGTCTTCCTCCCGTCCTCGGCAATGAAGGTGTCGGGTCCAGCCTCCGGTTCAGATAGGAGCTCGGTTGACGCAGCTTTATGGGAGGTGGGCCCAAATTACTTCAGACCAGTGAGTTCTAGAGGTTATTTGCAATGGGGTTCGCCTTAGAGTTTGCTCGTCCTTTGTCAGACGCTTTCGTGGAGTCTCCCTGCCGTTCTCTGCTCAAAACCAGGGCTGTCAGGGACACTCTATGCAGACTTCTCGACTTTCAGGCTATTTGTCCAGTTCCTTTGGCAGAGCAGCGTCTAGGACATTACTCCATATACTTTCTGGTTCCCAGGCAAGAGGGTTCCTTCAGGCCGATTTTAGATCTCCAGACGGTCAGTCGAACCCTCAGGGTGCCCTTGTTTCGTATGGAGACTTTGTAGTCGATCATTGTGGCGGTACATACAGGGTAGTTTCTGACGTTGCTCAACCTCACAGAAACCTACTTGCATATCCCTATTTGACCGACACACCAACGTTTCCTTTGGTTTGCGGTGCTCAGCCAGCATTTTCATTTTTGGGCTCTTCCCTTCGGGCTTGTGACTGCTTCTTGGTTGTTTACCAAAGTCATGGTCATAGTAGCTGCAGCACTCCAGAATGGAAGGCATTCTAGTCCATCCTTATTTAGACGATTGATTGATCAGAGCAAAGTCTTACCAGGAGAGCATTCGGGTGATAGCTTGAGTAGTAGACTTCTTGAAGTCCCTAGGTTGGGTAGTCAGTGCACAAAAGATCTGTCTGCAGCCATCTCAGTCATTGGAGTACCTGGGAGTCTGTTTTGACACGATGCAGGGCCGTGTTTTTCTTCCGCTGGCTCGTGTCCTCAAACTGCAGTCTCAGATTTGTCACTTATTGCAGTCACCGAGGCCAGCAGCCAAGGATTATCTTCAGGCCCTGGGTTCCATGGTGGTGGCGATCAAGGCTGTGCCCTGGGCCAGGGCTCATATGAAGCCGCTTCAGAGGTCACTTCTTTCTCGGTGGTCATCACAGAAGGACGCTCTACATCAGAAATTGTCACTTCCTGTTCAGGTAAAGAGCAGCCTACGTTGGTGGCTGCGAGATGCCAGTATGACCAAGGGAATGTCTCAGGATCAGCCCAACTGGAGGGTGGTTATAACAGATGCCAGTCTCCAGGGATGGGGAGCTCAGGGACAGTATGCTCAAGGCCTGTGGTCTCCTTAGGAGGGATCTTGCTCATTAAATCTATTAGAGACTAGGGCAGTTAGACTAGCAATCCAGACCTTTATCCATCTGTTGAGGGGTGAGGCAGTCCATGTGATATCAGAAAATGCCACCACGGTGGCTTACATCAGTCGGCAAGGAGGAACGAGGAGTCGGCAGTTGGAGCATGAAGCGTCACAGCTGTTACAGTGGTTGAAGGTGCATCTGGTGGCACTGTCAGCAGCTCATGTGGCAGGAGTTCAAAATGTTCAGGCAGACTTTCTCAGTTGAAACATGCTAGATCCCGGGGAATGGGCTCTAAGTGATGTGGCATATCGGGCAGTGGTGAACCGTTGGGGGTTCCCCAAGATGGATCTGTTTGCTCCCTGGCCGACTGGTCTTCTTTATGCCTTTCCTCCCTGGCCATTAATAGGGCGTCTACTTCAGAGAGTCGAGATGCACAGGGGCCGTCTGATCTTGGTGGTGCCGGATTGGCCTCGTAAACCGTGGTACGCTGATCTTCAGCGGCTTCTAGTAGAGGATCCATTCAAGCTCCCAGTCAGGCTGTATCTTTTGGCTCAGGGCCCGGTGTTTCATCCGGATCTGGGTTGATTCTGTCTTATGGCCTGGCTCTTGAGCGGATGAGACTGACAAGAAGGGATACTCCGCCAACGTAATTGCTACTATGCTTCACTCTCGTCGGCGTTCTACCTCTTTGAATTATGTTCGGACCTGGAGGAATTTTGAGGCCTGGTGTGAGGAGCTCGGGATAGCTCCCTTTCCCTCGTCCATCTTGCAAATTTTGGATTTTCTGCAGTGTGGTTTCGACAGAGGCCTTGCTTTGGCTTCTCTTAAAGTGCACATTGCAGCTCTGTCGTGTTTTTGAGGTTGTGTTCAAGGAAGATCGCTGGCTAGCCACCTGGATGTGTTCCGTTTTTTAAGAGGCGTTAGCCTCCTGCGTCCTCCGCCACTCTGTTCTTTTCCCCGCTGGGATCTTAATTTGGTACTCCCGGTTCTTACCAAGTCTCCCTTTGAGCCTTTATCTTCTTGTACTTTGAAGGACTTAACCATGAAGGCATTATTTTTAGTGGCTATTGCCTCAGCTAGGAGAGTTTCGGAGTTGCAGGCTCTTTCGTGTAGGTCTCCGTTTTTGGAATTCAGCTTGCATCGAGTGGTTTTAAGACCAGTTCCTTCTTTTCTGCCCAAGGTATTGACTCGTTTTCATTCATCTCAACTGGTGGTGTTGCCTGTTCTAGGTTCTTTCTCCGGGTCGGAGGAGCAGCATCTCTCAAAGCTTTTGGATGTCAAAAGAGTTCTGAAGCATTATGTCAAGTCTACGGAGGACATTTGTCGGTCTGATTGGAGGTTCACGCAAAGGACTTATGGCTTTTAAGCCCACTATTTCTCATTGGTTTAAGGAAATTATTGCATCAGCTTACCTTCTTTCTGGGAAAGCTGTTCGGAAGGCGTTAAGACTCACTTTACCAGAGGTCAGGCTACTTCTTGGGCAGAGCGTTGTCTGGTGCCTCCAGAGGACATTTGTATGGCAGCAACTTGGTCTTCTTTGTATTCACAACAAAATTGATGGAAGGCATAGTGACGAAACAACTCACGGAATACCTGACCAAACACTCAATTCTACATGAGTCTCAATCAGGATTTCGATCAAATCATAGCACTGAAACTGTACTAGTTTCGGCAATGAACTCATTCAAAAAAACGATCGCAACCGGCAAGAACATACTCATACTACAATTCGACATGTCTAGTGCCTTCAACATGGTGGATCATGAAATTTTGTTACACCTACTAGAGTACTTCGGAATTGGAGGCCCAGTTCTCAAATGGTTTGAAGGATTCCTCACCACCAGATCCTACCAAGTAATAACGAATACGGACAGATCGCCACCTTAGATACCGGAATGCGGAGTTCCTCAAGGATCCCCCCTTTCACCAACTATCTTCAACCTAATGATGATACCATTAGCCAATCTCCTAGCTAATCAAAACCTTAACCCCTACGTATATGCCGATGACGTTACGATCCATATCCCGTTCAAAAGTGACTTAAACGAAATAACCAACGAGATCCACCAGAGCTTCCAGATCATACACTCCTGGGCGGACTCATTCAAGTTAAAACTCAACGCAGAAAAAACTCAATGTCTAGTCCTCACCTCCCAATACAATACAAACAACTACCCCACAATAACTACACCCTACTGCACACTTCCTATCTCAGAAAATCTGAAAATTCTTGGAGTCACCATTTATCGAAACCTCACTCTGGACACCCACGCGAAGAATACAACGAAAAAAATGTTCCAATCGATGTGGAAACTCAAAAGAATAAAACCTTTTTTCCCAAGAAACATCTTCCGCACCCTAGTAGAGTCATTAGTAATAAGCCAATTGGACTACTGTAACGCTCTGTACGCAGGCTGTAAAGAACAGACCATAAAAAAACTCCAAACAGCCCAGAACACCGCAGCCAGACTCATTTTTGGTACACCTAAATACGAAAGTGCGAAACCCCTAAGAGAGAAACTGCACTGGCTCCCGCTCAAGGAACGAATTGAGTTCAAAATCTGCACGACTGTACACAAAATCATCCACGCAGATGCCCCACTCTATATGTTAAACCTAGTGGACTTACCGCCCAGAAACGCCAAAAGATCGGCCCGCAAATTCCTCAATCTGAACTTCCCCAGCTGTAAAGGAATAAAATACAAACAGGCTTATGCTACTACCTTTGGTACAAAAGCACACAATCTTGGAACGCACTACCCATGGCCCTGAAAACCATAACCAATCTAACCAACTTTCGCAAAGCTTTGAAAACACATCTCTTCAACAAAGCCTACAAAAGTCACCCTCAATGAAACAAATCATTCCTTAAACCACCCAAGTACACCAAAAAACACCTCTCACACGACCTTATCAAACACCTTTCCATCTAAATCCTCTTTCACCTTTGCTTAAGATCGACTGTTTTTTAAATCATGTAACGACGTTATAATATCTATACTCTGTAAGCCACATTGGGCCTGCAAAAAGGTGGGAAAATGTGGGGTACAAATTCAATAAATAAATTCCTTTTCTAAGCATTATTGATTGGACCTCCTGAGTCATCAGCAAGTTATTTTCG
This sequence comes from Microcaecilia unicolor, assembly GCF_901765095.1. Classification (NCBI taxonomy): domain Eukaryota; kingdom Metazoa; phylum Chordata; class Amphibia; order Gymnophiona; family Siphonopidae; genus Microcaecilia; species Microcaecilia unicolor. The sequence goes on from NC_044033.1 coordinate 436,017,948, forward strand.
GGGCACACGTTTTGACGGCGGGGCTTTTAGGGTCTCTCACATAATCTTACTGCTTTGTTACTTCCCATCAGTCACATTCTGGGCCGGTCCGGAGGGACGCTAAGGAAGGAGAAATTAGACCTTACCTGCTAATTTGCTTTCCTTTAGTCCCTCCGGACTGGCCCAGATCTCTCCCTTTAGGTATTATTCAAGAGTTAAGTGATATTGTTTTCTTGGGAGTTGTGTTGCTGGTTTCTGGTTTCATTGTTAAAAAAACAAAACACAAATTCTGTGGTTCCGTATGTAACCGTTTGTACATGATATGCAGGGGTATGTCATTGGTCACATTATTGTTGGTGGCACACACCCTTTGTTGGCAATGTGCCGGTGGCTGCTCAGGCTTTCGTATGCACAGACCATTTACTTATTGTTTTACTTCCTTCTGCTTTGATACTTTGTTACTGAATCTTTCTCTTGTTGCCAAGGGCTCTTATTGGCTCTCTCTGTAGAGAGACAGTTTTTTTTTCTCAGTCTCCACCTGCTGGAAGGCGTGCACAACCCATCAGTCACATTCTGGGCTGGTCAGGAGGGACTAAAGGAAAGCAAATTAGCAGGTAAGGTCTAATTTCTCCTTTAGTTTTGTTCTGGTTCCTAATTTTTACAGTTGGGCATTGCTTCCATTCCCATAGCTTTTTAATTTTCTAAGGAGTACATTATATCAACTGGCTGTCCTTTATCCACATGTTTATTTATACCTTTGAAGAAATCTATCAGGATTATAAGGCACTTTGTTTAAGGGGTCCTTTTACAAAGCGGCGGTAAACCCAATGCTTGCTAAAAGGAAGTAATGCTGGGCTACTGCAGCAGCCCAGCAGTAGTTCCCACCCCTAGCGCATATCATATCCGGTGCTACAAAAATATTTTTATTTTTGTAGCGCTGGGGTGTACCTGGTAGCATATCTGCGGCAACATTCCCACCACGGATTTAATGGAATAGTAATGCACTTTTACTTTGTATTCTAGAATTCGACTCCACCCACCTAGATCCTTTTTATTCTTTACCAGGCTTCACTTCCAACGATTTGCTTACCAGTTTCTCTGTTCTGACCTTCATGTTGCGAGGTGCAAGTCGACATTGGTAGTTGTTCCTAGTGAGCCTGGTAGCTAGGGATTCATCAGTTGTAAGAATATTGGCCTGCTTGTCCTTGGAGAAAGCGAAGATATTTACCTGTAGTAGGTATTCTCCGAGGACAGCAGGCTGTATATTTTCACATACCCTCCCACTTCCCCCTTGGAGCCCTCTTCTAAGCTATAGTATTGTACTGTTGGTCCTGCTTTCGCACGGTGAGCAGGAAGGCATGTGCGCATGCGCATTGGAACATGTCTCGTGCTCCAAAATAGCTCTGTTAAAGTCTTGATACAAGCTCTGGACTGGGCAATGTGGTGTCATGTTACCCAATTGTGAGAATATATAGCCTGCTGTCCTCTGAGAATACCTGCTACAGTCAAGTATCTTTGCTTTATACACAAATCACGGGCTGCAGCTGTGCTAGTGATGTGCATTCTGGCATTGGGGGTGATGCACACATAACACTGTTATCCCCATTGTTATGACTTCAGAGGCAGCAACATTGTCTCACAGGCACCGCATTGATGGGGGTCACCTTGACAAGAAGCCGCGATTTCACAAACAGTTTGCCTGCCACACATAATCTCTTCAGCTGAATGGGAGACTGCAAGAGTCCTTGGCTGTTCTGGCCTTGACGTCTGTGCTGATGACAAAGGTGTTCTGGTACACTAGTGTCCTTGGCAGCATTCTTTTGTCTATGCAAGGTCAAGGCTCATTAAACAATAGGCTTTGCATTGAAAGATGGCATATGCTTGAACCTGCATTTTTGAAGTCAGATTATTAATGCTGGATAGTGTATTATAATCCCATATATCTTTGTTGTATAGGAAGACATATAGTGCTTCATAGTGCTTGCTTCGCACCTCCAGGCAGAAACTCAGACTTCACCAACCATCTTCTTCTATGAGTCTGAATCAGAGTGCTCCTGGAATTCTGAGGAGAAGCCAGAGAGCTTCTCAGAGGAGCTCTCTTTCATTGATTTTATGCAGGGCAGAAACATAGGTTATCCTCCAATTCCTCATCCCCGTAAGGAAACTGTGACAGTGCCAGTGCCATCTTGAAGGATATACAGATGTGAATGTGGGAGGCACCCCTCCCTTCATATCTCCTATTAATAAGAAGATCGGCTCTATGAACAGAGTCCAGAAGTTTCCAGGATTCAAGAAACAGCAGCTTCCTCACCTCAGTCAGCTCAAATCCTCTCAAATCTTTCTGTCCCCAATTTTTCTCCCTTGATCACTAGTTTACTAGTTTCTCTCCAGCTCCAGTCTCTGATCTCTATCAGTTTACAATCTCTCTCTCACTTGATTGAAAAAATTAGCTCATTCTGTATGTCCAACTACTTGCATTGTTGATCTGATTCCTCCTTCCTGGCTAAAAATCCCTTGTCACAGTCTTCTTCCTCTAAATCTTTCTATGATTAACAACAGTCTTAACACAAGAGTTTGCCCAGACATCCTAACATGCGACTAATATTGAAGACTAATATGGACTCATCTGTAGTTTCCAACTTCTATCCAATTTCTAATGTTCTGTTTCTATCAAAACTAGCAGAAAAGACACTTGTTTTCACAGTTTGTTGATGACACACATGTTCTCTATCCCCAGTAATCAAGGTTCAGAAACAGTCTCAGTGCTGTGTCCATCATCGCAAGCCGCCTTAGCCATCTTCACTCTGTACTTGACAAGGGTACTATTGCTCTGTTGGTTTCTTTACACCTGACAGCAGCATTTAATTTGGTAGACCATATCCTCCTCCTCTGCTGTATTCATGACATTCACATCAGAAATACGAACTTCAACTGTCTTTTTCTTGACAGACAGATCCTTCTCATTGTCCACTATTACCTCCACTTCCCAGCATCAACTATCTTCTTGTGTCCCACAGGGCTTGGTGCTCACAACCTCACTACTTAATATTTTTCTAAGTCCCCTTTGACTGTAAGTGGAGGAACGAAGCAGCCAAGGGATGCGGTCACTGCTGCCAGACCACCAGATGCGAAATCATATAGCATGCCCTCAGGCGAATCGGACCCGAGCCCAGGGATTGAGTCCCTCCACCGTACGGATTAGATGGGAGCTCAAGTGGCATGCTTCATGGTGGATTGGGCCTAGTTTACCACTCTATCAGTGCACATGTGAACAATTTTTGTGCCTAATTTGAGTTGACACAGATTGCCGGACTGGCCAGCACATGAGTTCTCTCATTTTCTTCTCTACATCTGCTCCGGGATATGTTCAGAACAACACCCCCATCCCCATGTGGTAGTACCAGTACTCACTTGGCTGCCTGCTGCTGCCCACGATCATTACAGGAACCTCCAAATTGGGAATACATGCACCTTTTTGGGAACTGCAGATATGACTGCATAATCTGTGGCTTGTTTCTGAGGCCTCTCCTGCTGACTATATGAGGGTCCACACTGGACGGCCCACCCGAAATGCAGACACCCTATTTGGAGCTGTACGACTCGCTACAGAGGAACGACAGTTGAATAAAGAAAGAAGGACCTTACCTGACACTAGCAGGACAAGTATCTCTCCTTTACTGTGCCTCACTCCCATCACGCCTAGCCGCGAACTTCCTCAAACGGACTGTTGTGTGATTGCTCTGTCTGAAGATCCACTGGCATATATGGAGGAGTCTTCCCCAGATCACTTGAAGCGCCCATCAATCTGACTCACCCCAACCTTCATAGTTTGCAGACCTCTGCCCACATGGCAGGTGAGACAAGGGTGGAAAGATTAGCCACTGCAGTATACTACCCAATACCAGGGTAATGTTTCACTGCTGCAGGTACTCTAATGCATCTGATCCTCTGTGGGTTTTCAGCGTTCTTCCACCCAGTTGGACTTTCACTGGACTTCAACAGAGAACAAGGCCATGGCTTTCGAGAGCTGGGTCAATATCCTTAGTTACAGTGAGGAATACCTCAACTCTTACAAGAACAAGAAGTAGATGATACCGGTCAACCTGTGGAATCCCTTTATTTATTTATTACATTTGTATCCCACATTTCCCACCTATTTGCAGGCTCAATGTGGCTTACAATTTTCCATCATGACTTATGTCATTTCAGAATACATATACAATTGGTAATATATATAGAAAATGAATGCTAAATGAACAGTCGGGCAAAAAAGGGAAAATATACAAATGGTTTCACATATTGAACATGGATTGCATATTAAAATAAATAAAATACGGTATAGGGAGAGAGTAATCCTATTGTTAAGTAAATGATGGTGAATTACAGTTCCAATTAAAAGTCTTTATGGAATGTCGTATTAAAGAGATGTGTCTTCAGTGCCTTACGGAAGTTAATTAGGTTGTGAATTATTTTCAGGTCCAATGATAGAGCATTCCACATTTGTGAACTCAAGTATGAAAAGCTGGATGCATGTATTAATCTATATTTTAGACCTTTACAGCTGGGGAAGTGAAGATTTAGGAATGTGTGTGCCGATCTTTTAGCATTTCTGGGTGGTAGGTCAGTAAGGTCTAACGTAGGTCGGAGCATCACTGTGAATTATTTTATGCACCAGAGTGCATATTTTGAAAGTTATACGTTATTTAAGAGGAAGCCAGTGTAAGTTTTATGGATCTGTGTCTTGAGATTGTGAATCTCAAAAAGAACATGCTTAATTATTGCAGGACAAAGAGAATTCCTAGAGGCCTAAGGCTAACCAAGGCACCCACAATGTTCTTAGACAATCAGGCATTTTTAGATAAGTGGTGTGCCATTTTAAACAAGTGCAGTTTAGATATAATGATTTTAATAGCTGAAACTTCCAGGTGCAAGAACAAAACATTACACGATACACTTGACACCAAATTGAAAAATTTACACACTCAAGATCCCAGCTGTGATGTTGTGTTACAGGACATCAAAACAGAAAAATTTAGGAAGGAAGTTAAAGATATCAAGAGTGTAAAATTTAGAAGGGATGAGGCAGATCACAAAAGGGTCTCAGTATATACCTTCTTCAAAGTCAAACAGTATTATGCACTAAAGAAAGATAAGAATTCTACTCTAAAAGAAAAAAAAAACATGCAAACAAACACAGAGAAAAGCAAGATCAAACACCCACCGAACAAAGACGAAAAAGGGTTGGGAGTGATTCTGGGGAACCCAGTTTGATTCCCTGAGCCAATGAGACATGCAGCAGCTCCATTAGAGCGAGACAGTACTTCTTTGACAACACAACAATGTTCAAGAATTAATGTACCACCAGTCCATATAGATTCTTTTTGAGAAGAACTATGGAAGATGGATTTCAAGACAATGCCCACCCATCATCCTTATTTCACAGACAGCTTTATCCAGAGAGGGAGAGGCAAGGGAACTTATGGATCTTGACCACATCACAGGAGTTTTTGAACAATAAACTGTTTACATATTCAAGATTACCATCCCTGACTCTTGAGTCAATAGTCGCTTTTCCACTGTAATGTTTCATTGCTGCAGGAGCTAAAATGAGCAGTTGCTACTTTTCTCATAATATTTTTAGAGTTTTACAGCTGCACTATACCTCTAGCCTTGTTTGTTACTCCAGGGCAGTCTCCTCATTACCGCAGGTATTGATCTATGTTCTAGCTACCTCTCCTTACACCATCCGCCCTACATATATCTATGTTCTAGCTACCTCTCCTTACACCATCCACCCTACATATAATCTCTACAGATACAATCTCTACACTGATATAATCTCCACTGATACTGATTTGAGTGTTATTTCTGGACAATTTCCCATTGATGCAGATGTAATACTGTGTATTAGCCCTTTTTCTAACAACTCACAAGACCCTTGGTACTGTACCTTTGACTTTATTCCAGGGAGATCTTTTTTTTTTTATTATTTCGAAATGGCTAATATAAGGGCATGGCTACTCCACTACATGATCATAATGTGGATAACTGGATTACAAGCTACCTCACAAAACAAGAGAAACAAAATCCCTGTACTCATCTCCGATGGATGACAAACAGAACACCAACTGTAAGAACCAAATCCCCGTCACCAAAAAACACCAGAGACCAAACTGTTAACTGATAGTAAAAAGATGAATTCAATTAATTGCCAACAGGACCAAAAATTCAAGAAAGAGAGAACGCAAAGACAACTGTCAAACACACCTATGTTGGTGAACACATATCACCTGATATTGAATAATGGCATGCAAAATCACAAACACAACACTAGCTGGACAACTTTGTTGCATATTATTTTACTGCCACCAAGGAAGGTGGTCCAATGCCTTAGCTGACTTCAAGAACTTTACATCAAACATCTGCACCAACTTCTCGAATGTCCTCATACTAGGAGACATCCTGCACCTAGAAAACCATCTTGACACCAACACCAGGCTTTTAGCAAACTTCCTGAACCAATGGGACCTCAAAACAACACCAACCACTTCATCCCAAGCAAAAGGACAGCAACTAGACATTCTAGCATACAGGTTTTCGGCCAATAATAACCACATACTAGAAAACCACAACTGGAAAGAGGTACCATGGTCAGATCATAGCAAACTCACCTTTACACTCCAATAGAAAGAGAACGGTAAGAGCAGGGAACCAAAGACACTTCAAACCATCCTAACCAGAGGAAAAGTGGACAGTAGTCATTTCTGGTCAACAGCACTGAACAGCCAAACAAAAATAACATCCAAAACATCCATTTCATAAGAAACTGGGATGAACTAAGCATAAAGAAGCTAAAAGAAATAGCACCACTCAAAAAGAAAACAAAGAGAAAAAGCCAACCGTGCCCATGGTACCATAACAAACTACTAAATATGAAAAAACTTTCAGAAGACAGGAAAGAAAATGGTCGAAAACCAAATCGGATATGGAGGAAAGCTCTAAGCAAGTACAAACACAGTATAAAAAAAAGCTAAAGCAGACTACTACAACACTTGTACGCCTGGAAGAGATACACTTAAAAAAAAATGAACTGATGAACAAATCATTAAGCACACAAGCCCTGCTAACATCAAATGAAACACCGCCAACAGCAGGTGAGCTCGCACAATATTTTAAGGACAAAATAGCAAAAGTAAGATCAAACCTAGCTGTAACCCAAACATCCTCACAGATTTCCTAAATGAATGTGACACCAAAAAATGATCATACTGAAACCGACAGAATCTGATCATCCTTTAAGATACCCACAACCAGCTCAGTTAAAGCACTACTGACAAAATATGCCCACACCAGCTAGCTGCCTATTAGCTGCTCAAACTAGATGATGAAAAATCCACTAGACACGCAGCAAGTTTTAGCTACCTGGGTTCCAAATGATGGAACTTGATCCCCAAGGTCACAAGAAGCATCCCGATCTACCTTCAATTCAGAAAAGAGCTAAAAACCTATCTGTTCAGAAAATTTTATGGCTTACTGAATGCAAAAAGTAATAACTCAATATTGTTCCATAAGAACACTGCTATATAGAACTCAAACTTGTAACCCATTTATCTTAGTAACTGCTATGCTATGCATCAATGTAATCTCCCATAACTATATGTAAGCCATGTTGAACCGAAACTCATTTTTGGATAATTGTGGAGTACAAACATGTGGAACCTCGCATCATGTAGGTATGTTTTGGCTTCCTCTTTCCCACATGCATCATTTTACACTTGCTTACATTAAACATCATCTGCCATTTGGATGCCCAGTTTCCCAGTCGTATAAGGTCCTTTTGTAATTTTTCACAATCCTCTTGTGATTTAACAACTTTGAATAATCTTGCTACGGAGTGGAGAAGTAGCCTGTGGTTAGTGCAGGGGACTTTGATCCTGGGGAACTGGGTTTCATTCCCACTGCAGCTCTTTGTGACTCTGGGAAGTTACTTTAACCCTCCATTGCCCCAGGTACAAATAAGTACCTGTAAATACTATGTAAACCACTTTGAATGTAGTTGCAAAAACCACAGAAAGGTGGTATATTGAGTCCCATTCCCTTTATGTTGTCAGCAAATTTAATTACCTCACTAGTTACTCCCATCTCTAGATCATTTATAAATAAGTTAAAAAGCAGCAGTCCCAGCACAAACCCCTGTGGAACCCCACTATCTACTCTTCTCCATTGAGAATACTGACCATTTAACCTTTCTCTCTGTTTTCTATTTTTTTAACTAGTGTTTAATCCACAATAGAACACTACCTTCTATCTCATGACTCTCCAATTTTCTCTGGAGTCTTTCATGTGGTACTTTATCAAATGCCTTTTGAAAATCCAGATACACAATATTGACTGGCTCACTTTGGCTTTGTAATTTTGCTCTGTAATGTTGTTCTTTATAATAGTCTCCACCATTTTGTCCAGCACCAATATCAGGCTCACCGGTCTATAATTTCCCGGATCACCTCTGGAATCCTTTTTAAAAATCGGCATTACATTGGCCACTCTCCAATCTTCCAGTACTGTGCTTACATACTACTAACACTAGTTTTGCAAGTTCTTGTTTCAATTCTGTCAGTGCTCTTGGATGTATACCATCCGGTCCATGTGATTTGCTACTCTTCAAATTGTGCCATTACATCTTCCAAATTTACAGAGTTTCATTCAGTTTCTCTGACTCATCAGCTTTGAATACCATTTCTGGCACCGGTATCTTTCCCAAATGTTTCTCGGTGAAGACTGAAGCAAAGAATTCATTTAATCTCTCCGCTATGGCTTCATCTTCCTTGAGTGCCCCTTTTACCCCTCGGTCATCTAGCAGTTCAACTGATTCTTTTGCTTGCTTCTAATATATCTAAAAAGTTTTTACTATCTGTTTTTGCCTTCAATGCGATCTTTTTTTCAAAGTCTCTCTCTTTTCCTTCCTTATCAGCACTTTGCATTTGACTTGTCATGCTGTTTTTGTCAGATTTGTGAGTTCTTGTACCAAGTAGAGCGCTGCTGAGCCCGGTACTCAGACCAGGATCTGCTTGACTGCCGGACAACCCCGGGTTTCATCTGCGCTGACCTCCGTTCCCCAGAGGTTGAGCCCCTAGGTGCGGGCGGCCTGCCTGCAGGACTTACGAGACGGAGCTGGAAGCGAGGTGGTGAACATATTGGCCAGGCAGGCAGCAGGCAAGAGAGTGAACCAGATACACGCAAAGTCAATAGGCAGGCAGCAGGCAGGGGAGTAATCCAGGTACAGGCAACGTCAATAGGCAAACAGGCAAGAGAGTAATCCAGGCACAGGTAAAGTCAATAGGCAGGCAGCAGGCAAGAGAGTGATCCAGGTACAGGCAAAGTCAGCAACGAGGGACAAGTAGGTAAGAAGCAAATTACTGAGCAAAGTAGAAGCCGAAGCATGGAGTCCAGGAAGAGCTCAGCTGATAAAGTGCTGGCGTCTGACATCAGCAGGAACCAGCAGGCAGAAGGAGCACAGCCATAGGATAAGAACAGGGGAAGGAGGAACCAGAAGACAAATAGGAGAGAAGCGAGGGAACCCAGGCAGAGGGAGAGCAGACACAGGTGGGTGGAAGCAAAGCAGTCAAGGAGCCTGGAAGCCAGGCAGAGAGAGAGCAGACACAGGTGCATGGAAGCAAAGCAATTAAGGAGCCTGCAACCACCGCTCTCTGAACAAACCCAGAGAAGAACTACACACACATGACTCAGGGCAGGGACCCCGCACAGCCCGAGGATGCCGCTTGCGTTGAGGTAGGGGACATGACATTCTTATTTTCAGTCTGATCTTTCTTCCATTTTCTGAAGGATTTTCTGTTAGCTGTAATAGCTTCCTTCATCTCGCTTTTTAACCATGCCGGCTGTCATTTGGCCTTCCTTCCTCCTCTTTTAATACATGTAATATAACTGGCCTGGGCTTCCAGGATGGTATTTTTGAACAGCATTCGTATGCCTGATGTAAAAATTTGACCTTCACAGCTGTTCTAAGTCTTTTTTTTTTTCTTCACTGTACTCATCTGGATAAAGTTAGATAAAAATAACACAGCTCGCAGTAGAATGTTTACCCAAAGCAGCGGACAAGTAAGACACAACTCTCCTCCAAAACAGCTGGATCTGTGCACAGGACCAAAACATGTGGGTCAAATGAGTAGGGCTTACCCCACACCGGGAGCAAACAGCTGAGTCTGATATCTGTGCATGATGGGCCTGCTATGGTAAAATAAACATACGCAGCAGAAATTTATACTGCTGTTCCAGGAGAAGAGATGAACAAGTCACTTACTACTACTATTACTACTACTACTTATCATTTCTATAGTGCTACTAGACATACGTTTTTCATCAGAAGATGCAACATACCCCCAGTGACATGCTGTATGCCCTCAAGCTCTCTCTTCTATTCAGTGGCGAGAAATTCAAAGTCCCATGGGGTTGTGTGTGTGTAGGGGGGGGGGGTTCTAGACTATGCAATCTGACTTGATAAAAAGAGAAACTGGCCCTGGCCTCTCTAGAAAGAGTAAACATTTCCATAATCAAGTCTGGTGCATTCTCAGTCAAAGGAGGCAGAGTACCCACATAGTGAGAAACCTGCATATAAGGGTACCAGTCAGTTGCACGTACAAGACCATCCTCCTATAAATCTGCAAAGGATTTAAAACGTCCCTCCGGGACAACCAGGTCCTTCACAAGCCATAAGCCTGTAGACCACCATCTGTACAAATGTGTGGTGAGACTATCCAAATGCTTCTGGAAAAAATTGTTGGAGTAATGTTTCCCACACTGTTCTTCATTGGTGATGTTACTCTGATATGAGGATTTGAGTCCTGCTGACCTCAGAACAGCTGCTACAGGTAAGTAACCAGAATACGAAGCCAGATTAAATTTGTGCTAGGTAACAACAAAATCTAAATGTGCAATTATCATTATCCATTGCAAATCATTTCCTGTGTTCACTCTATGAATGCTTTACAGCAACTCAACCTGTTCTAAGTTAATGTTCTGTGGTTTTCAACTATTAACTGAGTGGATTACAGTATAGTCTTTTAGATTTAAAAATGTATGTTTAGCAAATCTGGAGCCAACACAGCTTGTTCATGGAGGCCTTGTACACACACATTAAATGGAAGTAAATTCCTTTTCAGACATTTTACACTATATTTAACTGCAAGTGTGGAACACTTTTCCGAGAACCTTCGTGCACTGGTGGTGGATGGTGATGGAAAAGAGGAAGAGTTCCACGTGCAGTGGTCAGACTTCTTCACAGGACATGTTGTTGGTTAGTACTTCTTATGGTGCTCTTTATATTGAGTCTTCTTGTGTCCATGTGGCAACATAGTACATGACAGTAGATAAAGATCAAAGTGGCCCATTCAACTATTCAGGAATGTGTTTAGATCTGTATTGATTTCATTTTTTCAGAGTATTAATGTGCTGCTAGATTAGGCTCATGTGGTATCCAGATGGCATTCTTGTGTTCCTTATGGACTCCATGCCCAGTGTTATAGCCTGTCACTTATTTCTCTTGTACCTGTGCTATAGACCAGTTTACCCTCATTCTTTTTGCCCTGGCTTGGGTAATATTGCTTCTCTCCATTTTAAATGGCCTGCACTTGTTGCCATGATCATTTCCTAGTTTAGTATTTTAATATTTTACTAGTGTTCCATATTTTGTTTTCTTATGGCTTCATGTGTTCTCACAAGTTACAGGTGAGGTGAACTCTAAGTGTATGCCTAAAGTGGATATTCTGGATATCAAATGCCTGAGAAAGGAAGCGGGCCAGTGTTTTAACCATTTGGACAGATCCATGATATTTTCAGGAGTGTTCCACTTTTTGGATCACAAACTTGTAGGCAGTGGAATAGAGTGAGCTACTGAATTTGTCCAGTATAAAGCAGCTAGTGTGCTTTGGGGGGGGGGGGGGGGGGTGCGAGGTTGAAGATTGTTTTATTTGGCCTTTCCGATCAAAAAGGTGTTCTGCTGACACTGCACAGGCTTCTGTATTAGGCCTGTTTTTTTTAAATTAAAGTTTACAGGGGAATAAGGTGATTATTATCATTAGTTTTTGGACAAAGGAAATGCTTGGCAATTGTATTGCAAAACACAGAACAGAGACAAAAATATCCATTATACCCTTCTCTCTATTCCCCATGTCACAGTCCAGAAAATGACAGATCTCTGGCTGAAAATGTACTTACTTTTCTAAGAAATTAGTATCTGTTGGGAAGTGGTTGGGACACGTTTCTAAAGCAGAACCTTCAATTAATGCTTTATACTGTGTTTTCTTTATGTATTTTAAGGTGAGCACAATTCTAAAGTATTTGCACACTTGGGTGATGGAGACTTCACTGTAAAGATCAAAACAGATGATGAAGAATATAATATAGAGGTAATGTTTGCTTTACATTTCTTTTTAATAGTTTGACCTTTCGTAAGGAAAAAATAATATTCATTTTGTCTGGCTACTTCGTTTTGAACAAATGGATCTTATCCCCTCCTACCAGCAGATGGAGGTGGAGGAAAACTGATCTTTTACAGTGAACTGACCAATATATCCTGCTATTGCTCAGTGGAAAACTGCAGTATTTTCTCTATCTCTAGCAGATGGTAGGTTGTTCTGACTGATGCTTGTGGTCCTTGTCCTAGCTCTCCGCATTGCTGGTTTAGGCTCAACCTTGCTATGTGACCAAACAGCCACTCCCAGGTGCTCCGGTCTTTAGACTGGACCTGGCTGAATGCATAGCTTGACTTTACTGCTCCCAGTCACACTTTTTAATGTCTACTGGGTGACCATTGGCTCAACCATGCTGGGCCCAACCAGAGGTGTTCAGGTCCCCAGGTCCCTATCCTCTGCTCCTTGTAGCCTGTATACCCTGTTTGGGTGTTTTCCCGGGGCTCTTCCTGCAACTCCCAGGCAAAGAAAAGAAGGGAAAAAACCCAAATTGTCCTGCCTTTGTTGGGCAATAAAGCTAAATGAGTTAAAAAACAAAAAAACCCCACATCTGCTGTGAGCAGCGGAATAATGGAGATGCCTGAGCCAAGGCTGAAAAGTCAGCCTGAGCATTCAGGTAGGCCTGCATGCGCTAGCTATTTGGCTGATCATGCCTGCAGGCAGACACTCTCCAATCTGCAAGAGCTGGTAGCTTAATACAATTGTTGGCTTGTCTGCCCCTCTTGAGACAGACCCTTTTCCAACTTTAGAAACGGACCTTGGAAGAACCCTGGGCCATTTTGTCCTCTGCTTCTTCTCTCCTGCTGCAGCTGCTATGCTTCTACTGCCCTCTTGTAGGGGCCCCCAAAGCATTTTCTGCTTCATAAGGCCCTCACCTGTGTGATGCTAGGGGAGTGGGAGTCCTCGGAGGGGCTCTCCGTGAGGCCAGGACTTTGAACCCTCTATATACATTTGCCCCCGAGGAGGTGGATCGGTACTGGGTGTATCCCAAAGTGGACATACTGGTCTTGCTGGTTGCTAAGAAGATTGCTGTTCCCGTGCAAGGGGGCGCTGCCCTCCAGGACCTTTACAGCAACCAGGTGGAGCAAGAGTTCAAGCTGTCCTTTTTGCTTTGGCTCTTCTGGTGTCGAAGCTGTCATCTTTGGGGGCTACATGGCACGTACTATGCTATGTTGGCTGCTGCAGCTGCCAGAGACCCCAGAGGTCTCTCATCTGGAGCCTGGGGCAGCCTTCCTGGCGGAGATCCTTTATGACTTTGTGTGGCTTTCCTCCCAGTTCGTGGCCACTTCTGTGGTTGGCCTCACCGGCTGTGGTTGCATCATTGGGCCACAAATGCAGCTTGTTAGAAGCTCCTCAGATTGGATTGAGGGTTCCAGAAAAATAAGCCCCACCATCAAAATATGGCCCAATCATTTATATGGGAGCAGGAGTTGCAGCTATTTTAGCATAGAAACTTGCATACAGTGAAACAGCAGTTAGGCCCAGCTCTTTCAAAATGCCTCTCTCTGTTTTCTACGCTCCCAAACTGGCCTACCCCCCTCCTCCCAGAACTAACCACCTGCAACTGCTCCTCTGTCCCACCTCCTTACTCTGCCCCTACAATTATCCCACCATCCCACAAATCAACTCAACCATAAAAAACCACAACCTGTAAGTGCTTCATCCCCAAAACTACCCTGACTGCATCAACCTCCAAAACCACCCCATCCTTAAACTGCTCCACTCCCAAAAAGTATCTCACAACTCACCCATCCCTAAAAGCTACCTCTTATAACTGCCCCATTCCTAAAAACTATTGCCCTTGCAACTTCACCACCACCCTACAAATTGCTTCTACTTAAAAAAAAAAAAAAAAAAAAAAGACTACTACTCCCTGCAAGCTGTTGCCAAGAGTGTGCTTGAATAATTGGTCTGTAACAATTCATCATAAAAGGGATATGATTTATAATTTAAAAAAATGTACTGATAAAAATCTAAAGTCATTCTAGGATTAGTACATTCAGGCACTTAAAACAACAATCTGTTCTGTTGGAAATGGCTACTGAGATTGGCAATAAATATAGTAACATAGTAAATGATGGCAGATAAAGACCTGAATGGTCCATCCAGTCTGCCCAACAAGATAAACTCATTTTACATGGCATGTGATACTCAGGGCACAGACCATAAAAGTCTGCCCAGCACTGTTCTTGTACTAAATGTTCTGAAGCTAACGTCGAAGCCTTTTAACATTTACACTCCAGCCCATCCCTATCCATTCAGTTACGATCAGGGCGTAGACCGTAGAAGTCTGCCCAGCACCGGTTTTGCTTCCCAATTACCGGTGTCGCCACCCAATCTCCGCCAGGATTCTGTGGATCCATTCCTTCTAAACAGGATTCCATCTCTGCTGTTTTGCAGTCCTTTGTTCTTTGCTAGAAGCAGCTAGTTAGGTGTTCACAAAAGATATCGTCTTGCTTATTGTACAGCGCTGCGTAACCCTAGTAGCGCTTTAGAAATGTTAAGTAGTAGTAGTAGTTATTCCTAAGCCAAAACTTGTTAAACGAGGCCCTAAATATTTTGAGGTGTTACTAAGATCGTCCTTCCAGGTACATGAAATATACTTTGAAAGGGGTAATGAGAAGATAATATATTGTGCTCAAATATATTTTTAATTGGTTTAGACTGTAATAATTTTTCCCCAAGTCTGAGATTGGTAACACAACTATCTGCACCTCACAATGTTTGCTTCACCTGGCTAATTCCAGGCTACTGAGACAATATACATATTTTTATAAAAACTGAAATCCATATTCTATTTACAATAAACTAATTTTATCTTGTTCTGCATCCTACCTGACATTGCATAGGCACCCTGCCTGCTCCACTTCAGTCATAAAAGTTTAGTTTATAATCAGGTGGTAGGGATGAGGTTTGAGTTCTGGAATTGGAGTAATTTGTTAAAACTACAACCCTGAAACTGCCTTGTCACTGGCTTCAAGATAAATAGCCATAATAGAGATATAGTTTCTTAAAAAGAAAGGCAAGATAAATACAAGTCCTTAATGTAAAACTTCAAGGACTTAAACATCTAAAGCAATATCTCTTCTTTCTTGTATTTTTGTTAGCCAGACCCAACCCTTTACCTCTGCATGAAGATACTTGCATGCCCTAACCTAGCTGTTTCAAGATATGAATGTGAATAAATGATCCACTCTGATTCTGTTTTACTTTTAGCCTCTTTGGAGGTTTGTTGACAATGCCCGGGATAAACGAATATTGGTGTATCGATCTGAAGACATTAAGAACCATGGACATTTGAGGTCCTCAAAAGTATGTGGCTATGTAAAATCTGAAGATGAGAATTTTCAAAATGAGGGTGCTGAATCCATTGTATCAGGTACATGTTTGCACAAATATATTAATCAGGGAAATGCATGTCTCTTGTTGTATATAAATTGAGAAAAAGATCCAAGTCAGTATAAGTCATTCATTTAATGGGTTCATTTATTGGGCATCAAGTAGTGGTGATTTGAATTATTCTTCTCAATGTGCATCACTTTGTACGTCTACATTCAATTTCATCTGTCATTTAGATGCCCAGTCTTCCAATGTCATGAGGTTCTCCTGCAATTTCTTACAGTCTGCATGCAATTTATCAACTTTGTGTAGTTTTGTGTCTACTGCAAATTAATCACCTCCCTCATTGTCCGTATTTCTAGATCATGTATAAATGTTAAAAATCACCAGACCCAGACTTATAACACAGTACATTTGCACATGTACTGTTCTATAAGTCTGAAAAGTCTTAATAAAAATAAAGATTTTAAGAAATCACCAGTCCCAGTACAGATCCCTGGGGCACTCCACTTATTCACCTTCTTCTGTTAAGAGAATTGGTCATTGAACTCTACCCTCTGTTTTGAATCTTTAAATCGGTTCCCAATCCACAACAGAACATTGCCTCTTATCCCATGGCTTTTTAATTTTCTCAAGAGCTTTTCTGAAAATCTAGGTACACTAAATCAACTGGCTTACCTTTATCCACATGTTTATGCATACCTTCAAAATATGTAGCAAACTAGTGAGGCAAGATTTCCCTTGGCTGAATCCATGTTGACTCTGTCCCATTAAACCACATTTCTCTTTGTGTTTGGTAATTTTATTCTATATAATAGTTTCTATCATTTTGTCTAGCCCAGTATCCTGTTTCCAACATTGGCCAATCCAGGTCACCGGTACCTGGCAGAAACCCAAATAGTAGCAAAATTCCATTCTGTCAATCCCAGAGCTAGCAGTGGCTTTTCCCATTTCTATTGCAATAGAAGAATATGGACATTTTCTCCAGGAACTTGTCCATACCTTTTTTTTTTTAAAACCACAGAAAAGCGATGTATCAAATCCCGTTCCCTTCCCCCTCTCTCTTTCTCTCTGTTATGGCCTTGCCCTCCCAGAATTCATCACAGGCTTCTTCTAATATTCCTGAAAAAGGTTATTACTAGGAGTTTTGTCTCTGCAGCAAGTTTCTTTTCAAATTTTTTTAGCCTTCGTTATCAGTGCTTTCAATCTAACTTACTAGTGCTTATGCCGTTTCCTGTTTTCTTCATTCAGATCCTTTTCCTATTTTTTTGAAAGATGTTGGCAGCTGGGGTTTTGAGCACTGGATACTCGTCTCGAGACTTAAAAGGATATACCTTGAAAAAGCCCTGACGGCGAAACACGTGTTGGTGTATTGCCCTATTTTCTGAGCTTCATAGAAACTGATACAAGCCGATATACTATCGTACCTCTCGGCTGATATGAACTATTAAGAAATCAAAAAGAAAAAAAAAAAAAAAATATATATATATATTTAACCTAAGAAAAATGGATATATCTTAAGAAACCACGCATAAAAGAGTGTGATGGTGATTAATGTATCTTTGGGTCCACTTTTGAAAATCTGAAGAGATAACATTCAGTAATAATTATTGAGCAGTATATTCTTTATGATTATATTACTGACAAATTTGGAATACGATTAAGGGCATTATTTTGAAGCTTCATTTTTTTTAACCTTATTGGCTATTTGCTGTTCTTTGTACCTCTTTTAATATATGAAATACATCTGGTCTGGGCTTCCAAGAAGGTATTTTTTAACGATGTCCATACCCGATTTAAAGCCCTAACCTCAGTTTGCTGGGATAATGTGGGGTATAAATAAATCTTTGCAGCTGGTTCTCTTAGCTTTTTTTTTTTTCTTTTAGAACCATTTCCCTCATTTTATCATAGTTCCCCTTTCAAAAGTTAAATGTCACAACAACAGAATTCACTCCAGTCATTAACTCAAGTTAATTCTTGCACCAAGTCCTGCACTCCTCTAAAGACTAGATCTAAAATAGCTCCCCCTCATGTCTGTTCCTGGACCATTGCTCCATGTCGCAGTCATTTATTTCGCCTAAGAATTTTATCTCCCTCATGTTTCCTGATGTGACCTTTATCTAGTCAATATTGGGATAATTGAAATCAAAGAAAACCCAAAAAGATATGCACAACTCTCAGAATGTGTTGGAAAGTTTCTCCCTCATATATTATTGCTATATAGAAGTCTAGTGTTGCACCCTAAAAAAAGACCTCACAAAAAATGCTCATTTAAATGTTATATCTCATAACAGAGCATCTCTTGTCTTTGGTCAGAAAAGGTTTCCACTCATCATGTGCATATAACAAAATAACCTAAAAGACAATGCAAAGCAGACAATAGAGATCCATCCAGTACAAAAATGAGAAGTAATATGAGGTCCCTACAACAATTTGAGGGCCCTGTTTACTAAGCAGTGCTATAGGCGTGCTAATGTGTTTAGCACATGCTAACGCTAGAGATGCCCATAAGAATATTTGGGTGTCTCTAGCTTTTAGCGTGCACTAAAAACACTAGTTCACCTTAGTAAATAGGGCCCTGACTGTATAAATATTTGTAAAATTGCCAAAATACTTAGCTGCATATGTTGATTGTCAACTAAGAGTGACCAAAATGATTAAGGGGGTGGAACACTTCTTGTATGAGAGGTTTGCTTTTGTCAAAGCTCCCTTTTGGACCTCCACCAGTGTTATGGGATCTCAACGTCGTTCTCACATAGCTGATGAAAGCTCCTTTTGAGCCACTGAATTCCTGCCATCTGAAGTTCTTGATCTGGAAGGTCATTTTTTTGGTGGCTGTTACTTCAGCTCATAGAGTTAGGGAGCTTCAGGCCATAGTGGTGGATGTACCTTATACTAAGTTTCATCACAACAGAGTAGTCTTCCGCACTCACCCTAAGTTCCTGCCAAAAGTGGTGTCAGGATTCCATCTGAACCAGTCGATTGTCTTGCCAACATTCTTACCCCGACCTCATGCCCATCCTGGCAAAAGAAGCTTGTACACCTTGGATTGCAAGAGAGCATTGGCCTACTACATGGAGCGGACCAGGCCCCACAGAAAGTCCAACCAACTTTTTATTTCTTTTGATCCTAACAAGATGGGGGTTGCCATCATGGAATGCACCATTTCTAATTGGCTGGAAGATTGCATTTCCTTCACTTATGCCCAGGCTGGGCTGACCCTAGAGAGTCATGACTCATAATGTCAGAGCCATGGCTGTGTCAGCAGTCCACTTGTGGCCATCCTCCATTGAAGAAATTAGCAAGGCTGTGACGTGGTCTTCAGTCCACACATTCACATCACACTGCTGCCTTGAGGAGGATACTTGACGCGACAGTCGGTTTGGACAGACAGTGTTGCAGAATCTGTTTGGGGTCTAGAATCCAACTCCGCCCCCCAGGCCCGTTTTATTCTGTTCCAAGCTACACTCTCATTCAGATTGTATATCATTTCAGATTAATCTGTGCTATGTCCTCGCTGTTGTGAGGTCCAATTGACCAATGTTTGTTGTTTTTTGGTGAGAATACCTGCTATAGATACATATCTTTGATTTCGTGCCCAATTATTGGTGCTAATTTATTCAATTAAATTGTGTGCGCACCCAAATTTGTGCACACAATTTTGATCACCATATATAGAATTAGGCCAACTATGTCTCATTGTTGTGCTGGATGGATCCTGTGTCTGATTTGAATTGTCTTTTTGTTTATTTTGCTATATACACAATGAGGAGTTTTTTTTCAAACCGATCATGGAGAGACTCTGGTTATGAGAGAAAATATTTAGTGGTAAGTGAGCATTTTTCTCCCCTTTTTTGGGTGCAACACTAGACATTTATATAGTAATATATGAAGGAGAGTTGTGTGTATTTTGGGGTTTTGGTTTTCTTAGCTCTCCCTTTTTTCTAGTTATTGTTGGTAAAGCAAAGATACTTACATGTAGCAGGTATTCTCGAAAAACAGCAGGCCTTATATTCTCACATATGGGTAACGCGATCCGCGTTGCCCGGTCCGGAGCTTGTGACAAGTTTTTACAAAGCTCTTTGGAGCACAAGTTGCTCTCCATCATGCATGGATAAAGTGCCTTCCTGCCTACTTTGGGAGCGTGGGACCACCAGCAGTGTCGTTCCTAGCCTGTTCGCCACACACGGCGGGTCGCCGCTGCCCCCCCAAAAGCACATCACCAGACCTTTCCCCCAGCAAGGAGGTGTGCGGAGCAGGTGTGTGGCTGTTGACTGTGCCTGTCCCCATCCCCGGAACAGGAAGTAATATTAGAAGGGGCAGGGGACCTGCAGAGCTGACAGCTGTGCACCCCCTTGCTGCCTGCACCCAGGGCTGACCACCCTGCTCTTGGTACGCAACTGACCACCAGTACAATAATAGAGCTTAAAAGAAAAGAAGAGACAACTCCAAGAGGGGGTGGGAGAGTCTGTGAGAATATAAGGCTTGCTGTCCTTAGAGAATATCTGCTACAGGGAAATTGAGGAGGCCTATGATATAGGAATTCCTAGGTTTGGTAAATCCTGTACTAAATTGGTTCAGGGAATTTTTAAGTAATCGATCTTACTGTGTTTGGAAAAGTGGAGTTATGCCAAATAACTTGCGTTCTACTTGCAGGGTGCTCCATGGTTCCCCGCTGTCTCTCCCATGTTATATAATCTTTTTATGAACTCTTTTGGATCTATTTCTCTTTGTGGTGGAGAGCACCCATTTTCTTATGCGGATGATATCTTGATGGTTAGTACCAGTAAGTTCCACCTTGGACGATGCTTTTATTAGAATCTCTCATTGTGTGGATAAAATTCAGCAGTGAGCTTTAGAAAGTTTGCTCAAATTAAATCCAGATAAAACTAAAGTGTTATGGTTATAGTTTTCTAATGCTCCTTTGTCTATTCCTGCTACAGTTCTGTTGGGTTAAATGGACAGTATTCTCAATGGAGAAGGGTAGTTAGTGGGGTTCCCCAGGGCTCTGTGCTGGGGCCACTGCTTTTTAACATTATTTATAAATGACCTAGAGATGGGAGTAACTAGTGAGGTAATTAAATTTGCTGATGACACAACGTTATTCCAAGTCTTTAATTCGCGGGAGGATTGTGAAAAATTACAAGAGGACCTTACAAGACTGGGCGTCTAAATGGCAGATCACGTTTAATGTGAGCTAGTGCAAAGTGATGCATGTGGGAAAGAGGAGCCCGAATTATAGCTACGTCATGCAAGGTTCCACGTTAGGAGTCACGGACCAAGAAAGGGATCTAGGTGTTGTCGTTGATGATACTTTGAAACCTTCTGCTCAGTGTGCTGCTGCGGCTAAGAAAGCAAATAGAATGTTAGGTATTATTAGGAAAGGAATGGAAAACAAAAATGAGGATGTTATAATGCCTTTGTATCGCGCCATGGTGCGACTGCACCTTGAATATTGTGTTCAATTCTGGTCGCCGCATCTCAAAAAAGATATAGTGGAATTAGAAAAGGTGCAGAGAAGGGTGACGAAAATGATAAAGGGGATGGGACGACTTCCCTATGAGGAAAGGCTAAAGTGGCTAGGGCTCTTCAGCTTGGAGAAAAGGCAGCTGAGGGGAGATATGATAGTCTATAAAATAATGAGTGGAGTTGAACGGGTAGATGTGAAGCGTCTGTTCACGCTTTCCAAAAATACTAGGACTAGGGGGCATGCGAATCAGAGAAAATGTTTCTTCACTCAACGCATAATTAAACTCTGGAATTCGTTGCCAGAGAATGTGGTAAATGCGGTTAGCTTAGCGGAGTTTAAAAAAGGTTTGGACAGCTTCCTAAAGGAAAAGTCCATAGACCGTTATTAAATGAACTTGGGGAAAATCCACTATTTCTGGGATAAGCAGTATAAAATGTTTTGTACATTTTTGGGATCTTGCCGGGTACTTGTGACCTGGATTGGCCACTATTGGAAACAGGATGCTGGGCTTGATGGACCTTTGGTCTTTCCCAGTGTGGTAATACTTATGTACTTGTGTCAAGTGGTAAAAGTTTAAAGGTGGATAAGGAGTCCAGAGTTTTGGGAGTAATCCTGGATTCTTCATTTACATTTCAGTCGCAGGTTAATAGCCTGTGGAAACAAACGTTTTATCGTGTGCAACAATTATGCATGATTAGTTCTTTTTTTTTTTTTTGAGCCACATTTTGCATTATTGGTCCAAATGTTGTTGTTGTCCCACTTGGACTATTGTAATTCTCTCTTTATGGATTGAATGTCAAACTTCTTAACAAATTACAATTCAAAATACAGCAGTACATTTAGTTTTTAATTTGAAAAAATGCAATAGCATTTCTGTGCATGTGAAGTGACTTCATTGGCTCCCTCTTAAAGCACACATTATTTTTAAGACTGTTTGTATAGTTTTCCATGTATTGTGTGGTAGCACTTCAGAGCTGTTAATTCAGTTTTTTTTTCGGACTCTTTTTTTTTTTTTTTTTTTTAATTATTTTCTTCTCAGGTATGTGATGGGTTGTAATAAAAATTAACTGCATTTAGAGGTGAACATAACATAAGAATATAAGAATACTGGGCCAGACCAATGGTCCATCTAGCCCAGTATGCTGTTTCCAACAGTGACCAACTAGGTCACAAGTACTTGTCAGAAACCCAAGTTGTGGCAGCATTCCATGCTTATAAATCCCAGGGCAAGCAGTTGCTTCCCCATGTCTGTTTCAATAGCAGACTATAGACTTTTCCTCCAGGAACTTGTCCAAACCTTTTTTAAATCCAGATATGGTAACCGCTGTTACCGTATCCTCCTGCAAATAGTTATAGAGCTTAACTATTCAATGAGTAAAAAAATATTTCCTTCTGTTTTTCTTAAAGTATTTCCATTCAACTTCCTTGAGTGTCCCCTAGTCTTTGTACTTTTGGAACGAGTGAAAAATCGATTTACTTCTACTCATTCTACACCACTCAGGATTTTGTAGACCTCGGTCATATCGCCCCTTAACTGTCTCTTTTCCAAGCTGAAGAGCCCTAGCCTTTCCTCATATGAGAGGCGTTCCATCCCCTTTATCATTTTGGTCGCTCTTCTTTGATCCTTTTTTAATTCTGCTATATCTTTTTTTGAGATACAGTGACCAGAACTGAACGCAATGCTCAAGATTTGGTTGCACCATGGAGTGATACAGAGGCATTATAGTATTTTCGGTCTTATTCACCATCCCTTTCCTAATAATTCCTAGCATCCTGTTTGCTTTTTTGGCCGCTGCGTCACACTGAGCAGAAGATTTTAGCGTATTATCTACAACGACACCCAGATCTTTTTCTTGAGCGCTGACCCCCAAGGTGGACCCTAACATCAGGTAACTATGATTCGGATTATTCTTTCCAATGTGCATCACCTTGCATTTGTCCACATTAAATTTCATCTGCCATCTGAAAGCCCAGTCTTCCAATTTCCTAAGGTCTTCCTGCAATATTTCACAGTCCGCACATGTTTTAACAACCTTGAATAGTTTTTTGTCATCTGCAAATTTAATCACTTCACGTGTCGTTCCGATTTTCCATATCATTTATAAATATGTTAAATAGCACCGCAGTACAGATCCCTGTGGCACTCCACTGTTCACCTTCCTCCATTGAGAGAAATTAATATTTCTACCCTCTGTTTTCTGTCCGATAACCAATTCCTAATCCAGAACCTTGCCTCCTATCCAGTGGTGTGTTGGAAAATGTTTAACAGGCTTTCTCTCTGGTCATAGCCAACCCTGCAGTTTGGAGGAGCAACGCATTCCTCTCTCTCCCCCTCCCTCCATGCGGGCATGCTAGGCATACCTTTGCTGGCAGGGAGGCTGGGCCCCACCAACCAAATAAATGGACTACTGCCACTCCCTGCTGCTTGTTTCTGGCTCTGAGCAACATGCCAGGAATTCTCACGCATACTTGCGCTATCGGAGTGAAGAGAGTGTTTGAACGGCGTTCATGTTACCACTCCTTTTTGTTTATTCAATTGAGCTGTTTTTTTTCAACATATGTTAGAAGATCAATGGTTGCAGTTTTCTGTACATTTGTTTTCATCAATACATATTCACCATATTTTGGCAGTAAAATATCATTGTGTAGCCCCTGAAGCAGCCCTGTTGGGCGAAACACGGCCTGTGTCGGGCTGATCTGTACATTAGATTTACAATAATAAACTATTGTTTGTCTTATATCGATCTGCTTTGTCATTTTTCCATTTCTGTAGTTTTTGCAATTACATTTAAAGCGATTTACATAGTATATACAGGTACTTTTTTGTACCTGGGACAATGGAGGGTTTTGCCCAGACTCACAAGGAGCTGCAGTGGGAATTGACCCTAGTTCTCCAGGATCAAAGTCAGCACTAACCACTAGACTACTCTTCCTTCTCTAAGGACTCAGTGGTGCCGAAAAAGGGGCAAAGCACCAGAAAAAAAAAGAAGGGAAGAACCCAACTGAAGCTCAGGCCTAAATGGAGCCTACAGAGTGCGGTAAAATAAAGAGAACTTAAAAAGGGGAAAATAAATTAAAAATGTAAAGGAGAACAAAAATAAAACAAACTAAAGAAAGAAACCTGGCAGACACAAAAAAAAGCTCTCGAAGAAAACTGAACCTGCAGCTGTGAGAAGAGAAAAATGCATCCACTCCTCACCACATAAAAAAAAACAGCTGGTGGTCCTGCGCTATTGTGGTTTGCGTGGTGGAGCACGACTCACTGTCCAAAGAGCTCTGTTGTCATAAGCTCTGGACTGGGCAACGCAGCTTGCTAGCTTTCCTAATTTCTGATATGTCATCATCTGTTCATTCTGGCCTGGTGGACAATAGTATGGCAATAATAAAAAGAGCTACAGGAGATGAATCAGAATCACTATACCAGGCAGTATAGCCCCTCCTGTAATAACAACACTAGAGAGACTGCCAAGCAAGCAGGATCTCAGAGCTAAATGCCTCCACTAGAACCCCCATTCAAATAGGGGGCTACAGCTGACTTATCCATAGGTCCTCAATGATTCCATTTCAAAACTTCACAGGCAAAAAAAACTCCACACACACAAAAAATTTACAGTACAACCTTACCATTGTTCTCTTCCCTTCCACGCATAGAATTTCTATCCATAGGATTTCCATGTTATCTGTTTGATGAATTTTTATTTTGTTAGTCAGTAGTACCCTCTTTAATATGTAGCATCACCACCCCCTCTGGTTTTGATCCAGCTTGTCATTGCAATATAATTTATACCCTGGTAACAGTGTTCCATTGGTTGTCCTCCTTCCACCAGATCTCTGAGATGCCTATTATATCTAGCTCTCTAGTTTTTTATACTCACTCTCTCATCTTATTTTTTAGGCTTCTAGCATTTGTATACAGACATTTCAAATTCTGTTTTGTTTGTATCTACAAACTGCTTTGCAGTTAAGGGGAATAATTTGCAATCTGTGCGCTCACCTTAAAAAGCTCCTGACTTTCATTTTTGTTGCGATCTTTCTATTGGGATTCTGTGTCTGAAAGTAGGTGTAAATACGAGTACATGAATTGCCTGGGATAATTTTCAAAATAGAAGTGTATGTTTTCATTTTGAAAAATTTCTGGTAGCAGCAGAGGTAGAATTGTGTGTACATTATTTATACATGAACTTATTTTACAAAATTACTGCACAGCGTCTGCTCTGTCCATTTGGCCAGCTCCTTTTTTTTTTTTTTTTTTTAAACGAGCAATTAGGAAATACATCATTTCTGTAACGGTGCAGGCAGTAATCTCCTCTCCAAGTATAGTGCATCTCTTTCCCAGCACTTTGCACTTTTTGCCTGAAGATGTCTTAAATGCCTTAATGTTTAATAGTTTGCCCTGCAAGGTCATTCCACCCTACCTACCATGCGGTTTCTGATGTTTGGTTCTGCTCTCCCAGGCTTGTTAGCATGCAGTGCAGCAACCTTTTGTGGTCAAGAAAACAGGATGTGACTCATTCACCATTGCTTTTGAAACCATGGCTGTTTTCCTAAAGCATATCATGCTAAGTACATGTAAGTACATAAGTATTGCCATACTGGAACAGACTGAAGGTCCATTAAGCCCAGCATCCTGTTTCCAACAGTGGCCAATCCAGGCCACAAGTACCTGGCAAGATCCCAAAACAGTACAATACATTTTATGCTGCTTATTCTAGAAATGAGCAGTGGATTCACCCCAAGTCCATTTTAATAATGGTTTATGGACTTTTCTTTTAGGAAGTCTTTTTAAAATCCTGCTATGGTAACTGCTTTTCTACATTCTCTGGCAACGAATTCCAGAGTTTAATTACACGTTGAGTGAAGAAATGTTTTATCCGATTCATTTTAAATTGACTACTTTGTAGCTTCAGTGCGTGCCCCCTGGTACTAATATTTTTGGAAGGAGTAAGCAAGTGATTCACATCTACTTCTTCCACTCCACCCATTATTTTATAGATCTCTATCATATCTCCCCTCAGCCATCTTTTCTCCGAGCTGAAGAGCCCTAGCCACTTTAACCTTTCCTCATAGGGAAGTCATCCCATCCCCTTTATCATTTTTGTTGCCCTTCTCTGTACCTTTTCTAATTCCACTATATCTTTTGAGATGCAATGACCAGAATTAAACACAATATTCAAGGTGTTGTTGCACCACGGAGCGATACAAAGGTATTGTGCCGTCCTTGTTTTTTATTTTCCATTCCTTTCCTAATAATACCTAACATTGTATTTGCTTTCTTAGCCGCCACCACACACTGAGCAGAGGGTTTCAGAGTATCAACGATGATGCCTAGATCCCTTTCCTGGTCGATGACTCCTAACGTGGAACCTTGCATTATGTAGTTATAACTAGAGTTCCTCTTTCCCACATGCATCACTTTGCACTTGCTCACATTAAACGTCATCTGCCATTTAGATGCCCAGTCTCTTAAGGTCCTCTTGTAATTTTTCACAATCCTCTTGCATCACTATACTGGGACAGACCAAAAGTCCATGATGTCCAGTAGTCTGTTTCCAACAGTGGCCAATCCAAGTCACTGGTACTTGGCAGGATCAGAAAAGAGCAAAGCAGATTTTATTCTGTTTATCCCACGAATAAGCAGTGGATTTTCCCAAACCAATCTTAATAATGGTTTATGGACTTTTCTTTTAGGAGTGGAACTTATCCAAACCTTTTTTAAAATCCTGCTAAGCTAACTGCTTTTACTACATTCTCTGGCAGTGAATTCCAGAGTTTAATTGCATGCTGAGTGAAGAAATATTTTCTCCAATTTAAACTTAGCTTCATTGTGTGCTCCCTAATCTTTGTATGTTTGAAAAAAGAAAACAAGCTATTCACATCTACGCATTCCACTCAGTATTCTATAGACCTCTTATATCTCCCCTCAGCCATCTCTTCACCAAGCTGAAGACCCCTAGCCTCTTTCAGCCTTTCTTCATAGGGAAGCATCTCATCCACTTTCATTTTTTCACCCTTCTCGGTACCTTTTCTCTGTGGTGACCTTAGGAGAAAGAACTTCAAAAGGAGAAGAATAGTATGATCTTCTACTTTTCCTAAGATCTATAAACTTCACTTGCCCTATCAAGTAGTTCAGAGAGTCTCCAGTTAGAATTTAAAAAGAAATGCATGTAAATTTGAATAAAATTCTTGCTTCAATCAGCAACCAGTGTAACTTTAAATAGAACTGAGTAATTGATCATGCTTTCTTAACAAAAAAATTAATCTGACTTCTGTATTTTGTATCAATATAAATACCTAGTAATTTAATAATTCCTGATATTCTATTTGCTTTCTTAGCCACCTCTGTACATTAAGCAGAGGATTTCAACTAGAGCTGTTGAATGCTAAAAAATTTTAGCTCGATTAATCTTGCAGTTAAAATTTTTTATCTTAACTGGTCTAGTATTGCTGTACTTGCTTGGGTGGTGGGCAGCATCTACAATGCAAGCAGGTGGGGGTCACGTGATGGCAGCAGCCTGAGCGGACATCTAGCGGCTCAGCTCCTTTCTCCCCCCCCCCCCCCCCCACCTTCTTTAAACCTCTATTTTGCTGTGATTTTTTTTCCATGATGTAGCTCAGAAACCAACACTGAGGTAAAAGTTTACCATTGTGCAGCGAGACTTAATCTTCTAGTAGTCCAGGATTCCCGGATTTCCTAGGTATGCTGACTAAGCCTCCTTGGCCAGGATGGGAGAAGGCTGCACCCACTCCAAAAAAGATGGTGTCACCCCCACCACAGGATGGGCTTCAGCAATCTCTTTCTGATGACACCGTTCAAGTTTCCATGCGGCACCTATCGCAATTGCTGAAAGATAAGTTGGCAAAGCTGCACGTTAGCATGGAAGAAATAAAGGACTGTGTTGTCAGTCATGCAGTAAGGCTCCTACAAGTGGAAGAACGCATCTCCGCCCAGGAGGATCAGGTGGAAACAGGGAAGCTTGGATAAACACCAACAGACTGGACAGGAACCACACACTAGAACAGACTTGGCTTGGCTGGACTGGAACCACAAGCTGGAGCGGACTTGGCTGGACTGGAACCACAAGCTGGAGCGGACTTGGCTTGACTGGACTGGAACCACAAGCTGGAGCGGACTTGGCTTGACTGGACTGGAACCACGAGCTGGAGCGGACTTGGCTTGACTGGACTGGAACCACGAGCTGAAGCGGATTTGGCTTGGCTGGACTGGAACCAGATTGAAGTACTCAGGCAAGGCAGACACGAACAGGGAAGGGCTAAAGCTAAGGACAACCAGAGTGGAACAAGCAGGCAGGGAACTATAGCAGAAGATAGACAAATCAGGGGAACATTAAGGAACTGGAGCTAGGCAGAGCAGATATAGCAGCAGGGAACTAAAGTTAAAGACACACAGGGCTAAAACAGCAGGAGGAAAACTAGAACTGATAAAGAGCAAAACAGCAACAAACAATAAGGAACTGAAGCTAGGCAGAGCAGATACAGCAGCAAGGAACTAAAGTTAAAGACACACAAGGCTGAAATAGCAGGAGGGAAACTAGAACTGACAATGAGCAAAACAGCAACAAACTGTAAGGAACTGAAGCTAGGCAGAGCAGATATAGCAGCAAGGAACTAAAGTTAAAAACACACAAGGCAAAAGCAAACAGAAGAAACTAAAGCTAAGGACACACAAAGCAGATACTAGCAGAGCTAGAGCAGCAACAAACACTCTCAGACAAAAGCACATCTGAAGACCTCTGTTGCAAAGGCAATGCCTGAAAGTTCCCAGGTGCTTAATAAGGCAATTATAGATAATGTCACCGGTGAGGCTTGACAGCAGAACCACCGGGGCAAGTCTGGAAAGCAGGAACATCAGGACCGGAATGGAACCTGGAAGACATCTGGGAAACAGGAAAAAACAGTCCACAGCAACTACAGGACCCGGTCACCTGGAGGCAAGGTGAGTGTAGGCAAGGACTAAAGTCACAGTCGTGACAGTACCTCCCCCTCAAGGCTCTCCTGGTCCCCTCGGAAGGTTTGGGTCTCCAGGGATATCTTTGGTGGAACCTGCTGACAAGTTTAGGTGAATGGACAGGAACCACCGAACTGGAAGTTGATAGTAGGTCTGTGGGTGAAAGACAAGGCTGAATTTTGTTAATAGAGCGAGGTCTTGCATTTTGCACTAGGGTAGTACTACAAGCCATGGGCGGCCGCGGCCTGTCTTTGGGACCAGGAGCTCCCCTAGTAACAGGAATATCCTGAACCCTATACCCTGGATCCTGCTTTTCAGGCTTAGTATAAGAATGCAAGTCTTGAGGAGTCTTCTTAGAACCTCCATTGGAGGGGAGTTTAATCTTGGATATGGTGCGGGTTTCAACCTGAAGGTGTCCGGATGGGGGTGGAACACAAACGGTGGCCAGGGTCATCGCAGGAATATCAGAGTCTTGAGACTGTGAATCACTAATATCAGTCCATGCATCTGCATCTAGGTCCTGCGGCTCGCCAGCCGCACGGCAAGCCGTAGGAGCGAGACAATATTCTCTGCAAGACTTGCCCCAGTCCGTGATCTCACCACTTCCCCAGTCTAGAGTCGGATTGTATCTCTGTAGCCAAGATAACCCCAGCAAGGTGTTTTGCACTACTGTTTGGAGGACATATAGGGAAATATCTTCCTTGTGGTCACCAATACACAGGTGCACTGGAACCGTTTGTGTGCTTACGTGTCCTTGAGTGTTACCATAGACTGAGAGAAGCGGAATGGTCTTAGGTAACGCTTGTGTAGGAATGTTAAGTTGACAGACCAGGTATTCATTTATAAAATTTCCACCTGCCCCGGAATTCAAAAAGACTTCGGTATGCTCCTTTCTTTGGTCTAAATCAAGCACTGCTGGTAGTAACACTTGATTACAAAGTAAGCCATAAGATAAGCCTACTATGGTGCCTGCAGTCAGACTCTGATCCGAGGGTCCAGGTTTATTCGAGCACCGGTCAGCATAATGTCCTGTATTACCGCAATACAGACATAGATTAAAGGTTCGCCGCCTCTGCTTCTCTTGCATCGAGAGTGGAGTACGACCCAATTGCATAGTCTCTACCGGCTCTAAGGGAGGAGCCCCTCTAGGACTAGGATCCTGTGGTGTGTCCCGAAACGCACTCTCCTTATGCCCATCTTTTCTGTAGAGCGCCGTTTCTGATTGCGCTCCTGAAAACGAATGTCTGTCATATTACAGAGTCCAATCAGGTCATTTAGCCTGTTCGGGAGTTCCCGTCCGGCTAACTCATCCTTAATCTAGGGTGCCAACCCCTGCCAGAAGGTCGCCACCAAACTCTCGTTGTTCCAAGCCAGTTCAGATGCCAGAGTGCGGAATCTGATGGCAAAATCGCCCAGGGTCCGCTTTCCCTGCTTTAATCCCAGGAGTGCGGAAGCTGCAGAGGTAACCTTCCCTGGCTCTTCAAAGACTCGTTTAAATTGGTCCAGGAATCGAGGGAAATCATTAAGCACCGGGTCACCTCTTTCCCAAAGAGGAGAAGCCCATGCTAAAGCTTGACCGGACAGCAGAGAAATAATATAAGCTACCCGGGTTCTATCGGAGGCAAGGTGAGTTTAGGCATGGACTAAAGTCACAGTCGTGACACTGGAAGTGCAGGTACAAACCCTGGCAGACAAAGTAGAAGACCAGGAGAATCGAGGTCGCAGGAAAAACTTGCGCATTATCAGCATTCTAGAGGAGGTGCCCGATTCTGCACTTTTGGTTCTAGCTGAGCGCTGGCTCCCGCAAGCATTGGGGCTTCCCTCTGAAGAAGGCCCTGTGCACGTGGAGTGCATACATAGGATTGGAGTCCACAAGGATAGCGCTGGTCGACTGTGCCCAAACATTGTTTGTTTCCTGAATTATGCTGTCAAGGCCAAATTGTTTGATCTCTTTAAGAAGCAGTGTTCCTTGGATTATAAGAGGTCTCACCTGTTGTTATTTCAAGACTTCTCAGTTCAAGTTGTAGAGCAACGCAGGCTGCTGGCACTGTACTGTTCTCAACTGTTCTCAAGGGGCATCAGATTTGCTTTCCAGTATCTGGCTAAAGTTCGGATTGTCCATGACAGTGACTCTGACTAAAGCCAAGGAGCTGTGGGCCTTCGTAGACAAGCTACCTCAGGTGTAATGGTCTTTACACTTTGTTGGATTATTCCTACCTGGCACTGAATTGCTCACTGCCCTTTACTAAAGTGCTCATGAGGAGCTGATCCCTAAGGAGTTTGACAGATCTGGGTCAGATCTGGGATCTCAGTTCAATGCGTTGTCTTCAGCCTTCAGCATCTCCACAGTGAGGGATCAGGGCACCTGATGTTTCCAACGTCCGTCTCTCTTGTTCCTACAGATATGAACATTTCACGTTTCATTTTTTATTAATTGTTGGTGTTTCTGAGACCTTGAGACTTTGTGTGTGTGTGGGGGGGGGTAATACCCTGCTTTCTGGACCTAATTGGGATGCTGATAGTTTCCTCAGAGTTCTGTTGAGTCCTCTATTTGTGGCTATTTCATACAGTTGCTCTAATTGTGTGTGGGGGGAGGGGGAGGTAGCTTCTGTTTGTAGGTTTTTGTGGGGCTTGCACGGCTCTGGGGGGGATATGTGTTTGAGTAAGGTGGGGTGGAGGGTTTTGTGTGCAAGTCTGGGTTTGTGGTGGTTGTTCTTTGGGTTCATGCTGTGTTTCTGGTATGGGAGAGGGAGTAAGTGGGTTGGGATCTGAGAGGGGGGGAAATACTTGGGAGGGTGGTGGGGACTATGGGTAGTTGGACTAAGTAAGAGTGATGGGGATGGGTTGAATGGGAGACCTTTCGATTCCTGTGTCGTGGATAATTTGATAGCTTATTGCTTTGTAATGGTGGCTCTCTTACACCATTTGTTGAGGTGGTTTTGCTGGGAAGCCACTTTCAAGGATTCTTGTAGAGTTCATATTTTCTGTGTCATCATGTTTTGGTGGTGGGATGGGTATCCTGCGTGTGGCCACTTTAAATGTTTATGGCATTCACTTGCCAGTGAAATGTACAAAGATTCTTAGTTATAGCAACTGTGTGAAGGTGGATATCCTGTTGATTCAGGAGATGCACCTTTCCCACTCTGAGCATGCTAAGTTGAAGAAAACTTGGTTTGGGGACTTAGCCTTTGCCTTCTACAATAAGCAGAGAGATGTAGCTATTCTTATCAATAAGTCATTGGACTGCACCAGGCATAAAGTCATACAAGACCCGGAGGGGCGCTGTGTGGTTTGGTTAGGCGCTGTTCTAGGATCCAGGATGGCTCTCTGTTCAGTCTGTGCACCAAATGTGCACTCTCATAGGTTTTTCTCTGCGCTGCTAATGTCTTTGGCCCCATTGACTGATTATCAACTTGTAGTGGGGCGGGGATTTTAATGTTATTGCAGACCCGCTCATAGACCGTAAACCTCCAAAAGTCAGGGCGTAGAGAACGGAGGGGAAGGGTGTACATTTTTTGCTGCAGGAGTTGGGACTGTTGAATATCTGGCAGGTACTTCACCCTGATGACCATGACTACACCTTTTTACTCGCATGTGCACAAGGTTTATGCCCGGCTGGATTATATCTTATTCTCCCCATCTTTTTTTACCCCTGGCTCAGACAACAGGCATAGAAGCTGGCATAGTATCATACCATAGTATGGTATGGGGTGGATTTGGGTTTGTCTAGGGGGTGGAACTCCACTGGCTGGTGAATGAACCCTGCGCTGTACCAGGACGCCAACTTTTGTAGCTTTTTGGGGAAAGAGTGGAAGCATTTTTTACAAGGCAATGATCCCTCTGAGGTGGATCCCATAATGTTTTGTGAGGCGGGAAAGGCAGTGATGAGGGGGGTGATCATTGCGTATACTAGTCTTACATGCAGGGAGAGAGTAAAGGAACTCTTTGGGCTGCTCCAGTGACTTCAGGTGGCCCAAACTGCCGCTCTGCAAGGGAGAATGCTGCTAGCACTCGGGATAACTAGAGACAAATCAATGAGATTCTGAACCAGAGGGCCCTGCAGGATGTTCAG
Source organism: Microcaecilia unicolor (assembly GCF_901765095.1). Taxonomy (NCBI): domain Eukaryota; kingdom Metazoa; phylum Chordata; class Amphibia; order Gymnophiona; family Siphonopidae; genus Microcaecilia; species Microcaecilia unicolor. The sequence continues at coordinate 436,051,259 of NC_044033.1, forward strand.
CTCTATAAATATAACCTACATGGTGGGGAAACAAGACAGGCAAATTGCTGACCGCATTGGTCTGGAATCGGACTGCTAAATAACTCATTACGTGTATCAAATCCTGCTCCAGGGATTTGCTCACTAAGGAGGCAGAAATTCAGGAAGCTTTTGTTGATTTCTAAATTGCTATATTATTCAGGTCTTTGTGATGCAGCAGTGCGGGAGGCTTTTTTCCAGGGGCTTCAGTTGCGGGTTTTGACGTCAGAGTGGATGGCGAGCCTAAATGCCCCTATTCAAGGCATTGAAATCCAACAAGCGATTAAGAAACTAAAGTTAGTGAAGGCACCTGGGCCTGATGGTTTAGGCTCTGAATTTTACAAAATTTGGGGGATCCAGTTGATTGGCCCTTTTGAGGATTTGTGTCAGGTCTTGTATAATCCAACTCAGCCCACAGGTTCGCTGAATCATGGTACCATTGCAGTGTTGCCTAAACCTAGACGGGATTTAGGTCAGTTGGGCTCTTATTGTCCAATATCTTTACTAAATCAAGATATTAAGCTCTTTGCTAGTATTTTGGCCTCCAGGTTGGGCAAAGTGCTACCTTTTCTGGTTCATAAGGATCAGACAGGCTTTGATATGCTTCTACTAGCATTGAGGGCCCTGCATGCGGGGGAGGGGGGGGGGGGGTGGCTTCCTGGGGATGCAATTATTACTAGTCTAGATGCCAAAAAGTTGTTTGACAAAGTCTTCTGGAATCATCTTTTTTGGGTGCTTCCTCAATTCGGCATCATGAGTGAATTTTTGGCAGGAATATGGGCCCTGTACAGGAGTCCTACAGTGCAGATACTGATTAATGGGAGCTTAACCTCCGCATTTGTGTTGGAGAGGGGCACTCATCAGGGTTGCCCCTTGTCCTTTATGCTGTTTGTTCTTTTGTTAGAACTGCTGCCTAGTAAAATTTGCCAATCCTCTGAACTGGCTGGCATCCAGATTGGGCCGCACAAATATAAAATGAATCTTTTCACAGATGATATGCTGATATTTTTAGAACATGTATCTCAGGGGATCCCCATCTTGGTGGCTCTCATTCAGCAGTTTGGTACCTTTTCTGGCCTAAAGATTAACTTTGATAAATCGGTGGCAATGGCGTTATCTACCAACTGTAGCTGTCGGCAACTGCCGAATTTCCCTTTGGCCTGGTCTAAGGGTCAACTGAAGTATTTAAGGGTCTATCTCCATCTAGATGTGGGTATTATGTACAAGAAAAATGTGTGGGAGAAGTTGGAGGCCATTCAAAATATCTGTCATCGTTGGCGGGACCACCCTGTTTCCTCCTTTGGTCAAGTCGCTTTGGTTAAAATGGTTCTTCTTCCTAAGGTACTGTATCCTCTCCAGGTGATGCCTATTTGGATTACCCATAGGGATGAACTGTTCTACCGAGAGGTGGTTTCTTCTTTCTTTGAGGGGCTCGTAGAGCACGGATTGGCTATGATAAACTTATTCGGTATCTTAGTAAAAGGGGAGTAAACTTACCAGATCTCCGTCTTTATAACATAGCAGTGGCTCTTCTCTGGATTCATGAGCTCCATACTGGCCACTTTAAATTTGCACCTGAGTATGTGTGGAAGGATGATGTCTCCTCTTCCTCTGTGTTTAACATATTTCACTCTAGGAACAAATGGGTCTGGTTTTCTCCTTTCTTGCGTCTCCTGAAGTTGGCTTGGGACTGGTGGAGAACTTGGTTGGGGGGAGCGGGGGGACCTTCTCCCTTCTTAGAATTCCTGCGGAACCCAGATTTTGCTGCAAGCCGGGATAGATCTTTTTTTGAGATGTGGCTCAGGGGAGGTTGTAGGTATGTGGGTCAGGTGACTGCCTCGGGGCTGGGTCGTTGCCCTTCTTTCTCACAGTGTCAGACGGCTTGGAATATCCCGTAGAAATATTTCTTTTTGTATTTACAACCTCAACATTACTTTGCCTCTTTGAAGGGCCCCAATGGCACATATCTCTCTTTCACTACTTTGAACACTATTTTTTTGCAAATGCCTGCTAATCTGAATAAGCTTTCCATGTAGTACAGCCTAGGGAGAGAGCATAGACCTTCCCCTTTTTTTTACACAGCTGGCAGCAACGTGGAGTGCACATTTGAGTGTCAAAGTTTCTGTCACAGAGTTATCGCGTTGCTTCAGTTTAGCCTTCTGGATTATTCCTAATGTGGGTCTTCACAAGATCCTGTTTAAGCATTTGCACAATTCTTATATTACCAGAACCAAAGGCAAGGCCATGGGTCTTTGGGAATCTGATGCATGTGATAAATCTGGCTTGGGTACGGGGCTTCTTGGTACACCATTTTTTAGAATGTCCTTTGCTTCAGAGCTTCTGGCCCGGCATTATTGCCATCCTGGAAGAAGTCTTAGCTGACTTCTATGAGTGATCTTATGGGGTTCTGTTAATAGGCTCAAATGCTGCTGTAGTGGACCAGGGGCTCTCAGACTATCACTTCAAGTATTGGCTAAGAAAGTTATTCTTCAACGTTGGGTGGGATAATTTGCCCTGCTTTTTGAGCACTGGTATGCCAGTATGCTTAAGATGGTAGACTGGGAGTGCAGGAGTCCCTTCAGACAGTCCGCCCAGTTGTTGGTTTCTTTCGATCCCAGGAGAGTCTCTGCTCCAGCTCGTAGGACCTCTCTGGAATATTGTGGCTTGTGGAGGCGTTCCCTGGAGCGGCTACTTACATTGTCGCTTGTTACTGTTTTATAGCTCCTGGACATTGGAAGGGGGATGTGGATGGGAGGTGGTTGGGGTGTTTTTCTTCTCTTTCCTTTCCTTTGTAAGATAAAATACAGGTAAGACGCTTAACAGAGCTTCGATGGAACAGTTGGTTGTAATGTTTTGTGTTTTTTTGTTTCAGTGTCTTGCTTATTTTCTGCAGTACCGATTTTTGTGTTTGTACTACTTGTTAATAAAAAGATTTAAAAACAAAACACAATGCAATCAGGCTTCCTCTGCTGGCTCCGAGATACTTCCTGCAGCCATGCCCCACCTCCTGTGATGCGTCTTCCTGTTTCTGCAGTTGCAGGAAGGATCTTGGGGCCAGTGGAGGAAACCTGCTTGCATTGCAGGTGCTGCCTGCGACTCAGGCAAGCACAGTGAGCCCAGACCAAGATTAATCGCACAAAAATTAACTAGTTAATTGCATTAATTAACTCTATTAATTCACAGCCCTAGTTTCAATGTATCATGATTAGTGACACCTAAATCCTTTTTCTCACAGTAACTCCTAATGTGGAATCCAAATCATAGTTACCTGATGCTAGGGTCCACCTTGGGACTCAGCAACCAAGAAAAAGATCTAGGTGTCATTGTAGACAATATGCTGAAATCTTCTGCCCAGTGTGCAGCAGTGGCCAACAAAGCAAACAGGATGCTAGGAATTATTAGGAAATGGATGGTAAATAAGATCAAGAATATTATAATGCCTCTATCTTTCCAGGGTGTGACCTCAGTTTGAGTTTTGTGTTCAATTCTGGTTGCTGTATCTCAAAAAAGATATTGCGGAGTTAGAAAAGGTTCAAAGAAGAGTGGACAAAATGATAGAAGGGATGGAACTCCTCTCATATGTAGAAAGGCTTAAGAGGTTAGGGCTCTTCAGCTTGGAAAAAAGACAGCTGAGGGAGGATATGATTGAGATCTACAAAATCCTGAGTGGTGTAGAACAAGTAGAGTGAATACACTTTTTACTCTTTTTCAAAAAGTACAAAGACTAGGGGACACTCGAAGTTACATGGAAATACTTTAAAAACAAATACGAGGAAATATTTTTTCACTCATAACATAGTAAATGACGGCAGATAAAGACCTGAACGGTCCATCTAGTCTGCCCAACAAGATAAACTCATTTTACATGGTATGCAATACTTTATATATATATATATATATATATTTTTTTTTTTTTTTTTGTTACATTTGTACCCCGCACTTTCCCACTCATGGCAGGCTCAATGCGGCTTACATGGGGCAATGGAGGGTTAAGTGACTTGCCCAGAGTCACAAGGAGCTGCCTGTGCCTGAAGTGGGAATCAAACTCAGTTCCCGAGGACCAAAGTCCACCACCCTGACCACTAGGCCACTCCTCCACTGAGTTTGATTTGTCCCTGCCTTTCTCAGGGCACAGACTGTAGAAGTCTGGAACTTGTTGCTGGTGGATGTGGTAACAGTGGTTAGCGTATCTGAGTTTTAAATAGATTTGGACAAGCTCCTGGAAGAAAAGTCCATAGTCTACTATTGAGACAGACATGAGGGTAGCCACTGCTTGCCCTGGGATTTATAACATAGAATGTTGGCAGTATTTGGGTTTCTGCCAGGTACTTGTGACCTGGATTGGCCACTGTTGGAAACTGGATACTGGACTGGATGGATTATTGGTCTTATGTTAACCTTGCATTTTATAGCTATAATTTGAGCTTCTCTTCCCTACATGCATTACTTTGCACTTGTTCACATTAAATGTTATTTGCCATTTGAAAGCCCAGTCTCATAAGGTCCTCTTTCATGATCCTTTTGTGATTTAACAACTTTGAATAACTTTTTGTACCCTGCTTAGAATTTTTGGATAATGCGGTTTATAAATTTTGTAATAAGTAAATAAACTTTGTGTCATCTACAGATTTAATCGCCTAGCTCATTATTCCCATTTCCAGATGATTTATAATTATGTTAAAAAGCAATAATGCCAACACAGATCCCTGAGGAACCCCACGATTTATTCTTCTCCATTGAGAATATTGACAATTTAACATTACCATCTGTTTTCTATATTTTAACAGTTCTTGATCCACAGTAGAACCCTGCCTTCTATCCCATAACTTTTTAAATTACACAATATCGACAAGCTGACCTTTTATCCATATGTTTATTCACCCATTCAAAGAAATGAAGCAGATTGAGGCAAGATTTGCCTTGGCTAAATTCATGCTGGCTTTATAGCATTAATCCATGCCTGTGTACATACTCAGTAATTTTATTCTTTATCATAGTCTCTACCATTCCCTGGCACTGACATTAGGCTCACTGGTCTATAATTTCCAGGATCACTTCTGAAACCCTTTTTAAAAATTAGCATTACATTGGTCATCCTCCAATCTTCCGGTACCACCCTTGATTTTAAAGATAAATTACATATTACTGATAATAGCTCTGCAAGTTCATTTTTTAGTTCTGTCAGTATTGTAGGATGTATATTGTTCCAGGCGATTTGCTACTCTTCAGTTTGTCAAATTGTCCCATTACATCTTCCAGATTCATAGAGATTTGATTTGACTCCTCCAGCTTACCACCGTTAAAAATGTTTCTGGCTTGGGTATCTCCCCCACATCACACATCTTTCTCGGTGAAGACTATTTGCTCTCTTCATCCCTTCACTTCAAGTTGCTGTGAATGCAAATTCCCAAGACCCCACCATCCTGAGGAATAGCCTAATGGTTAGTGCAATGGCCTGAAAACTGGGTTTGATTCCCACTGCAGCTCTTTGTGACTCTAGGCAAGTCACTTAAACCCTCCACTTCCCAAGGTAGAAAATTAAGTATCTATATATATTATGTAAACCATTTTGTAACCACAGAAAGTTGGTATGTCAAATCCTAGCCCCTTCCCCTTTTCCTTTCCTTGCTTAATCTAATCTAATATGGTATTTTTAGTCCGCTTAATCTAATCTAATATGGTATTTTTAGTCCGCTTTTATCTGCAAAATCTTTGTTTTTATTTTTTGTTTTAGTGGGTGCAAGTGGAAAAATCATTATGGAACTGCAGATAGATAATAATCACATAACATTTTGATGCACAAAATTCAGTCCAGTGAACTTAAAATTAAAGATGGGCCAATCCATGATCAGAATCCTAAATCCTGCCCATTATCTAGGAACTCAACCTTTAACTAATATATATCAGGTCACAGAGGACAGTAAGAACAATTCTTGAAATTGAGAAAAATATTGGTGTCCCCTGTTCTTATGGGTGTACATCCGTGATCATGAAGTACAATATTTTTGATCCATGTCCACTTGTGTTATAAATTCGTGTTACAAGGATGTCAAGGTAATTTGCTCTTCCTTATTATGGTTGTAGGAGTTCATGCAAGCAGTGTACAAACAGCAGAATGAACCCAGTTTCATTGCTTCTACTTACCACATTGGCCTGTTTAGTTCCTTGTTTTTGTCTTTGCTTGAGAATGTGCTGCTTAACCCCAGATGAATATAATGCTTGCTGTCAGTATATGAATGGGATTATGTGACTTAAGCAGTAGCAGCAGACAGTAGAGAGCATGTGAACCAGCATGAACAAGCCAAATTGTCTTCAACTGAATGAATGAACAGAACTAGGAGAGAGTGAGAATAAGAAACAGTGGGGCTAGACAGTGAGAAACAAGCTCCATTTAAATTACCAGTGAGAGAGAAGATTGCCCAGTACAAAACAGTAAATTCCATTTTTAGTCTGACAGTAAAAAGCTGTTAACTTTCACACTCGGTTATTGTCCCTCTCTTGCCTTTTGCTTGTGAAATTTGACACTTTTTAAAAATCTATGATATGCTTGTTGATTACTGTGCTTTTTGAAGGGTTTTTTTTTACAAGTAATAAATGCCCATTAAAATTAAAGCACACCTTTGTATATATACATTTTAAAGACTGGATTCATGATTTTATTTCAGAACATCTCCATCGGGAGAAAAGACAAAGATCTGTTCCAGATCCCATGAAGAATACTTGCAAGATGCTAGTAGTGGCAGATCATCGCTTTTTCAAGTACATGGGTCGTGGGGAGGAGAGCACAACCATTAACTATTTGGTAAAGTTTGATAGTGCAGTATCTTTACACTTGTAGACTAAAATTCAGGTAGCATCTGTTGTGATTTAATTTGTGCTCTGTTGTTTATCTTCCCAAACTATCTGCTGCTATATTTTGCTGCTAGTATACCAAATATTCCACATAACTATTTAAATAGTTGTTTGTATTTCTTCTCCTAACTTAATTTTCCTGTGTATTATCCATATGAAAGGTACAAAGATTTTTAACTGTTTCCATCAGTGTCCCCTATTAATTCTGTTGCTTATTACATATAACACATTATGATCACCACTTTTGTCTCTGGTCCTACTGCCCTTATCTTTTAGTGGAGGACTATGATTGGATAGAGGAGTATATGAGGATGACAGTGCACACCAAGAAATGATGCATTAGATCAAATCTTTAGGAGAGTTATCCAATTCTTAATTGAAAAAGAAGTTTGTCTCTTATGTACAGATTGAATTAATTGACCGGGTGGATGACATCTATCGGAATACATCCTGGGATACAGCCTGGAAGGGGTATGGAGTGCAAATAGAGCAGGTAATTGCTGAGAGGTGCAGTTTAATGAACATCACACCTAACTGAAGGAGTCAATTTACTAACAGTGTGAGCTAATGGAATAAAATGGGCCCTGGGGTATATAGTATATACTAATTGTTAGTAAATGACTCACTGAATTTATTACATAGTAGATGACGGCAGAAAAAGACCTGCACGGTCCATCCAGTGTGCCCAAGAAGATAAACTCATATGTGCTACTTTTTGTGTATACCTTACCTTGATTTGTATCTGTCATTTTCAGGGCACAGACCGTATAAGTCTGCCCAGCACTATCCCTGCCTCCCAACCACCACAGAAGTAACATGTTATTCCTTGCACGTATTAATACCTTTTATTGGAATCCTGTAAGAATAATTCAGAATTGTATGATGAACATATAACATAGTAACATAGTAGATGACGGCAGAGAAAGACCTGCACGGTCCATCCAGTCTGCCCAACAAGATAAACTCAAATGTGCTACTTTTTGTGTATACCTTACCTTGATTTGTACCTGTCCTTTTCAGGGCACAGACCGTATAAGTCTGCCCAGCACTATCCCTGCCTCCCAACCACCAGCCCCGCCTCCCACCACCGGTTCTGGCACAGACCGTATAAGTCTGCCCAGCACCATCCCCACCTCCCGCCACTGGCTCTGCCACTCAATCTCGGCTATGTTTGTATCCATTTATGAACTGATGTATCTAAAAACAATTCAGAGTGATATCCTACATTAAAACATAGACCAGTTAATATTCAGCCAGTGGTGGTCAGATTGTTTTTTTAAAGCGTTGATTCTCATCAGCTAGATTATCGCTAGGTATTCAGTGTCAGGTCATGTCCAGATGTCGGCACTGAATATCAGGGGCTAATTTGACTGATGGTGGCCGCCAGGACCTCTGCGGGTCCTGGCCGATATTCAGCCAGGGCCCACATAAGACAGTTGTGCAGGTCCCAGCTGAATATTGGCCAGGACCCACATAACTATTTTTCCTTAAAAAGAGCCCCCTGGTCCCAGCCCCAGAAATATACCCCTCCTTTCCTCCACCTCCTCCCAGGGCCCCGCCATGCAGACCCCCTCACCCCTCCTTCCTGAACATCTCCCCCACCCCCGCTGCCTAGTTAGGACCCCCTGAGCCTACCTGATAGCCCTGGTGGTCCTAGTGGGATTAATGGGGGCAAGAGCAAAGCCTCCTCATTCCTGCCCCTTGTGGCTGCTGTTTGAAAATGCCTGCCGTGACCTCTCGCAGCAGTTCTTGGTACTTGTAGGGGGAGGTAGAGAGAAGGGGGGATATTTCTGGTGCTGGTAGGGGATCATGGGACTCTTTTTAAGGAAAAATAGTTATGTGGGTACTGGCCGATATTCGGTGCTGGCACCTGCATAGCTAAGCTGGTGGATTTAGGACAGCTTTTGAGCTGTCCTAAAACCTCCATTTCCCCAAATTAAATTCATACCAGCCTAACTTCATCATTCCTCTAGTCAGACATTCTTACTGTAAATCGAAAGCTAATCAAGAAATGTATTAAGTTATGTCCAATAAAAAAGGTATCATCTTATTTTCTTTTCCATGTTTTATTTTGTTTGATTTCTATTGATAACCTTAAGAGTGGACTAACACGGCTACTATACTCCTCTACTGTAAATCTACTGAAACAACCAGCTTTTGACCTGTTTCCTAAACAAGCAAATAATCTTGTTGCTTATAAAACTGCAGATACAAACATAACTAGAAACACAGATACTCATATAGCTGGATCTGTCTGGCAGACTATACATGCTTCCTGTTAGCTAATCAAAGCTAATTGAGGTTGGTGGGGGCAAGGTACTGATTAAGAGAGACTGTGAGGACCTTGCTTGTCTGATGCCTGAACATCTGTACTCTTAGTATTGGTAGCTGTTAAGCTTTTCTACAAAGCGTTGTAATCTATGTATATAGACATGGAAAGGCAGAAGAGTGTGGGGGTGAAGTAATTAGGGTATTTTATTACAATACTTTACCTGTCTTTACAAAAACACCCAAGGCAGGTTACATGAAAAATATTCATAAATTCAAATAGTACAATACAAGAAATACAATATATAAAAGTTATTAAAAATAGCAATAATTTTACAAAATAAATTAGGCACAGTGCATTACATACCAGCAGTATCAACATAAGAATAGCCATATTGGGTCAGACCAATGATCCATCTCAAGGAGGTTTTATGACAGGAGACACAATAACATCAAAAGTTGAAGCTGTCTCCCTTGCACAGCCGCAGTATTGATGAATCCTAAACAGACTATCAGCTGCATCCTTAAATCTTGTCTTCCCTCGCATGCTCACAATTTTCAGTGCATTTTTATTCATTCTCAGTTATAGAAACATTCCGGCTTGTGCAGCATACAGATGTGCACAGAAGAGCCATCAGAATGGAATTACTTTTCATCAGTTAGATTAGTAATGTAATAAGGCAGCAGTCAGAAGTAGAGGAATACCAGAGTACATAGGGAGAGGAAAAAGCAAAATTATGCCACTTTGTAGGTTTTGTTCCAGGCAGCCAAGTAGGCTCAATAAAAATTCTGAATGTAGTCTGTTGAACCTCCTTGCGGATAACAAGTGAGCATCTCATGTCTTCCTATTACAGTGAGTGGGCGGTTTATTGTGCTCTGGCACAATTCCATCATTTTGCATAATTTAGCACAGGTTAGTCTCTCCCGTGGACCTGATGCTGATGAGCACAACATTCACTGCTCCTGAGTCTCTGACAGCGGTGAAAAACGTGCACGCCAGTCACCATGATGGAAAGGATTGGGCAGTTCATACGAAGCCTCGGCCAGAAACTCACCCTTACTTTCTTGCAACAACTCAGGAGTCGTTTGTGCTGGAAGAGCATATGGAAAGCTGTGAAATAAAAAAACAAAACAAGAAAACCCCCCACATAAGCAGTCATTAAGCATTTCTTATTGTTTTTATGTAGAAATATCTTTATTGTCATCATAAGCAAAAATAAAGGCATATAGCAGAGCACTGAAATCCACAGCACAGCAAATAACAAAGCAAGTTCTGGAGCACTGACAAAAGACACTTTGAATATAACCCTCTCCCCTTTCACAGACCAGTTGAAAACTCCCCAACCTGGCCCCCAACTCCCCTTAAATCCCTCCCCCCCGTTACCCTCCTAACAGACAGAATGCAAAACCAAGGAGGTTTACTAAACTAATATAAATTTCACAGATTCGCTATTGTTTTCAATATCGTCTGCAAATGTTTGGGGTCACTCAGTTTGGCAGCATGCTCCACCCACTGGCTTCAGCCCACAGAATGGGCCAGATAGGCTCATGCCGTCTCCTGACATAAAACTTCCTTGGTCCATCTAGTCCAGTGTCCGGCTTCCAACAGTGACCAATCCAGGTCACAAGTACCTGGTAGAAACCCAATTAGTAGCAACATTCAATGCTACCAATCCTGGGGCAAGCAGTGACTTCCCCCAAGTCCATCTCAATAACAGACCATGAACTTTTTCTCCAGGAACTTGTCCAAACCTTTTTTAAACCCAGATACACTAATCGCTGTTAACGCATCTTCTGGCAATGAGTTCCAGAGCTTAACTATTCTTTGAGTGAAAATATTTCCTCCCATTTGTTTTAAAAGTATTTCCATTTAATTCCATTGAGTGTCCCCTGCTTTTTGTGCTTTATGAAAGAGTGAAAAATCAATTCACTTCTACCTGTTCTATACCACTCAAGATTTTGTAGACCTCAATCATACCCCCCCCCCCCCAGCTGTTCCTTTTCCAGGCTGCAGATCCCTAACCTCTTTAGCCTTTCCTCAGATGGGAGGAGTTCATTCCCTTTATCATTTTGGTCACTCTTCTTTGAATCTTTTCTAATTCTACTATATCTTTTTTGAGATACGGCAACCAGAATTGAACGCAGTTCTCAAGGTGAGGTTGCACCATGAAGTGATACAGAAGCTTTATAATATGCTTGGTCAACAAGATATGCCACAGCAGCACCTATGAAGCATACAAAACAGCAAGGAACACCATTTTCATTTAGAGGCTGAATATTCCTATTCAGTTTCTCCTTTATTTATGACATTTATACCCCACATTTCCCCACACAATTTCAAGTTCAGTGTGGCTAACAAGCTAAGACAAAGTCATTACAAAATATGAAAATTCACACTTATCAATAAGGAAAGAACCATAAATACATAAAGTTCAGCAATAAAGCATACTGGAGAGAATAGAAGGGGGGGTGGAGACCAGGCAACAGGATCAACAGAAATCTTTTGAAATGGAAAGATTTCAAAAACTTAGTAATTATGTTGGGATCTTATATTTTTTGGCAAGGAATTCTACTACTTAGTACCTTGGTGTGAAAAAATAGCTGAATAGATAGACTTAAACTACTTTCTTACAGGTAGGAAAAAGAAGAAACAGGTAGTCTTTCAAACCTACATGGAAGAAAATTAAAAAGGGCAAGGGGATGGGATTTGATATAACACCTTTATGTGGTTACAATCAAAGCAGTTTACATATTATGTACAGGTACTTATTTTGAACCTGGAGCAATGGAGGATTAACTGACTTGCCCAGAGTCGCAAGGAGCTGCAGTGAGAATTGAACTTGGATCTCACGCCACTGCACTAACCACTAGGCTACTCCAAAAGCAGCTGAAATCTAAATAAATCATCAAATAAATGCAAAATAGTCTGCAGCTTCTCCTGTACGGTGACTCCTAATGTGGGACCTTGCATCACGTAGCTGTAGTTTAGGTTCCTCTTTCCTACATGCATTACTTTGCATTTGCTCACATTAAATGTCATCTACCATAATAAATCTAGCCCATAATAAAGGTCCAACACAGGACAATCCTCTACTACTAGTAGAATCTAACTGAAGTCATACTGGCCAAGCCAATAGAGCTTGACACGCAAAACGCAGCAATCAATTTGAAACATAATTCTGAAGGCACATTAGATAAAGCAGGGCTTTCCCCTGCTGGGACTTGTGAATCAAAAACACAATTTTAAATTTATAATGCCTCTCCTAGGCTCCCATTTCTTCCATAAAACCTTATAATGCTTTCCCGCACTACAGGGGTAGC